>NC_133371.1:8546839-8761208 GCF_049309525.1 Garra rufa
ATCAAGCGTTGGGCCACTCCTTTCTCCTTCACAGACATGCAAGCTGTCAGGCCAGAGCAGCTCATTAATATCCAGCAAGAGCAAGTGAGGGAAATTGGCTGAAAAGCTCAATGCTTTTTTTTTTTTTTTTTTTGAGACATCAAAGATATTGTGAGAGTCTCCAAAATTGCACCAGTTCATTCAGGGATTACTACAACAACAACAAAAATGTTTTTGTCTTTTTTTCTTCCTTTTTTTTTCTTCTCTCTTCTCTTTCTCTCCAAGCATGCAGAAAGTGAAAAACTCACCGTTTTACTTACAAGAAGTACAAGTACAAGAAAGTAAAACAGCCCTGTAGATTTCGTCAGAATTCAGAAGTTCTACACATTCTTTACTTCTTATGAGTTCATCATTTGTTAAATATTTGTGTAATGTAGATAACTGGCTATAAGGCTTTGATCAATCATAACAAACTGTCCCGACAGGTCATAAGATTGTACTGTGTTATTATAGGAAAACACAGATGAGGTATTACAGAGCTGAAACAGCAGATTGTGACTCTACTTACAACTCATTAAGAAGAATGTAAGATAGTTAAATTAGCCATTGTGTCATATTGTTTTGAATATTAGTTTCTCCTACCCATTCTGGATTTTGGGCCTGTTTACACTTCATCACTTCATGCATTTTCTCTAATCGGTGAAAATTGTATCGATTGCTGAAGAGATACTCTGCTGCTCATCCACGGTGATGCGTGTTGCATTATCACTTTCATATCTGGCTATAACATGCTCTCGCACGCTTATTTTGGGAGAAGTAAAATGTACATATGTGGTTAAAACATCCAGATACATTTACACTTGTTCAGTTTAGTCCTGAATGTGTTCCAGACAACCCTCCTTAAGTGGTTCAAGCAATCGTTTTTAAATCTGTCTTAAGTGTTTCGGAATTGTTCATCAAATTCACTAGTAGGGCTAACCAAGAGCTGTTTTACTGAATTGTAAGTTAACCCACAATATTGTACACAATTGTCTAACATTTTTGATTTATATATACATGGTAAACTCTGGTTATACTCTTATTCTGTTCTAGTGTGACCTATAAGGTGATTAACAGATATCGTCAGGCTAATCTGTATAGTTGTTAGAGATAAGTTTCAGATTGCAGGAATGTGTCTTAAATTGTCTCAGGCAGACATACATACTCATGCCATGTTTGTCTGAGAAGTAGATTTGGTAGGATAAGCCTTTTAATGTTGTAGTTTGAGTTGGATCTGTAAAGATTAGGGACTGCTCAGATGCAGACATGGTTTAGAGTGTGGGTCAAAGGGATTACTCATGCAGACCGCTCGGCAATACCAACTCCTCCATGGCTCCAGATCCTTCTCAATCTCCTCTCTAAATCAACGCCCCCAAAATCTCCATCTATGCAAGCAGATATCTCCATATTTTAAAAGAAAGTCTGCTGAATGTATTTGAATATGGTAATGTGTGTTAAATGAAACAAACAAGTACAACAATTGGTTTCTAGTAAATTGACACTCAGAAGGTGAGGAATGTGTAGAACTTCGTGAGCAGAGCCCCCAAACCAGGGAAGACAGCTGAACCTTTAGTCCCAGCCCGAGGTGTGGACCTGTGGGGACAGAATTGCAACTGTTTGTGAATGATGAGTATTTTGATGTTGCTGAAATCTGCAGCAATTTCTGCAGGAGCAAGTTAAACCTTCAGTAAAATCACCTGTTGTTTTTTTTTTTTTTTTTTTTACTTTTACAAATAGAGGGATGTTTACCAGAGTTGCTGTCTTCATGGAGATTATGACTATTGAGTAGAAAGTCGAAATTCTGTAACACAAACTAAAAAAAGAAGCTGGAGATTAACCCAACTGTCCAGAAATCAACTCAGTTCACATCTAGGTGAGCCCTGTATCTCACAAATGTGAATGCCTATCCTTCTACACATGCCCCAAAAAGGTATCTGAAATTTTCTAGGAAGTATAATGGAATGATGCTTTTAGGAGGGGGTTCTTCTAAAACATATCAAGATCCTGTTTTACAGCAGTAAACTGAAGGGAGTGATAAATTATGCGGGGACTGGAGACAGGTGGATTTCAGCTTGTGCCATTTCAGTAAGCAGTCTGACACCTTAATTTAGTTGATGTGCACCAGTGCCTGCTCATTGAGAGATGAGGCTTTGCCTTTGGCATAAAAAGGAGGATGTCTTATGTTGTAAAGCTACTGAGCTCATCCTACTCTTTATGCCAAAGGAAAAGGCACAATATAAAAGGTTTACCATTCCTTTTTCCAACTGGCACAGGTGAGAATTTGAAGCCCAGAATGCCTGGTCAAGAACACAAATTGCTGTGCATCTTTGCGAATACTAACCCCTTATTGAGACCTATCTCATCCTAGAGAAACTAATGCAATCTACCATACTTTCAGCCACCAGAGGTCAACCTATAATTTTCTTCTTCTTTTTTTAAGTACCGCCACTTGGGCACAATTAAAAAGTATTGCCCCTGTTGTAAAGCTGTCTCTCCAGGGACTCGCTCTTTCAGCCAAGGTTAATTAGTGTTTTCCCATTATTCCAATTTTAGTGTTAAAAGTGTATATTACACAGAAGTCTGTAGCCTGGCTTTGATGAGGTATAGACGGGTGCAGGTCATATCCTGAGTGCAGTATAAGCTGGGAAACAGCCATCGTGTCATTGGTTTGGAGCACAAGTACAGGAATTATGGTATCTCCACCACTTGACTGGAATGACCAATGCCACCAATAGGTTTTATAGAATATCACATAAACATGCCCCTTGACCATGCATCCTTGGATTCTCCCGTGGAGACTGACAAATTATCTGATAAGAAAAGATTGGGAACATGGTGGGCTAAATTATTTGCATGTTCATCATAAAGTCTATAAATAAATAAATAAATAAATAAAGCAGAACATTGGCTTTGCTTGTTGCAATAATTAAACCCCTTGTGGAATTTGCCATTGACTAATGTTTCAGCAGTATCTCAAGGGTTTGTTAATCAGTGTCTTCCATATACAAATGTGCTGCACTCTAATGCAATCTTCTAGACTATTTATGGTTCTCTGGGACATGTGGTCAACTGTATCTCTATGACATCTTCATGTATCCTACTTTTGGACACAGAGAGCCATATTCTCCTTTTTGAGTCTACTTTAAATGCTAATACTAGTTAGAGCAATAACTAGTTAGAGTGTTGTTCTGGTTAAGGTGTTCCAGAGGACTCAGAGTCCTCTATTAGTGCTCTTATGTGTTTGGCTTTTGGTTTGAAGGTTTCATTCGCTCTCTCTAACATGCATGTCCAGTTTGTCCTTTAAACTGCATCAAGCAACCTTTTCATTTTTGTGACAAAGACCAAAAGCCAAACAAAGCAGGAAAAAGGGAAAGCACTCTTTCATGCAGGTAATTGTAAATAATTGTATGAAAATTGCCCAACTATGCATGTTGATACATTAGCAAATTGTTCAGGTACTTTTTCATAATCCCTCCAGAACTTTAAAATGGCATGTATGGGGAACACATTTAAAATACTTTGTGGGAGAGGGAAGGAGGGTAAATCAGACACGTTTTTACAAAATTATTTATTTATTTATTTTTATTGTATTGTTAAATGTCTGAATGAGTGTTGTATGTTTAAATTACCTGGTTCATCAGCATTCTGTCTAATGAAGTAAAATGAGGTTTAGCCAAAGCAAATCTCAAGTCTGCTTTTAATTCTCCTGGGAGGCCTACAAAGAGCCAGTAGTCCTTAAAACACATAACATCTGTGACACATTTTATCATTTTGGGTCAAAAGTTGTAATCCCCGGTTTATGTGGTTAAACAAACTGCTTTGTGTTTATATTATGTCTGATTAAACAAAATCTGAGCTTTTAAACTATGTTAGTTTTATCACAAAATTAAAACATGTAATATTTTGATATGCTCATTAACATATTGTGACAAAATATTATAGCTGTAGTAAATTAAGTTACAAGGTGCAGTATAGCAAGTAGAAAAAAGCATGAATAAGCATTAGATATACTTTTTTTAACATGTTACTAATAGTTACTTTGTTATTTTGTAATGAAAGTATGTTACTTTGTAGAAACATACTTTCATACCATTAGCACAAGAGACACAAAAAATACAAGAATGTGAATTCATCCCAACAGTTTTTCTCCAATATCCAAACACAGTTTGTGAGGATTTTTATTTTAATATTGATAACGAAATATGTTTTGATTGTGTAATCTTGATGAAGAGGTCTTTGGATGGGCTTGAGAATGTGCATTGCCTTAATCATAAGCATGCCTAATATCAATCATCAATGAAATGAAAACATGTCACCTTCTCTTTGTTTTTCTTAATATTATTATTCTTTTATTTGTATTCTTTTATTTTTTTTTTATAGGGAAAGTGGTGGTTGTACTGATGGCAAGTAGAAATGGAAAGTTTTTAAAATATGCCACAAATTATTTAAGTTTAATAAATAATTATTGTAACAAGATACTGTCTTTATAAATGAGTTTTACTAAATTAGCTAGTCATCGTACAACTAAAAAAAGTTATGATGACAAGTACAGTACAACATGTTCCTGGATCAGGATCCTTGTTAGTCCTTCTCCAATCAGACGTTAGTGATACAGAAAGGGTTAGGGTGACATTTCTTAGAGACATTCTTGTTATTCTGGGAGCAACAAATTATGTCAGTTTAGAAATGCATCCAACATTTAGTAAAAATCATGGTGACCACAGCATTACACACATCTGCTGTCTACACACTAAAAAATGTTGGGTTAAAAATAATCCAACTATAGGTTGGTATAGCAGTGAATTGGGTTAAAATCCAGTTGGGTTAAAAGTTACCCAACAGTTGAGTTAATTATTTATATTAACTTATATCGGTATTTTCTTATAAAATTACTTGGTAACACTTTATAATAACGTTCAGTTGTAAGTCTTTTATAAGTGATTAGTTAATGATGAAATAATAATTTACAAAACATTTACAAATGATTATTAAGTGATATGCTAACAATTGGTGTATGTTTTGTTAATTCATTTACAAGTCACTTACAAATTAATTTACAAGTAATTAGTTAATGATGAACTAATTATTTACAAAACATGACCATGTGTTTATAAATTATTAATAAGTGATATGTTCATTTTATTGTAAGTACTATGCTAACAATTCACCCATCTGTCGTAAATTATCTGAAAAATGGCATATCATGAAATGATCAAACAGATCCTTAGTAAATGGTTAAAAATGACTAGTTAACCCCTTAACTGTCACCCCCATTTTTTAAGTTTATCCAAACTTAAATTGTAATTCATGAACACTTTGGATCTAAGGTAGGTCTCTTTTTAAAGAAAACAATCAGCAGATTACTGCAGAAGCAGAATTTTAAAAAAGTATTAACAAATTACAGAAGTTTAAATTTACTGTAAAGAGAATACACTGTACAAATGTTTTATTATATTTTATATAAAATACATATTGTACATAACAGGTATATGTACAATAACAGGTAAATAACCTTATATAATTCATACACTACATGGTGCATAGTAGATTAGTGCATAAGTGCAGTGTGTATAGTGCATCATTTGGGGCGCAGCTCATATTTGCCAAAGAAAACATCTTTACCCTCACCAGTCAGCCCTTACATTGCAGTACACACTACATAGTATTCAAAAGATGTTGATGAATAAATAATGAATAAATCATTTATAAATCTTTCTGCATCCCCTAATCTAAAGTGTAAACTACTCATCAGTTGTAAATGTTTTACAAACCTGCCGGTTCCAGGTTGTGTGGGTATCAGGTGGGTATATACACTGGGTGAAAGACCTTTGAAAAATGAGTAAAACATTTACAACTGATGAATTGTTTACACTTTAGATTAGGGGATGCAGAAAGATTTGTAAATGATTTATTCATGATGCGATCTTCGTAAAGGATAAACATTTAAATGATTGGTATTTTAATTATTTTTAAGTAACATAATATATTAACTAGTAACATATTAACCACTTACTAAGGATCTGTTTGATTATTTCATGATATGCTATTTTTTTTTCAGATAAATTACGACAGATTTGTAAATTGTTAGCCTATTACTTAATAATCATTTGTGAACGTATAATCATGTTTTGTAAATTATTAGCTCATCATTATCTAATCACTTGTAAATGATTTATAACTTAATCTACAAAACATATATAAAAATACTAACAACATATATAAAAATACTAACATATCATGGATATCTGCGTGCATAGTCTTCGGTTAAACTGCGTTGCTTTTAGAAGCGTCAATTCAGTTGTTGCATATAGTTTAATGTCTTTATTTCGGGATTATCAAAGTAAATTATAACTCAAATTTTAGATTTTACTGGGGCAAAGCAGATTTTCACTGAGCATGAGCAGAAAATAATTATTTATAAAACATTAAAAGTCCCATATTGTACACATTTCTGGAGGTTTATTTTAGTTGTTGATGTCCTTAAGAATATATATTTGCGGTATAAGTGCCAAAATCCATCTCAATATATTTTTACAGCTCCTTTTTTAGGAGCTCTGTCAAAAACAGGTCGATTTTGGCCCCCATCTAATTAATATTCATGAGCCTCTCTTCTGATTGGCCTGTTGTTTTCTGAGTGACGCACAGCCAGGCCAACCACAGTTAACTACGGTCATGTATGCTTTAGCCGAGCCCAGAGCCATAGAGAGAGGCTAGCTTGCTGATACTCAACAGGATATTTCAGAATGATCATTAATGTTTTTTCTTTTTCAAACACCGAATGCAGTAAGCTACATAACTGTTGCTTTAGTAAAGCCCTTTTCACAATGCGTGCTGATTCTGTAAAATTACGGGAACGAGCGCTGTGTGAACAAAAGCCAGAATCATAAAGGCAGTGTTGTAGTGATGATGCACGTTATCATGCGACTCTTCACGACGAAAAAATACGTGCAAAGTGGAATGAAGCGGTGATCGGGCAGAGCCAGCTCCTCACTATCAGCGCTGAAGCACAGTTTGTTCAGGTTAGTTTCAGTTTAGTGAAACGTACGCGTCGCATTACATCTCACATCCAAACGTCACATGTCTTTATGGGTTGTGTGTAAAGCACGCACAGATTCCGGAAAACAACTGTGAATGAACCAAATCAAACAACTCCGGAACAAATCATGGGACACATTATCTGTGAATTTACCGGAATGGCTGTGTGAAAGAGGCTGAAGTTGACGTGCCAGTGGTCTCTTATATTCACGTTGTTCTGAAGCCTGTGCAATGATGTAGTTTCAACATCTATCGACTGAATAGGGTTTTCTCGATTTGTTTTCGTGTTGTTGTTGCTTAGCAATGTTATGGACACGATAGTGTCTGGGTTTGACAAAAGGAGGGTGGGACGGTGGTTGCTGCTCTGGGTGGTGACTGAAGGCGGTGACTGAGTAGATCGGACGTCACATCGTTACGGAAGTCACAGCGGCTCGTGAAAATGAACAGCTACTTTAAGCAGGCTGTGTGCAGTTTACTGTGGATTGACTGTTTTGAAACTCATATGGTAGTTACATAGCCCCTAGACCTCAGTTATCATGAAAAAAGCCAGGAAATTTCGATTTTGACAATATGGGACCTTTAAAAATCTTACTGTCCAAAAACTTTTGACTGGTAGTGTATATGGATCACTAATTTAAATAGTTTACTTACATTTAAATTAATTGGCAGAGATTCCACTGTTGTAGTTTTTACTTCACTGAAGAATCCAATGTGTAAACATAAGTATAAACACATTTAGTACAACATAAAAAAAACAAAACACATGCAAATTTATAACGTGATTTTTAGTAACGTTAGCTACGTTTTGCCACACATTATTAACATTAGGTTACTGTAATACATCTCTAAACAATTTCACTAGTCTTCCTGTTCATTTTTATATACTTTATTACTGCTAGCGAGCTAACAGCTAATGACATTAGGTTATTCATCAATCAAGCTCATTCTCTGGAGTAGTTACAGTAATACACTGACTAAAGGGAACTATAACTTTGTTTAAAAAAAAAACCTTGCTTTTTAGACTGCATTTCACTTTTTTTATAAGTATAATGTTACAAGATTTATCAAAACCCTTACCTCATACTGTTGCAGCAGCAGCTTATTCTGTTGTCTGTCAGTCACTTGTCTGTTAAAATATGAATCGTCGCCACAGGTACCAATTTAACCCAACCTTGGGTTATTGTTAAAAATAACCCAACGATATTTAAAAAAATAACCCAACGTTTTAGAAAATAATTAAAGAAAACTGACTGGTGCTTTGATGGTAGGTATTTTATAAGCTTAGTACATATGGGCATCTCAGCTGCCACCTGCAGTGGGCCAAACCTCAACTTAAGTATCTTAAAATACCTCATGTTATACACATTTCGGAGAAACACACATCCCCCTGTCAAACCACAGTCCACACCTTACAAAAGACCATGCTGTGGAGGACAGCTATGAGCAGGTGGTGAATCTGAGTCAGGCATATGTTTATGGAATGAACCTTAGGAAGCTAGGAATGTAAAGCTGTGCCATTGTGCAGCTAATCACAGCCCTCCATCCTGTCTGTTAATGACTGTGTGAAGGTTATCAGACTCAAGAGCTATTAATTAAAAGTGTATTGTTGAGTAGCAAGAAAGAGGGAGCTGAATGTATTTTTGGGTTTTAAAATATCAATTAGTGAAGACCCGGCCTCTCAGCGGTGGTACAGCAGCTGTGGTGATGGGACGTGACATCTTTGTTCCCTCCATCAGGGAACATGGTTACATACATAAACGAGACGTTCCCTTTAAGTCAGTCACTCTCTACATCAAGTCGGTAATGTGCGAGCCTGCTGTGCCCCCTTTTCACGTAGGACAGGGCTTGTCTTAAGAAGACCAGTTACTGTTTGTCATAGCACTACCCACTCAGTGAGATTGGATAACACTGGGAACGTACGGAAGCCCCATTCTTCCCGCAGGAGGTTTCAGAGCAATTACACATGACTCAAATGGCAGAAGGTCTGCTGGGAAAACGCGGGCTCTAAAGGCTATACGTGGAAATTTTACACATAATGGATCCACTTAGATCTCTCATATGGAACCCAGCCTTCTACTGGTTCTCACAGATTCATAAAGTGAGAGCCTGGCGCCAGAACCTTTGCGCAATCTGGATACTGATTGCGCAAGCCACATCTGGCTGCTGAAGGGAACAGAGGAGCTCGACAAGGTATACAGTACGGACACTCTGGAGCGGTTTTAGCAAGTCAGCATGAGCCTGGGCCCTTTCAGTGCTTCCACCTGTTTGAGGTGAGAACACAGGAGGATGCTGACTCTACATGAAGGCTATAAAATCTAGTGATGGGTCGCCCAGCCCGCAGCTCTACAAATATCTGTCAGCAAAGCGCAACAAGTCAGCACCCAGGAGGATGAACACTTCTTGTAGAGTGAGCTGAACGGGCAGGGCACACCCTGTGCCTGATAAGCCAGGGTGATGGCATCCACTACCCAGTGGGCCATCCTCTGCTTGGAAATGGCATTCCTTCTTCCAGCCTCCGTAACAGATAAAGAGCTGATCTAAGGTCCTGAAGCTCCGGTCCACATACCATCAAGTCAAGTCAAGTCAAGATTATTTATACAGTGCTTTTTACAATACAAGTTGTGTCAAAGCAACCTTACAGTATTAAAATCATAAAATAAAATGTCAATAATAATGCAAGAGTTCCATTTTAAGGCTTGAACGGGATGAAGCAAAGCTAGGGCTAGATCTGCCTCATAACCTGATCCCTGAAGAGAGTAGTGGGAACCTTGGGCACATAGCTGGGCCGGGGCCTCAGGATTACCTGGGAGCCTTCGCTCCAACCCTTGCTGCAAGAAGGACAGCATGACTCTGATTGGGCATCTCCAGGGGTCCACTCGGTGAAAAGAACACCACTCGACAAACAGGTTCCACTTCAAGGCATAAGTGTGTCTCGTAGACTGTGCTCATGCCGAAGTGATGGTGTCTACTACACCTTGGGATCGGTCACCTAGAACCTCGGCCCGTCCAGGGTCCAGACATGAAATTACCAGAGGTTTGGATGCGGGTGCCACAGGGTGCCCCCTCTCTGAGTCAGTAGATCCTTCCTTAGAGGAATTTGCCAAAGGGCGCCACAAGCAGGATCTGCTCCTCGTCCTACCTATCTTGCACAGTGTCTGTTTGAGAAGGCTTACTGGGGGAAATGCATACTTGTGCAGGTCCCGTGGGTAGCTGTTTGCCAGTGCGTCCATGCTGAGTGTTCCCTCGGCCAGGGAGTAAAACAACTGGCAGTGAGAGGTTTCTGGAAAGGGAAAAAATGTCTACATAAGCCTCTCCAAAAGGCTTCAGATCAGCTGGACCATTTGGGGATGGAGGCTCCATTCTCCGGGGAGCACGGCTCGTTGGCTACACTGTTGTGCAGGCCCAGAATTTGAATGCTGAAGGCGTATAACTTGGACCGGGTGAGTGCCGTGCTGCCACGCCCTGCAACTGGCTCCAAGGCACTACTTTGCTGAAGACCGCACAGTTACCTTCGTCGCTCATAGTGCGAGATCCGTGGCAGTGCGGTTACAGATCGTGGTCACCCTTGTGCAGGTCCTTCATTGCCTTGGCCTAATGAACCTGCAACAATGCCACAGCATGTAAGGTGGAGGCAGCTTCTCCACAGGCCACATAGGCACTGCCAATCAGGGCTAATGAGTGCCTACAGAGGGGATTAACAGGTTGCCCCGCCAGGTGGAAGCAGCATTCGGACACAACTTGCTTCTGACCACTCCACTCTTACCCCCACACTTCCCCACCTTCGAGGGTGGTGAGAATGGATGAGCCACCGGAGATGTTTCTAGCAGTGAAAGGTGCTGTAAGCATCCCAGTGAGCTCCAATCAAGCCCTACCCTCTCAGCGGACCGGGCAAGCATAGCCACCTCCTCTGGATTCGTACCCGGTATCGCTGACCGGCAGCACAGCCGGATCATCCTCTCCAGAGAGGTCTGGCTCTTCCTCCAATTCAGTGATAGACAGAGCGACCTGAAAGAGCGTACTAAACTTGTAAGTTTCTTCTCTCGAAGTAGAAAGAACAGAATGATGTAGTACCTACTGCCTAATTATACTCACGCAGCGATCAGTGGCAGCTGGATGCAATCATCACATGTCATTGTGCATTGGCTCGTTTAGTTTACACTCAGTGTAGATTGGTAGATTGGTCTCTCTAAGCAAGATCCCAACTCGCGATTGAGCAGCGAACCACTAATGTTAATGCGCTTTAGTTTTATTAGGTGTCTTTGACTTGAAGCAGCGCTGCGCAGACCGTTTGGTGTATGATGACTTAGAACCGCAAAAGCAATTTGAAAGCATAAGAAGCCATATGCTCTCTATAGCTTTCACTGTACTTTGACACACGCTGATCGGTCTGTGCAGTCAGTGCTGCTTCAAGTTAAACACACCTCTTATATAGTGTTAGGGGAGGGGGCCATGCTCAGTGACTCGAGTCATGATTTTAACCCCGGCCAGAAAATCGTGAACTTTCAAAACCATGAAAAACTGTTTAACGGTCCAACTTCAGAATTAAGTACAACATAGTTCACAGTCATTGTAGCATGTTTCAGCAATGCATTTCTAACATTTATAATGTGTTTAGAAACAATTCTCAGAAATTCCTCACTAACTAGTCCATATAGACTAGATTGAACTAGTTCACTAAAATGAACTAGATTTCCCAATACAATACTTTAAAAAGAGTTGCACTAATAACTGCTTTTTGCTTATTACTCCTACTAACTACCGTAATTCATCACAAATGCGTTATTGTGACTGTAGGCTGCAGTACTTTTTAGTAAACCCCAATGTGACAAGCCATAATTAGCTATTCTCCAGTTACTCTTATCCTGTCATGTCCTCTCTTGCAATCCGCAACACACCCACAAAGTCATACTCTCTCTGCTCACTATTTAGTGAGTATATTGTATTATATGTGTTTTATTTAGTGAGTATATTGTATATTAGCTGCTATAGTTCCCACCAGCACAGATAAACAAAGCGAGAGTGACACTCTCTCATCAGTCAAGGCACTGCCATGCTCCCTGGCCAGATAACATCAAGTGTGCGTGTCAATTGCCAAGTGCTGTCTGTCACACTTCAGTGATAACACAACAGCAGTAGTGTGTGTGTGTGTGTGTGTGTGTGTGTGTGTGTGTGTGTGTGTGTGTGTGTGTGTGTGTGTGTGTGTGTGTGTGTGTGTGTGTGTGTGTGTACCTGGTATTCATCACGTTGTGGGGACCAAATGTCCCCACAAGGATAGTAATACCAGTAGATTTTGACCTTGTGGGGACATTTCTTAGGTCCCCATGAGGAAACAGGCTTATAAATCATGCACAATGAGTTTTTTTGAGGAAGTAAAAGTGTGCACAATCTCCTGTGAGGGCTAGGTTTAGGTGTAGGGTAGGTGTAGGGCGATAGAAAATACGGTTTGTACAGTATGAAAGCCATTATGCCTATGGAATGTCCCATAAAACATGTAAACCCAACATGTGTGTGTGTGTGTGTGTGTGTGTGTGTGTGTGTGTGTGTGTGTGTGTGTGTGTGTGTGTGTGTGTGTGTGTGTGTGTACCTGGTATTCACCATGTTGTGGGGACCAAATGTCCCCATAAGGATAGTAATACCAGTAGATTTTGACCTTGTGGGGACATTTCTTAGGTCCCCATGAGGAAACAGGTTTATAAATCATGCACAATGAGTTTTTTTGAGGAAGTAAAAGTGTGCACAATCTCCTGTGAGGGCTAGGTTTAGGTGTAGGGTAGGTGTAGGGCCATAGAAAATACGGTTTGTACAGTATGAAAACCATTACGCCTATGGAATGTCCCCATAAAACATGTAAACCCAACTTGTGTGTTTGTTTGTGTGTGTGTGTGTGTGTGTGTGTGTGTGTGTGTGTGTAAAGTGCACAGTCTCTGCTGGTGGTTTAGCAGAAAGCACTAGACCATGAAACGACTCTGATATCTGTAAGACTGCAGACTCACTCAATAATCTTTGTAAAGAGCATGCAATACATTAATTTAAGGAATAAAGACAATTAAATTAAATGAATCATGAAATTGAGAATGAAAATATTCTTGACATTTACACATTTAGGAGATTACTCAACAATGAAAACATAATAAAGTGCCAAATTAAAGTGACTCCCAAATTTAAATTATGAATTATTAATTTCTACCCTTCTGAAATACCCAGATTTGAAATAGGGAGAATCGTGATGTCATGATTCTCTTTGACACACCCCTTAACATGCTTCATCATCACATGTAATCAAGGAGGTGTGTTCTGAATAGCTCATGTCTATCCATCAATCACAAAAGCCATACTACTGTTGAATAAAGATGTCAAGCAAGAGGAAGTAAAGAAACTGCACCTCCAAAAAATTTGGATAGCCTTCTTAAAGAGCTGAGCTGAGACGATACATTGATGTCCTAAGACACGAAATGACCATTTTTTGCGAGAAACTGAACAGTATTTATATAATTTTTTACCTTTGAAACACAGCAATGTCCAACTCAGCTCAGCATCCAGCGCGTTACAACGGCGGAAGGGGAAATTGGTGAAAAGTCAACAGTCCCGGATGAGTTTGCGCAATCAAACGTAATCTTTTAGTTTTAAATTGGTTTGAACAATCAGGATAAGCACAAGTAATTACCATTTTGAATAGCCGCTATACCCACAATCTCTGTGCACTGTGTAAACAATGAGTGTCGTATACACACGACAGATCGCTTCCATCATTTGCATTTGCATATACTACGCCAGAGCGCATACACATGTAATGTGCCAGACGCTGAGCACGCACTCAGGACAGTTGTTGGACATGGCTGTATATCAAAGGTAAAAAATGAAATAAATACGGTTCATTTTCTCACTAAAAACAATCATTTCATGTGTTAGGACATCAATGTATCGAGCCGCAGGGTGTAATTTGGATTTGTCTGTGCATGTTTTTTTTTTTTTTTTTTACTTTCAAAGGTTTGGTGCCCATCCACTGCCATTAAATGACTAACAGACTGCAACAGTTTGAGTTAAAAAAATCTTTGTTTATGTTCTACTAAAAAAACAAAGTCACCTACATCTTGGATGCCCTGGGGGTAAGCAGATAAACATCACATTTTCATTTTTGGGTGAACTATCCCTTTACTGCAGATTGTTATAATGTGAGTTTAACAAATTAGAGATGGAATCTTAGAAAGAAACAAGTCACTTAACTTTGTAAACAACAGCTTAAGCTAAGAATACACTGACACAAGAAATGATTAAATACCAGCATGCTGAAGGATTGTTGTTGTTTACTTGTGTTTGATTCTCAGCTGCTGCAGCTGCAGATGATAATTAGAATAATTGAAGCTGCATTACAATGATTCTTTATCTTCTATTTAAAACTTTTTTAAATCTGTGATTTGAAAGGATCGATTCACTGGCCTGAAAGCGATCTGAAAGTCCAGCGATCTGGTTGAAGGTTTTTTGCATGTCCGGTCTTTTCACAGCGCTTCAAGATTTAGTTTTAATTTTAATCTGGCACCGTATTAATCTGACTCCAATTTCAAGTGATCATTAAATTTAGGCTGTATTTCTAATCAAAGCTGATCACAAATATCGATTATGAATTAATTTAACTATTTGATTATTCCAGACATTCCCTATTTTCAATTATCCGTTCATTATGGGACCTAATGTCTCATTTGAGTCTGGCGCCGAACACAAATTTGACTGTCTGATCTTACTCAATTCAATTCAATTCAAGTTTATTTGTATAGCGCTTTTCACAATACAAATCGTTGCAAAGCAGCTGTACAAAAAATGTAGGCTACTACAATATATTTAGTAGCTTATTAGTGGTGACTACTGTATGTTAAGTCGATGTACATATGGTATAAATATAAAAAAATAATAATAATAATGGTGTAATCAAAAACAGATGATGAACACTAATAGTAATGATTATGTGTTGCAATCAAACTTGTAGAAAAATTGTGTAGTGCTGTATGTTGTATGCGGTCCTCTGAGGGGTTGGCATCATCTCTTTTTCTGAATCTGGGCTGAATCTTGTGTAATTCCTAGGCAGAAACAGAGAAACAAATAGAGAAATAATTAGCGTAGCTGCTGTTCCAACCAAGCAAAAATTGTGTGTTTTGCCCAAGCTGAAAAATGTTGATGTGCATTTGATCAGATGTAACTGAAGTACAACGTTATGAGATACATTATGTGAATGCTTGGCTAAAGAGATGAGTCTTTAATCTAGATTTAAATATACAGAGTGTGTCTGAACCCCGAACGTTATCAGGAAGGCTATTCCAGATTTTTGGAGGCAAATGTGAAAAGGCTCTCCCTCCTTTAGTGGACTTTGCTATCCTAGGTACTACTAAAAGTTCAGAGTTTTGCTCCTTAGGGAGCGTGAGGGATTGTAGCGTAGTAGGAGACTAGTTAGGTATGCAGGAGCTAAACCATTAAGGGCCTTGTAGGTCAGAAGTAATATTTTGTAAGTGATACGGAACCTAATAGGTAGCCAGTGTAGAGACCGTAAAATTGGGGTAATATGATCATATTTTCTTGACCTGGTAAGGACTCTAGCAGCTGCATTTTGGACTACCTGTAGCTTATTTATTGAAGAAGCAGGACAACCACCTAGTAGTGCATTACAATAGTCCAGTCTAGACGTCATGAATGCATGAACTAACTTTTCTGCATCAGAAACAGGTAACATTTTCCGTAGTGTTCATGTTTCTAAGATGGAAGAATGCTGTTTTTGTAACATGAGAAATATGATTTTCAAAAGACAGGTTGCTGTCTAATATAACACCCAGATTTTTGACTGTAGAGGAAATAACAGTGCATCCGTCTAGTTGCAAATTGCAGTTTAAGAGATTCTGTGTACTGTTTTTTGGTCCAATAAGTAATATCTCGGTCTTATCTGAATTTAATAGTAGAAAATTATTGGTCATCCAGTCTTTCACATTTTTAACACATTCTGTTAATTTTGCTAAGTTAGAAGTTTCATCTGGTCTTGTTGAAATATATAGTTGAGTATCATCAGCATAAAAATTAGAGATGTTCCGATACCCTTTTTTCCTTCCCGATACCGATTCCGATACCTGGGCTCGGGGTATCGGCCGATACCGAGTACTAATCCGATACCTGGGTGTGTAATTGTATATACAGCTGTAGATAATACTAATAAATTATTTTATTGTGTGCTTCAGACTTATTCCTTAATAAAACAAATATACAGTGATATATACAGTGAACTAGAGTATTTTTATTATATGACATACATTGAACTTTTATTATATGACATATACAGTGAACTAGAGTATTTTTATCATATGACATACATTTGACAGTAATATTTTTTCATATAGTTAGTATTACTAATCTGGTTTTCTGACGTACATCAGCCCTGTTTATAACAGAGAATTTTGGCCAGAATTTGAAAGATTCTCACTAGATCTCGCAGCAACCTTATTCATTGTGCGGCATTTTCAAATGCTCCTCACTGCATCTCGCAGCAGTAACAGTGTTGCAAAATCAACGTTGACTCCCGAATAAAGCTGTTCGGGGTTTGTGCAAGTTTGTTTGCATTGCAGTCCAAGCTGATAAACGGTCAGCGCTGAGCAGCTCAAACGTGTCGTGTTAGTTTCACTTTCGTTTCGCGTGCCATTTTATGTTTCTCGTCTGAGACAGAAATGGCAGAGCTTATGAGTTGAACAACGCGGTGGTCGCGCCAGTGTGACCGCTCACGAAAATTAGTAACACTGGCAGAAAAATTGGTCACAGTCTGGAGCCCTTTAATATTACCGCAAGTGTCCCGCGCGCTTCAGTACAAGGAGTAAACAAACCACGCGCCTGTACAATTCATTAACACAGAACCACGCATTAATTCATATTTAAACAGTCGGTTTTTGGCTTAATATTAGTCCATATCACGATTTGATTTAAGTGTAATGAACTACCTTTGATTAATGCATCAAACTTTGACAAATTCCGTGACGTTCCGCGTTAAACTGTAAGTTCCATTTTGACTGGATTCCGCGATTCCGTCCGTGTTTTCCGCATCGCAGAAATCATAAATCCCTACATATGAGACATGCCGCCGTTTTAGCGGACAAACTGCTAGCACATTTGTATTTCTTCTTCGCTGCTCTAAACAGTGGTTGCTTGTGGCAACACTGTTTGCATTCTGAGCTGCGAAGAAGAACTGGCTTCTGATTTGCTAGCGGGAATAACTTATATCTTAAGAAAATGGTATCGGATCGGTACGTGGGTTCAAGTACTGGCCGATTCCGATGCTAGATTTTTTTGTGGTATCGGCGGCATTTCCGATACTAGTATCGGAATCGGAACAACCCTAATAAAAATGTAAACTAATCCCATATTTCCTAATAATATTACCAAGGGGTAACATGTAAATTGAAAATAGCAGAGGACCTAGGACAGATCCTTGTGGCACTCCATACTTTACTGGTGTTAGCTGCGATGACTCCCCACTCAGAGTTTGCGGATGACGTATACCTTCTTTGTCAGCTGCTTACTGCTCGCTCTAAACAAAAGTATAGGTTACTTAGTCTTTTCTCACACAACTTGTTAACATCAACACAAATTTGACAGTCTGATCTTACTCAGAGGTTGTAGGTGACTAATATCCTTTGTCAGCCGCTTTCTGCTTGCTCTAAACAAAGGTATAGTTTACTTAGTCTTTTCCCACACAACTTGTTAACATCATCAATAGACAGAAATCAGGAGGTCTCAGAAGACGTTCTTACTGCTCCGTTCATTCAAGAGTCTCCAGTTCGCTCTATTTTGGCTGTATATTTTTAATTACAAAAGTCTCCTCACAATTTGCTAGTCATATTGATTTCAGGACATATCAAAATAGCCAAATATAACACTTTATTTGTCAGGTAAAAATGTATCATGCCAATTACACAATTAAACAATGAGAATCCAATTCAATTTCAATTTAAATAAATACATAACCTCAATAACTCAAAGAAGTATCTAAGAGTGGGAAATGCATATCTGACTATCAGAGAGACACACTGCAGCATGAGAGAGACCTGGAGGTTTAGCTCCAGAGACTCTCATACAGTGTGGGGGTTCTGGCTACAAAAATCCCAAAATGCTGTTTCACCCTTTGCCTTAAATACTCCAGACCAAAACAAACAAATCTTTCAATCAGTTGTAAAAACACAAAATACCTTTTGGTTTGTCAGAAGTTCTCACAACCCAGAGCCGCGCCTGGTTGGAGGTTCCTATCTGCCCCTAAGGGGAGAACACACCCCTTAGCAGCAAACCCAATTCTATAAAAGTTTTCAATCTTTCTAACAATATAAGTGACAGCTGTGAAATTGAGACCATTTTACCAATCACACAAAGACTTTTAGAATGATACCAAACATGAAAGGGACATTCACAAGATATAACATGTGTATCTTCAACATGTGACTTTAAGCAAAAGCTTTTAGGGAGAGAGGTGTGAGAGTGAGGGGCGAAGAGAGGGGGGTAGGTCAGGGTGGGGTTGTTTTCTCTTCTTTGAAGATCCTTCCTTCAGATTAGTTTTATTGTTTTGTTGCATGCCATCTGTTCATACTGTATTTTAATTCCATGAGGAGATAATTTCACTCCTTACAGATGCAATCCTGCAATTTGCTGATATTTATGATGACCAAAGTTTTACTCACTAAAAACTTCTGCCCCATCAAATTTGATGAAGATCTCTGACCTGCCGACATGGGTGTGAGCAAATGTATGCAGAACTTGTGAGTGTCCAAAGCCTTGATCGGTCTGGAACACAGCATGCAAATGTTCGACATGCTGCAACGCAGAGAGGAAAACCCATCTTCTTGCCTCTTCTCCACGGCTGTCTTTGAATATATGTATGTGTGGTAAAACCACACTTAACGTAAAAGTACCTACTCATGATATCACACTCAATATAAGCATACCTATAACAATACACTGCCAAACGTAAAATGTATCACTCATTCCAAATTTAAAACAGATCCAAGGCTTAAATAAATATTCAAGACTTGTTAGCATTTGTGGCTGTCGTTTACCACAAAATGTTGAAGTAAATATGGCCAAATTTTATAGCATTTTATAAAATAATTTTATGAAAGCTTTTTCATAAACTTTACTGTAAAACTCTAGTGTATTATTTGATAGTGTTTCTTATTTAAAGTATGTTGTGACAAAGATGTTGAAACTGAAAATAACTTTGCTCAAACAATGTGTTAAAAAGAGATTTTACCAAGGCGATATAAACAATTGATGTATGGATGTATTTATTTAACATCATGTGTTTAACATCAGTATAATCCAAGTTTTTGATAATTTTGAAGAAAGGGATATTTAAAAAAAAAATGTTTTTACTGTATTCATAATATGTATTTATAATTTACTATTTAAAATTATTTTTATAATATTTTACCACAAGTGCAGTCATGACCAAAACTTAACTTGTGTAAGCTCTTTACTGCTTTCATGAACACATTGTCACTTAAGTGACAATACAATTTGAATAATTAAATTTAAACTTGCAATAATTCTGTGAACATGTTTTAGTTCAGATATACAGAGAGCTGTACATGAGCCATACAATTTATTTGGTGAAGCCACATTCTATTTTAAGAGTGAGAGAGGCAGAACAACAACACCCACACAAATTTTCCGATATACAGGGTAAAAACCTTCTCACACACACTGAAACAAAAAAGACTGACTAAAATCAAACATGTAGTAAAACCAGTTCAAGGCACTTTGTCGTTTGTTCTTTAATTCACCGTTTAAAATATGAGTCATCAGAACATATCGGCAGTTCGGTAACTAAAGTTACCAAAAAAATAGAAATAGTAATTAAGAGGATGTTTCTGTTTTTTTTTTTTTGTTTGTTTTTTTTTTGTATTTTTTCCACTTTTTTGTGTTACTTTGCATGTACAGAGTTGATGGCTGAACGTGAAAAAATAGGTTTATCTTTATGATGTAGCTGTTTGTAACAATGTTTAAAGAAAAAAATATGTAGTTAGTGTAGAGACATTTCTGTTTGGTTTGTTTTACACCTTAACTTTACTTTGTTTTGTCAACCCATCCAGAGACAAAGAACTGGTAGGCTTTAGTGGTGAACACAACAACCTAAAAAACCAACATGTTCTCACTCCCAGGTCGTCGCATATTAACGTTTGGTCAGGACCCCTTGGCATCACATTTTGACACTCAAGGAACCCCTTTAGCATCTCTTTTTGATGTACAAACTGCAAAAACTGACCATAAACAAGCAGTATAAAAGCATTACAAACAAGTTGTGTTGCATTTCAAGTCTTCTGAAGCCATACGATATCTTTATGTGAAGAAGAGAGTAAAACATAAGGTTTTATTCGCTGAAAATGATCCCGCTTCGTTAATGTGCTGACATCTCATTCAAAACATTAGCATGACGTAATTGGTCACAAGACACACAAGAGCCAATGGCATTTCACAACAGCATGACGCAATCGGTCACGAGACACACAAAAGCCGATAGAATTTCACAACCAAGGCTGACGTAAGACTTCTGTCTGGCGGTATTTTTTAAGTGAGGATTTGGGAGTGAGAATGTGTAGAAAGAACACTAACAAAAGGTAGCATTATACAAAGTTTTCTTTGGTAATTTTTTTTTTTTGTTTTTTTTTTTGTTTTGTTTTTACAAAACAGTAATGATACTCTCTACTGTTTATAAATCATTTGCAGTATGTTACATGGTCCATGTTTACATTACAGTACACAATTATTCCTAAGTTTTCCCCTTTTGTATAGATGGTAATGAAAGTAAAAAAAAACTGTAACATTTGTTAAGATATTCAGCTACATGCAACTGCTTTGATAGTATTTGATTTTTTACATTCAGAATATTTTTCTATATGATATTACTGTAGAAATGTTACAAATTTCTGTCTTATTCATTTTTGTACTGTGCTAGGTTTTGAACTTAAGTTTAACAGTTATGAAAACAGTATGTAAACATGCAAATTGAATTGTTTAGTACATAAAATTGTGTTGAAGTGATAAACAAATTACTATAATTTGATGTCATCAATGAATGCATTTTGTGCCAAAGTTGATCCACAGTTTAGCCCACATAGACTGATGTTGTGCTCACTGTGTGAAGAGTTTTAAAAAAGTGACTTAAATACTGAGAAATGTGTCGTAGCAATTGTATAAAACTGTAAATTTTGTTTTTCCTACATGCATTTAGATTTATGCATTGATAATATTGTAGGAATTCGGCTACGCAAAGCGCGAATACCGAACAAGTCATCACACTTCAAAGATTCCTTTGTCCTGGCCAGTTGCCATTAGATTCTGCGAAGAGTGAAGCCTTCTTTAACTTTGTGTACCCCAAACTTCATTTGCCTTCGCGCTATCACTCCAGGAAACACGGCAGCACTAAAAGTTAATCCAATCAGAAGGATAATGGGTGGTTTGTGCTGACAGACTCGTGAAAAACGAAGGGTAAATTGTCACCTCGGGTTAAACTCCTGACCGGAATTAGCTGATTCTTGCAAAACGCGACGCATGTATCCAGAGAGAAAAAAACGCTCTTTGTCTCAGAGCACCTAAGAAACAAACCTCCAGTCTTCTATGGACATAAAGCTGGCAAGGCACATGATCCGTCCAGCGTGACTCACATGGTTTTTGGACTTCCTGTCCCACTCTCGTCTGACATTCCGAATCCAACGCAGTGTCTCAATTGAGTACACTGCAGAGACAAACATTAAGAAACAATCAGCTTATCAACAGTATCATATGTTTTCATGTTTTCTTTTATATGCTTGATGTGTTTTATGTGATCGTTGGAAGTTTAATCTATGCATTATAGGCCTTTAGGAAAGGAAGTTGTCAGATGTATTAGCATGCAAGCAATATACCACTGTTTGATATGGAATGAATTATCTTGACGAATGCAGTTTGTCTGAATGAACGAGAAATTGATATTGTGTATGTCTCATGCGTTGCAATAGTTTATAAAAATAATAACCAAATTGCAGAGAAATCCATATCCTAATAAGTCACGTACCAGAAGGAATTACAGGACGGGAAGGGGGGCGTGACCTGCCCCTTTAGCAATGCCATTGGATCCCAGCATCATGGGACGTGCCTAGCGGCTTGTTTAAAAACTGCATGTTCATGACAGAACTTAGAACTCAGCGCTCTCAGCTCTCGCCTCACGCCTTTCGCCTCTTGTGGTTGGAGTGTTTTTCCATCTGCGCTCGACCACTTGACTTGACCAAGCACGCGATTGTGCCATCAAAACTCTACAGAACAAACTGAAACTTCGTGACTGCCAAACTCTTCAAAGTCTCGCAACTCTGATGCAGAAGAGCTCCGAGCGCGTCAAACCGCGTAACCAGGCAACCGAAGACCAGCTCCAGCAACCCAATCCTCAACTTCAAAGGATCTCCCAAAGACGTCATCGACCAGCAACCAACCAGAACTTTCGCTCAGACGAGCCCCCGGAATCCCCGTTCCCGGCACAAACGCAAGTAAAACAAGGTCTCACATTCTTGCTGAAATCTGGTGCGATATCATTTAAGTTAGATCTCTGCTTTTGTGGTTTTCTAAGGTTGCGATCTAAGAACTAGTTAAGAAATACTAGAACTTTGGGGTTCTCTTAAAATCCATAACTTCCCATCTCTGAAACTGTATGAGTGTGCGTGTGAATGTGTGTGTGTGTTTGTGTCTTAGTAGATTAGTTTGTGTCCTAGAGTTATTCAATAAATCATTGTTTCATAAAAAGAAGTGTCTTGAATTTTATGTTCACAAAGTTCTATCTGTGTTTAGATCAAGCTACCTAGCTTTAATTTCCTAAAGTAATAATTTTGGTTTATTTATGCTCCTGACAATGAGCGTAATATAAACTTATAATATAAACTTATAAGACAAACAGAGTTAATAAAGTATCCTGAATTAACCACTTTGCTGGACAAATGGTTAAGAAGCTTAAATCTATTAATTCTGATACAAGTTAATCAAGTTCCGAATCTTTTGATTCGATTCCTTATTTGAATCATTATAAATTTGAGCTAATAATCCTACATTATTTGGTGGAGAGTTAAAAGGCAAATGCATTAACTTTTTGAACATAAAAGCAAGTCATTCTGTATGGGTATTTGTTCTATTTTATCCGGAAGAAATAGATCAGAGACAGAGAAACAGTTCATTGTGTTACTGTATGATTTATTGTGGCTGCCAGTCTGGAATGAATGAAATCGTAACTCGAGTTGTTGTTGTGTGAAGAATTTAAACTGCAGTAAAGATTTAGAAATTGTCCGCTGAGACAAAGAAAAGAAGAAAAGCGAGCGTGTTCCTTGTTTTTCCTCTGTCAATAGGCCTCTGCAGCTAGTGTTTTACCCTGCGTGTTCCAGAGTGAAAATTAACTAAGCTGACTCCCGGTTTAAGATCTTTAGGCTCGCGACCTAATGCTCTTTTACCAATTATTCACTTAAAACTAACGTTAGTGAATTTAAGACGCGGCGCTCAACGCGAGCACCCAAGCGTTGTTTTATGGGAGAATTTTGAGATCTTGATCAAGTAAAATTGTGTGGCTGAGTCCACATGTGCTGTTTAAACAGACTAGCACAAAATTAAGGTCCGAGACCGCGTTTAATCGCAGTAAATCTGTGGATAAATGTGCCTCACTCTAACGAGTTGAGACGGTGCTATAAGATAAGAATCTAAATAGTGCTTATTTGCGGTGCAATTCCGAAATGTGCTGTCATTTCATGCATTGTATTTAAAACTGCTTAACTCTCTCACTTGCTGGTTGTTGCCATAGAAACGCTGCGACCCGGAAATCCTAACACACCTTTTCCGGGGCAGAGTTTCATTGCGCAGGCGCAGTCCGCCCGCTCATTTTGTAAACAACAAGTGGTATAGCTAAACTAGCTAAAGCTAACTATAACAAGTGGTATAGCTAAACTAGCTAAAGCTAAAGCTAAGCCTATGTAAAACCACTAGCCTTGAAGAATAGCAGTTAGCACACAGCGTTAGGGTGATCCGTTGTGGTTTAACTCAGTGTGTAACGGTGTGTTTGGGTGACTCAATCGCAAGCTTTGAACTGTAACGCTAATTCTGCAAATTTCTTTACTTTATACCTCTGTACACTATTCCTCTTATTTCTCCCCTCCTCCCATGAGACAGGAATATTGACAATTTTAAACTTAAATCTCTTTGTGATGCGATTGTAATCAACCATTAAAGCCCTATCATAAATCTCAAATTAAAACATTTTTATTTATTCGATTTAAGGCTCTCCCTTTTTTCGACTGTTTGCATCGCCAGTTTAAACGGCTACAAGCGGTTGGCTTTATAATCAAGGACTATTTTCAGGCTGATTACTTTGATCAATCTTAATAAATAATCACATCTCCTTGCCACACCGCAATTTCTGTGATTTATTTAACATTGATTATTTGTAGTTAATTTTAATGAGGCATCATTATAATTTGGTCACCAACTTTCATTGCCAAGGTTAAAATTTATGTTAAACATTTTTATTTTGAAATTTTAATCTCTAATTTAAACTTTTGATTTTAATTAAAATTTTTAATTTTAATCGAACATTTTAATTTTAAGTTTAGTCATAATCACATTTCCCCTTTCACACGGCAATGATACACGTTGAGTAAAGAAATAATTTCCTTGACCAATTTTGAATGAAATCTCCTAAATTATAACCAGGAAAATTCATTTTTGATTTGAAATAGCAACCCTTTTGTTACAATCTTTAGTCATTCCTCCTCCCATACCTCAATGGTTTGTGCTGATTAAATTGATTACAACTGCTGACTAAAACTTTAAATAGGCGTTATGATTTTAGTTTGGCAACTATCATTACTGAATTAAAACATAAATTTTATTTGGTGTAACAAGGCTTTAATTGTCTGGTCATGTCTTGTCATATTCCCTGACTTTGGAGCGAAACCATTTCCTAGAAGCTGTCTCCCTCTTCACTCTCTCTCTTGCCCCTAGCTGTCCTCCTTTTAATTTGTTGCTGTTTCCTCGATTGTGCCTGTGAGAATCATAAAAGCAGAGAATTTTGGTTGTTTAAAAGACATTTAATCAATGTTCATACAACTTGAAAACGCCTGTTAAACTTGTGCCTAACTCTCACTTTCCCCTCTCATCGTGGAATCTTACAGCCAAGGTCCCAACGAGTCCAGCGAGGGCTGATAGGCGCCAGTCGTGAACCCGTTTCCAGAAACGCTCTGATTGGTGTACAGTGTCAATCCTACCAGCCGCAAAGCCAATACTTTCATTGTCATTGCATGTTCCCTCATCCCAGAGGGGATTATAATAACAATCATAGTCCTGGCGTGTTGAAATTCCCATTTCTGAGCACCGTATCTAGAAGCATACATCAAGTTGAAAAAAAAAAAAAAACTTGACTGTACTCATTCTGCGGCCAGAAAGGTGTATTTCTTTTTCTGTCTCTCTCCCTACCATCTTTCCAAAGTGTTCCTTTTGTTGTTGTCTCCTCTCTCTCTTCTCTTGTAGAAAAGGGGGAAGCAGCCGACGACTACGCCGCCCTCTTGCTGTGTGTTCTATCTTCTCTCCTTTCTCGGTTCTAGCTACTACAGCCATGGGTACTTCCCCTCACCTCCATCACAGCTACACTAGCCGGAGGTGCGCACACCAGTGAACCACCTGCGGGAAGAACCACGCTCACCTCACCTCTACACACCCAAAATCACTTACACCTGACATCACCACACTAACACCCCTGTTTTGGCCTTTGTTTTGTTTTTGTTTTTTTGTTCACTTTTCCAGGTCTGTGTCAGTCACTGGTCTGTTCTCCCCTCGGTGTGTCAAAACATGTCTCGCACAACAGACCCCGTTGGCCACTGGGAGGACTTGGAAATCTGGCTAAGCGCCGTGACGGACAGCCTCTTACCCAAAGCTGCCGAAGCTGTCAAACACCAGACACAAGACCAACTGGACAACAACATAACAGGCATCATGGAAAACGATCCAGGCCAGAGCTACGGACACAAAGAGCTAGCAAAGATCACTGGCTCCCTGAGTCACACCCTCATCGCCTCCCTCAAAGTGAGCGACAGGCAAGCCACCTATCTCCAGCAAGAGCTGAAATGCGCACAGTGACGCATCCAGCAGCTAGAGCTGGAGGCTCAAGATCAACGGGAAGGGTCCATCGGGACGGATCCCAGAGCAACTGAGGAGATCGCTAGACTACAAGAAGCTCAAGCAAGCACCACACAAGAAATGGAGCAAGCAAAGTCATCCCACGCCGAACTCAGCGACAAGCTACAGTACGCCGAGCAGCTACTGGAAAAGGCAAGGCTGGACTTCAGAGACAAGTACAGCAGAATTAAAGCCCTCGAAACACATCTGAACGAGGCAAGAAATGAAGCTAGCGCAAGTTCTGGCAGGAAGACTCAATCGTTCGCGTCACTAATTACCTCCTCATCTTCCAATCATATCATTACTGTAGCTTTAAAGGGTAGCGCTTACCATGTCTGAGTTCGCAGATGCTGTCGCTCCAGCACACAGCCGTGAAACTGGATTCCAGCCGCAGTTGCAAGGATCGGAGCCGTTAACTCTCTCAAACTGACAGGATTTATCACGGATACCATGGTTACTTCATTAAAAACGGCTGTCGGCATAGTTTAATGTGAACCGTGCGGTTCTCCCCCTCTGCGGATGTGTTTGCGGCACAGGAGTCGTAACAATGTACCGTCGTCTCGCTGGTGGCGGTAGACAGAAGCAGCGGCTAGAGCCCAGTCTGGCGAATCTGTGAGCTCGAGCTGCTCAAGCGGCGGCATGAGGCTCTGATCGCCAGCGCGCTCGCGCTACACGCGCCAACCCGAGCCGGAGAGAGCCGAGCGGCCGAGCGTCGACACGAACCCGCGGTGCTCACCGATGCTATCGCTCCCGTACCTCCATCCTCGAAGCCCAGCAAGCTCTCCAGCCTCGATCTAGGTAAATCCTATTTTTTCTACTGGTGGTGGTGTTTTGCCAAAGCGGTTGGCACTTTCACGAATTGTATGGCTAGCTACTAAAGCAAGATGGCCTGCGGGTTATACGTCTGTCAAACAGCTGTACACTATAGTTTCAAGTGGCTGCAGCTTATGCTGCCTTCATGCGCTATCGTAATTATAAATACCAAAGCTATCAAGACGGCCCGTGGCCCATGCGTTATATCAAAAGATGGCCTGCGTATTCAATCATGCGTTCTATCAAAATATGGCCTGTGTATTCAATCATGCGTTCTACCAAAAGATGGCCTGTGTATTCAATCATGCGTTCTACCAAAAGATGGCCTGTGTATTCAATCATGCGTTCTATCAAAAGATGGCCTGTGTATTCAATCATGCGTTCTACCAAAAGATGGCCTGTGTATTCAATCATGCGTTCTATCAAAAGATGGCCTGTGTATTCAATCATGCGTTTTACCAAAAGATGGCCTGTGTATTCAATCATGCGTTCTATCAAAAGATGGCCTGTGTATTCAATCATGCGTTCTATCAAAAGACGGCCTGTGTATTCAATCATGCGTTCTACCAAAAGATAGCCTGTGTATTCAATCATGCATTCTATCAAAAGATGGCCTGTGTATTCAATCATGCGTTCTATCAAAAGAGGGCCTGTGTATTCAATCATGCGTTCTATCAAAAGACAGGCTGTGGCCCATGCGTTCTATCAAAGGACGGCCACGCGTCCTATTAAAAGATGGCCTGTGGCCCATGTGTTTTATCAAAAGATGGCCTGTGGCCCATGCGTTCTATCAAAAGATGGCCTGTGGCCCATGTGTTCTATCAAAAGATGGCCGTGGCACATGTGTCCTGTTAAAATATGGCCTGTGGCCCATGTGTCCTATCAAAAGATGGCCTGTGGCCCATGTGTCCTATCAAAAGACGGCCGTGGCCCATGTGTTCTACCAAAAGATGGCCTGTGGCCCATGTGTCCTATCAAAAGATGGCCTGTGGCCCATGTGTCCTATTAAAAGACGGCCGTGGCCCATGTGTTCTACCAAAAGATGGCCTGTGGCCCATGTGTCCTATCAAAAGACGGCCGTGGCCCATGTGTCCTATCAAAAGACGGCCGTGGCCCATGTGTTCTACCAAAAGATGGCCTGTGGCCCATATGTCCTATCAAAAGATGGCCTGTGGCCCATGTGTCCTATCAAAAGACGGCCGTGGCCCATGTGTTCTACCAAAAGATGGCCTGTGGCCCATGTGTCCTATCAAAAGACGGCCGTGGCCCATGTGTTCTACCAAAAGATGGCCTGTGGCCCATGCGTTCTAGCAAAGGACGGCCTGCGGCCATGTGTCCTATTAAAAGACGGCCGTGGCCCATGCGTTCTATCAAAAGATGGCCTGTGGCCCATGTGTTCTATCAAAGGACGGCCAGCGGCCACACGTCCTATTAAAAGATGGCCTGTGGCCCATGTGTTCTATCAAAAGATGGCCTGTGGCCCATGTGTTCTATCAAAAGATGGCCTGTGGCCCATGTGTTCAAAGACGGCTCGTGCTTATAGGTCCATCTAAGGCGGCTCTGTTTCACGTTGCAATCAAGGATGCCAGCAGCATATGTTCATTTTCACGATAGCTGATTTAAAAAAAAAAAATTCAGAACCATGACAGCCAGTGGTTCATTCAATATAACCATGAATGGTACTCGTCTAAATCTAATTTTGTTTTTCTCTTTCTTTCTCCATCTAAGCCAGGAACCCCAGGATTCACGACCGATGAGTTAATTTTTAAAACCGTCCTTTGGGGGTGGGCCCCGTTCCGGTGGATCCTTAAGTCCACCTATCTTTGGTGGTGAGCGGCGCACCCGCCTTCGTCTTCAGACGGGACTCGCTGTTTCCGTACCCTCTGAATGCGAGTTACGAACGGGGCCTACGCCAAAGAACCTGATTGCTTGCTGAGCTTCTACATAAACGTAATCATTACAGTATAAATTCTCCCGAGTCTTTCTGGTAGAAATGAAGCTAGCGCAAGTTCTGCCAGGAAGACTCAATCGTTCGCGTCACTAATTACCTCCTCATCTTCCAATCATATCATTTACTGTAGCTTTAAAGGGTAGCGCTTACCATGTCTGAGTTCGCAGATGCTGTCGCTCCAGCACCTCCATCCTCCCCGCCTCCACCAAGATGGAATCTTTCCTCCAACTCCTCTACTCCACCAAGCTGGGTCATCCCTCTATTTACCACATCACCATCAATCAGGCTATCCCCTCCATCCTGAAGACTTCAGATTGTTCTTTCCTCAATCCCCCCCACCATCACCAGTTGGCCCCTTTCCTGACTCCGCGG
This sequence comes from Garra rufa, assembly GCF_049309525.1. NCBI lineage: Eukaryota > Metazoa > Chordata > Actinopteri > Cypriniformes > Cyprinidae > Garra > Garra rufa. The sequence continues at coordinate 8,576,217 of NC_133371.1, forward strand.
GGGGTGAGCGGCGCCCCCGCCTTCGTCTTCAGGCGGGACTCGCTGTTTCCGTACCCTCTGAATGCGAGTTACGAACGGGGCCTACGCCAAAGAACCTGATTGCTTGCTGAGCTTCTACATAAACGTAATCGTTACAGTATAAATTCTCCCGAGTCTTTCTGGTAGAAATGCTTTTCACCTGCATTCACTGTTTTCACCTGCATTCACTGTTTACACGTCGATTGATACACATAAGCAAACAGACAGTGCAATTCTACATTTATTTACCACCTTACCTTACATTGTATTACTCTTTTTTTTTTTTTATCCGTAAAACAGTGCGTGTTCCGTGGCACCTAAACATCACGCTTGCCACAACATCTCTCACTGTTTACAGCAGGGGTGCCCAAAGTCAGTTCTGGAGGGCCAGTGTCCTGCAGAGTTTAGCTCCAACTTTCCTCAACACACCTGCCTGGAAGTTTCTAGTATGCCTAGTAAGAGCTTGATTAGCTGGTCCAGGTGTGTCTAACTGAGGTTGGAGTTAACTCTGCACAACACCGGCCCTCCAGGACCAAGTTTGGGCGGCCCTGGTTTACATCTACGGGACACTATAATTGATGCCCTTGATTCCTTCCCTTGGCTGTAGCATATTCCGTGACAGCTGCACCTAGATCTGACTGGTGAACTGACGTCTGGGGCAGGCACAGTGAAAGTACCAGCATTTCTACCAGAGAGACTCTGAGGCGATAGAAATTAGAACAAAATTTATTTGAATGAATAATAAGACAGAAAGGGTTAACGGTTTCTTTGGCGTGGGCTCCATCCTTAATCTGTGACTGAAATAGACTGCATTTCCTGCCTGAAGATGAAGGCAGGGGAGAGCCTCCCCCAAAGAAAATTAGCCATAAGTACGAGTGATAAATAAAGGGTTACGATTGCGAAAAGGGGTAGCCATGTTGGTTAATTTAAGAAGCCACGGTTGGCTCCTAATAATAGCCACGATAGGCAATGCAAGGAAATCTTTAATAGGACCACGTTAGGTCAAAAGGAAGGAAGGCAATCCGCGATGGGCAATTAATGTAAATCCACGATTGGCTTAATTTTAGAGATCTGATTCATTAAAACAATGTTGATAATAATATTAGTAATGGTATAGTTGTTCTTAGTAAAAGTAATATAGGCACGATTGACTTTGGTAGCTGAAGCCACGGTAGGCTCCCACGGTTAAGCTACGACTGGTCGTTCGAGCAAATTTACGATAGCACACTCCGAACTTTTAAAGCCACGACTGGCCGTATAGCCTCGATTGGCTTAATGTGAGGGACCACGTTAGGTCTTGAGAAAATAAGCAAGTCGCGATAGGCAATAAGTGAAAGCCGGGACAGGCTTCGAGCCTCGATAATATAGGCCTATCGAAGATAATAAAATAATCCAATAGAAATATTGTAAGAGTGATGATATTGATAATAAAAGCTAATAATAATTAAGACGATGGTAAAAGCCATGATTGACTTTTGGTGATTAGCGTCCTATAACAATGCCACGACTGGCCGTTTAAGCCGCGCAGACTTGAGTAAGGACCACGCTATGTTTTGGTCATTTAGGAGAACCGAGTCGCTTAAATTTGTAACTGAGTGAGCCAAATACAGCAGGCGAGATATGAAGGAACGACCTTGTGGAATGATTCGCATGGCAAAGTTGAGATGGCCGAGAAGAGAAAGCATGTCACGTTTGGAAATTAAGCGAGACGTGAGGAACGATTCCATAACGGACCTGATTCGAACGAGTTTTTCGTGTGGAAGAGAAGCTTGCATCTTAATAGTGTCCAGAATTATGCCGAGAAATTCAAGACGTGTAACGGGACCGATTGTTTTTTCTTCGGACAAAGGAACGCCTATGTCGCAAAAGACTTGTTTAAGAGTATCGAGCACGAAGCTTTCAGAAGAAGGAAAGTCGATTAACAGAAAATCGTCGAGCAAATGTAACACGAAAGGCAGCTTGCAGACATTCAACAAGATCCAACACAGTGCTTCAGATAGACGATTAAAAATTTGGGGGCTGCTCCTGCAGCCGAAAGAGAGTCTAACAGCAAAATATAATTTTGATTCCCATTTAACTCCAAAGAGAGGCCAATCTGTCGGGTGAATAGGCATTATTTTAAAAGCGTCGGTGATATCCGCTTTGGCTAGCCGAGACCGGCTAACTTGATTAGCTGAATTGCGTCGTCGACCGAGGCATAATACAGCAAAAACGGTTCGGATGGAATGCATTCGTTGACGCTAGCATAATCAGTGGAGTGAGGCGAGGACATGTCGAAGATTAGTCGTTTTTTCCCAGAGTATTTACGAGTAGCCAAGCCGATGGAGTTAACGCGAAACGGAGAAAAAGGAGGAGAACTGAAAGGGCCGACGATATAGCCTTTATTTAATTCTTTAGCAATCAGACCTGAAACTACGTCAGGCTCAACCAGAGCAGACTGCAAATTTTTTGCAACATACGAGGTAACAAGAGGAGTTAGAACTCCGACCCGAAACCCTTGAGAGAGCCCTGTAATTAAGTTATCGACGAAAGGAGAATCGGGGTGCGAGGAAAGGTAGCCAGAAAGGTTTGCAATATTTAAGGGAGTTGAGGGGTGACCGCTCAGAATTTTTTCTGAGGTGCTTTCCCTCTTGTGGCTGGTCTGTAACGTCGAGGGCAGGCGGATTTCGGGTGGGGGTCCTTGCAGAAGCTGCAAATGTGAGAGAATTTACATTTAGAATATGAACAAACAGATTCATTAAAGTTATTGCATAGAGGTATTCCATTGAATTCGATAATTGGACGGCCTTTTACGTCGAGCGCGAGGTTTGAAGGATCAGCACCATGGAGAGCAGGCGGAGCACGGCTAGCATGAATTTTAGGGCAGAGAGAAGCGGAGTGACCATGGGAGCTACAAACGGCGCAAGCCAGAGTTTTTTGGCCTCCGAAATGGCGAATAAGCAAGTCAGAGTCAGTAACGGACCAGTCCAATCTTGAATTGAATAAGGAAACAAAAGAAGCAGCTTTTGCTGAAAAAGACTTGTGATACTCATAAAATAAGGTTCCGCCATATCTTAGATTAAAATCAGCCATCATGGCTAGATAAAAGTCTAATTCCTTTCTGCGATTGGGGAAAACTTGACAGAGAATATCTCTGTAAATTCCAAAAGCAATGACGAATTCGGTAAATGCCAGGTTCCGTTGCAGCCTGGGATCTGAAGTTTTTAGGAAGACTGCCACGTCATCACAGTCAACCATCTGCCTGTCGATCACGGGTGATGGTAACAGCAGTGCGGCCAGGTTGATGTCTTTACCTGAGATGATGTTAGATCTCATTTTGGGAGACACTGAGGCAGCAGCGGGTGGAACGAATGGCCTACCGAAAACCTGGGCCGTTAGAGCCGTGGAGAGATTGAACGCTGCAGAAGGAAGTGACGTGGGGGGTGCATCAGAGGAAATAGGATCAAGGACTGAAGGAGAGACTGAGACGGAGGCGGAAGACATCGAGGGAATATATGGTCCGGGTGCGCGCGAAGCAAAGGCTAACTCGAAGGAGCCCAGACGAGTTTCAAAACTTTTGACAGTTTCGGTAAGCTGGAGTAAAGCCTTTGAAAGTTGCGTGTTTGCACTGCCCGAATCCGGGCTTGGCGGAGGAGGTTGGGTTGGTCCGGTCCAGAGGTCCTCGGCTTTTTGTGCTGAAGAGGAGAGGAGGATTTACCCGAGCGTTTTTGTCCAGTTTGTAAGGGCTGGGCTGGAGGTGCCATGATCGCCTCGGACGCATCGGATGATGAAGCCGGAAGGCTACCCAGCGCGTTGGAAGCAAGGAGGATGAGGTCATCGTGAGTCAAGTCACTGCTGACGGGGATGCCGAAAACCAGTAAGGTGGCCACAATTTTCTCAGAAGGCCACTGGACCCAGGGAGATTCCCGGGTTAGAATGCGCGTACTCCGGCACAGGGAGGCGGGCGAGGGAGGAACAGTGTCTTCGTCAGAGTCGTCGGAGATTGCAAAATCAACGAGCGGCTTTTGAGACATCTTGAGCTGCTAGAGGAATCGAGCAAACGGAACTTCAGGTACGACACCTAAGGGCAGCAGGATGGAAGAGTAAGTTTGGTCTTTTATTCAAAGGGGGCAAGCTGCTATTGGTTGTCGAAATAATTATGAATTAAAGTCATCCTGGTAGAACTTTAAGCTGACGCTTTCATTTCTGTATGATCACATGCATCAATCGGAGTGTAAACAGTGAGAAATCTTGATGTGCAACGCTTAGGTGTCATGGAACGTGCGCTCTATTATGGGTTAGAACTTAGGTTGAGGTGACTTAGAAAAGAGGAAATATAAAGTAACACCGTGTTTACACCGGATGTGAGCGGCGCAGCACAATGTGGCAAAAGACTGTCTGTCTATGGATGTGGCGCGATGCAACACGACAACTGTCGTGTCCGATGTAGACACAGTGTAAGGTGGCAAATTGGTAAACAAATGTAGAATTGCACTAATCTCATGCATCAATCGGAGGGAAAACAGTGAGATATCTTCAGGCAGGTGAAAAGTGTTTCACGTTTGAAAAGCCTGTTGCTGAAATTCTCAATGCAGTTTGCTACAATTTACAGTTATTATACACAAGATGGCTGCCATGTCAGAGTCTGCTCACAAGATGGCCGCCACGTCAGAGTCTGCTCACAAGATGGCCGCCACGTCAGAGTCAGCTCACAAGATGGCCGCCTTTCCTGAATTCCCGGCCAAGATGGCCACCATTCCTGAGTTCCCAGCCAAGATGGCCACAGTTCCTGAGTTCCCGGCCAAGATGGCCGCTGTTCCATGGCCTCCTGAACTCTCTGCCCCGCCAGGGCCTCCTGAGCTCTCTGACCTGCCATGGCCTCCTGAACTGTCTGCCCGGCCATGGCCTCCCGAGATCCCTGATCTGCCATGGCCTCCTGAACTGTCTATTCGGCCATGACCTCCCGAGCTCCCTGATCTGCTATGGCCCCCTGAGCTCCCTGATCCACCCTGGAGACCGCCCCTGTATCCTGTGTCTCCAGTGTCCCTGCCTAGGGCGCCCACCCTCCCTCCCCTATAGATGTTATTAGGCGTGAGTCGTCAGGATTATGTCCTGTTCTGTTCTGTTTCCCTAGTGTTTTTCCCCATGTGTTTCTAGTGCTTTTGGATTAGTCCTTGTTCCCCCCTTTGGTTTTGTATTAGTTGGTCTAGCCCTTGCCCATATTTGTACTTCCCCTTGTTTGTCGGTGATTAATGTCGTTTATGTTACTCAGTTTCGTGAATGCTCCATGTACCTTTTTTTTCAATAAATATCCGTTTCATCTATACTCCGGTCTCCTTCAAGTCTCACCTGGCTCCACTCCACTGCAGCTGTGACACCCTTGTAAATACATTTCGGAAAAACAGCATTTATGTCATCATTTTGCTACAGTTTTTGCTTGGACATGTTAAACATAATCAGTTTGGGTAATACATTTTCATTTTCATTTTGCAACTTATAAAGTGTTAGAATATGTTTTTGATTTGCATTTTAAAACTAGTGTAGGAAATGGCAAATGCATTTTCTATAATTGAATTTTCATTTTTATATTGCACTAAATGTTGAACATATGTATGGGAAAATGTAAATTTAAATACAGAAATACATTACCATTTTACATATTGCACTGGCATTTTGTATATTACATTTCAGACTGAATATTGCTATCCATATGCTTCCATAACTGTGAGGCGGCATAGTCGCGGGTCAAAACACCGCTCTGATCAGAACATCAATCAGGTTCTCCCCACTCAGTGACGCACCTACTGAGAAACCTGATGAAAGTGCTCTAGTTCCCCAAGGGAACTCGAGCTGCATCCGAAAAAGCTATGGGGAACGCCTCCAGCGTAACCACGCTCTGAAATATGTGTGTAAAATCCAATAGACAAGCGAGACGTCACGGGCGGGGTGACGTAGAGGCCAGGAAACTATAAAGCACGTGCGGTGAAAGCAGCCGGCAGCTTCTGTCTTTCAGCAAGCGCTCTGTGTATGTGTCACTCTGTTTTTATGTGCCAGTTTGCACAGCTTTTATTTGAGAGTGTCACTATGTCCTACAAGCATTCATATGAATATAAGCAGCAGCATTTAACACTGTGTGTCCCTCTCTGCCAACGCTATTTCAGGTGGGGATACACACAATCTATTTGTTGTCTGAAGCATAGGAGTCAGTTCTCGAGGGAGCTGAGGTAGAGCGGTGGCTGTGGTCACATAAATCTGGGGACGGGTTAGAGACGAGTTCGCTCTATCTCTGCCTTTTTTCCTAGATCAAGGGCTCTCTCTCTCTCTCAGGGTTTCGAAGCACTCTCTGTGCACACTATGCTTCCGGAGAGCTCTCTTTGAGGAGGGAGCTCTCGCAGGCGTTTCCAGCGGTTCAAGTCCCACTTTTGCCGAGGCAGAGCGGAAGCTTTCGTTGTGGGAATCGCAGCACGGATCTGGTGTAGGACGGGTTAGAGACGGTTTGCCCTATCTCTGCCTTTCTCCCTAGATCTAGCGCTCTCTTGCGAGTGAGAGCTCGTGCTGCTGTCTTTCTCCAAAGAGATTGATGCTGTTTGCATTTGAGCAGACTGCATATTAGATTACTGGTTTCTCCCTGCTCTCGCTACTCTAAAAATAGGGGGCGGGGATTCACGCAATTTATGTGTATTTTGTTCGGGTGCTGAGTACTCACAGTCCGCTCTTGGCTGTGTCCATTCATAAATGTGTTCATTCATAAATGTCACAAACGACATGCACATGTGTAAAGTATCTTGAATGTTTAGCTCTGCTCCCATAGACATTTAATTGTGAGGAATTAAATACATTTTAAAAACAGGCTGCCGGGCAGGAGCAGCCCCTACTAAGTTGGCCATTTTCTCCACTCTCACCCAATATATTCACCAAGTATGTGGATGCTGCTCTGGCATCCACTCTGCATCCGCATATTTAATTATATTGATGTTTCATCAGTATTAGCTCATTCTGAGAATTTGGAGGCTCTGCATCGAGGTGTCGTCCTTGCCAACATGAAAGAACTGGGGTTGCGACTGAACGCCAAGAAAAGTGTGCTTTCTCCATTACAGAGAACCACTTTTCTGGGCTTGGTGTGGAATTCAACCACGATGCAGGCACGTCTGTCTCCTGCTCGGATTGAGTCGTTCCTCATGGCAGTCAAAAGAGTGCAAGTAGGCTGGTCACTCACTGCGAACAGTTTCAGTAACTGTTAGGTCTGATGGCAGCTGCGTCCAACGTGTTATCTTTTGGCCTGCTGCACATGAGACCCCTACAGTGGTGGTTCAAGACCAAGGGGTTTTCCCCTTCGCATGATCAAGATCAAGCGGCGATGCCTACGTGCCTTGGACATGTGGAGAAAACCTTGGTTCTTAACTCAGGGCCCGTTGCTGGGAGCTCTTCGTTGTCATGTAGCTAACAACGGATGCCTTCCTCAAGTAAGGTTATACTTCCGGCATCCCTGCGAGTGCTTCCTTCTCTCTAACAGAAGCTGCTGGCTGCTTTCACCGCACGTGCTTTATAGCTTCCTGGCCTCTACGTCACCCCGCCCATGATGTCTCGCTTCTCTATTGGACTTTTACACACGTATTTCAGGGCGTGGTTATGCTGGAGCTCCATAGCATTTTTGGACGCAGTGTCTCGTGCCCTTGGGGAACCAGGGTTACATACGTAACCTGAGACATTATTGGTGATTCTATTGTACGGAACGTGAAAATAGTGACAACAGCCACCATAGTCCAATGTTTACCAGGAGCCAGAGCACCTGACATCTTGGCAAATTTAAAAGTGCTGGCTAATGCTAAATGTAAATTCCCTGTGACATTTGTGCAGGCTACTGTATATAGGCCTCCAGGGCACCATACAGACTTTATAAAATAATTTGCTGATTTTCTATTGGAGTTAGTGATGGCTAATTGTTGGTGATTTTAAAAGATGCATTGGGATTGGGATTAGCATTTATAGACATTCTGAACTCTATTGGAGTTAGACAACACATGTCAAGACCTACTCATTGTCAAAATCATACTCTACATTCAGTACTGTCATATGGAATTGATATTAATGGCATCAAAATTCTACAGCAAAGCGATGATATCTCGGATCATTATCTAGTCTCATGTATACACCATATAGCTAAAACTGTCAATTCAACTCCTTGTTATAAGTATGGTAGAACCAGCAATTCTTCCATAAAAAATTGCTTAGTAAGTCATATTTCTGACTTATCTGAACAGAAACTATGGACTCTCTCTTTTCTAGCACTTTAGATACGATTCCTGTTTTATGCTTAAGCAAGATTAAGGAAAACAGTCCCACACTGTGTTATAACAAGCACACTCGCAACCTAAAGAGAGCAGCTCGGAAAATGGAGCGCAGATGGAGGAAAACAAAAATAGAGGTATTTTGTACTTCCTGGTGTGAATGTACCCTATAGAAAATTAATTAAAAACTGCTAGATCTGATTATTTTTGTCTCTTTTAGAAGAAAACAAACATAACCCGAGGTTTTTATTCAATACAGTGGTAATACAATACAGTAAATTAACAAAAAATAAAGCACCAACAGATGTTGACTTTTCCCAACAGCAGTAATGACTTTATTGTAGGATCTCAGCGCGAATCAGACAATTCAGGCGATTCGATTGGAAGTTTTGAAACACTTCTACAGACCCAAATTCCACAAGAGGCCCAGCATGACAAGACTCCTGTCGTAAAATTTGTCCTTTGACACCCTGGCGCCAGCCAGCTTGAAGCAAACCTAACCAACTAGGAATTTGCAACATTAACACAAAAGGACACTTGTTCATAATCCCAAGGAAGGATTTTGTCAAATTTGGGGCAAGTAACCAAGATTAATGGTCAAAGAGATGCTCATCTGAACATCTCTTTCTAGTACTAGTAGAGATTGTGCTTGGTGGGCTCCCCCATCCAGGACACTGAGATTCCTTCCCTAACCTTTTGACCTTCCTGCTTAGAGAACAGACCCTCACATTCCCAATACGGCCCAGAAAACTGCCTATTGATGTATATATGCACCTAAAATTATGCTAAAAGAACTTATGAGCAACTCATAATTTCTATGCATAACTTCCTATCCTTTATGTAGCCCACACATTTGCCTATTATGTTTTAATCACTTATTGTGTATGTTCCTTTTAATAACTATTGAATAGCTTAATGGTTTATATTGGTGTTTGGTATGCCTGAGCCTGAAATTGCATTCTCGACATGTTTCTGCAATTCAATTCTTTGTAAAATGTATTATAGTCTTGTTATAGAAATCATGTCCAAATTTAACTTTGCAAAGAGCTGGAAAATTGGGACCATGGGACTAATCAGATAACATTGTGATTTATGGTTTGGGAGGAGAAACCAGAAGTACCCCGAGTTAGGACAATGGTTTTAATTGGTCAAGACACCATTTGGGATGTGTCCAAACGCTGAGCTTAAATACTCAGGACACCATCAAATCACTCTCTTACTCTCTTACTCTTACGCTCTTACTCTCTTACGTCTTCGTGCCACCGCGTTTCGACGCTGCTGTTAGCGTTCTTTTTGAGCGCTCCCTGGCCTGCATGCCAGCCGCTCCTCTAAAGGAAACATGAGGAGATTGTTACACTTCTGTCTTTTACTTTAATTATTTTATTTCTTTCCGCTGAGAGTTTCGTGTTCGAGTTAAGTTTTGCCACAAGCCGTGACCCAAACGTCTATGCCCACCTGAACTTTAACAGCGCACAACTCGCATCCTCAGCCAACGCCCAAGACTTCACAAACGACCACAGAACCAACCAATCAACAACCTCGGGAAAACCCTTTCTGGAACGACGCGACGAAAGGAATTCCTTCAACCTCCAGATTCTAGCTGAACTGGTGCATTTGATATAAAGTTTAATAACCTCTTTGAGAGACTCAATACGAGGGTTAATTAAGTGATTGATGGTTGTTCCGGTCTAAGCAATTGCACATATTGCTATAAACTTGGGACTTCATATTTTCATTCCTTTAAACTCATTCTTTCCTCACTTTCTCTTCTGCAACCTGTGTGAATGCGTGTGTTTATGTGTTAGATTAGTTTGTATGTCTTAGGTTTATCCAATAAATCTTATTTTTAATAGAAAATATCTTGTGTTTTGTGTTTACAAGTTAATGTCTTAAACTGCCGATTTTGCTACTGTGCTAATATATAATGTTTTCACTATATTCTGGATAGTAATATCCATTGCAGAGTTTCTGTTACACGGCTCGGTCAATGAATTGCGAGTCGACTCTGAACAGCCGTAAAACAGCGACTGTTCAAATTCCCTATTGAATCATATTTGATTCCCTTTGAGCTAAATTAAATGTACATTATCACTACTTTATGAACTACTTTACTTCTAAGATCGATACTATTAGAGATAAAATTGTAACCATACAGTCCTCAGCTACAGTATCATATCAGATGTGTTATAGATCTTCTGAGGAAAAATTCTACTCATTCTCTACTATAGGAGAGGAAGAATTGTATCAACTTGTTAAATCATATGAACCAACAACATGCATGTAAGACCCTATTCCATCTAAGCTACTAAAAGAGGTGCTTTCAGAAGTCATAGATCAGGGGTGCCCAACCCTGTTCCTGGAGATCTACCGTCCTACAAAGTTCAGTTCCAACCCTGATCAAACACACCTGAACCAGCTAATTAATCTCTTAGGTAGCACTTGATAATTACAGATAGCTGTGTTGGAGCAGGGCTGGAACTAAAGTCTGCAGGTATTTGATCGAGGTAGACTATAATTCTCACAGATATGTCCCCAAAACCTTCAAACTGGCTTTTATTAAATGGGTCATCGGATGCCCATTTTCCACAAGTTCATATGATTCTTTAGGGTCTTAATAAAAAGTCTCTAATATACTTTGATTAAAAATTCTCAGTAGTAGTGTAAAAAAACACCCTTTTACCTCAAAATCAGCTCTCCAAAATTTCAGCTCATTTTAAGACATTGGCCCTTTAAATGCCATCGAGCTTTGCTCGCCCCATCCCTCTCTGGGATTATGTTTACTTTAGCCGCGTTTATCGGCGAAACTTGCCAACAAGCACATTATTCAGAAAGGCCATTTGCAAAGATGCATAAAAAACCCTTATACTCACTTCTGCTGTGGGTGAAGGTGCATCACGAATGATTCGCACGAAAATAGACGCATATGTAGAACGTGATTGGCGCTTTCCATTTAAAAACGAAAGTAACGTTAAACCTCTGCGTCTTCAGCGGCTCAGATGCCGGGAGTAAATGACGACTGCTATGTTCATTATTACGTCCAACAACAGAACACCTCAATCGCTCAATTAGAGCCTTCTTCTGCACCTGAGTCAACACAGTGAGGATCGTATTCGGACTGTTTCAGCTGGGTGAGGGCGGGTCTAAGGTAAGACGCTAATGTCAATCAAATGTGTTTCGTCACAACGACAAGAAGCTAAGAATTAACTGATTTTAAAAAGGGGATATTACTTTTAAAGTTTAAAAAAATACCACTGGGTGGATTTTTGTCATTGTTGGGTGGTTGTGCACACAAACTACCAACACACATTAATGTTTAAACAACAGGTAAAAATTAGTTTTGCACCTGATGACCCCTTTAAGCCTCTCATTAAAAAAACACAACTTCACCCCAACAAATTAATTAATTACAGACCGATCTTGAATCTCTCAATAGAGTTACAAATCACCTCCTCTTATCATCCAATCGTGATTGTATCTCTCTATTAGTGCTACTGGATCTTAGCGTTTGACACTACTGACTCGAAAATAATGTTGGCATTACTGGAAGTGCATTGGCATGGTTCAAATTGTACTTATATGACCGCCATCAATTCATAGCAGTGAATTAATAGGTATCATATCGATCACAACTGCAGTATGGAGTACCTCAAGGCTCAGTACTAGGGCCATTACTTTTTATACTTTATATGTTACCCTTGGGAGATATCAGGAAACATGGTGTTATGCTAAAGATCTGAGATACTGAGCTCTATATTTCTTCACGGCCCGGTGAAACATACCAATTTGAAAAACTAACAGAATGCATAGTTGATATGAAAAACTGGATGATAAGTAATTTCTTTCTGCTAAATTCAGCAAAAACAAAAACAGGTGTTAATTATCGGACCTAAAATCTCTGCATGTAATAATCTAAAACACTGTATAATACTTGATGGCTGCCCTGTCAATTCTTCGTCATCAGTTAGGAACCTATGTGTGCTATTTGATAACAATCTTTCCTTCGAAAGCCACATTTTTAGCATTTGCAAAACCACATTTTTCCATTTCAAAAATATATTGAAATTATGACCTATGCTCTCAATGTCAAATGCAGAAACGTTAATTCATGCGTTTATGACCTCAAGGTTAGATTATTGAAATGCTTTATGTCTTTAAGATGACATTAAGTCTTTATGTCGTTGCATATGGCAGCCTTGGTGTGGAGCTCTCCTATTCTTTTACTGTATTTGTTTGTTTGTTCTGTGTTTAGTCATTCTTTTAGTGTCAGTTTTACCAGAGATGAACTACTGGACATAAGGCATAAGGCGTTTTTTGATTGTTCAGACGCTTTGTTAGATGTACTAGTCAGAGGGGCAGCGATCCTACTCAAACGAGCGCTCAGGCGCAAACGAGAGAAGCGCACCGGTGCCCTGGTTAAGCTCCGCGATCGCGAAATCCGAACAGCACTTCCTAGTATGCATCTAGCGAGTCTCTGATCCCTTCCTAACAAAATGGACGAACTTCTTCTCCTCAACAGTATAAACAAGGACTTTTCAAAATCTGCTGCATTGTGCTTCACAAAAAACTGGTTGAGTGAAATCATTCTGGACAACGGACTGCATATTTCAGGCTTTCAGCTGTTCAGATCGGACCGCATCGCAGAGTTAACGGGGAAAAGGAGAGGTGGAGGATTATGTTTCTACATAAATGAATGTTGGTGTTCAGATGTAACAACTCTGAAAAAGATGTGTTCTCCTAATTTAGAGGTGCTCTTCATAAACTGTAAACCGTTCTATTCGCCCCGAGAGTTTTCCTCTTTCATTCTCGTGAATGTGTATGTTCCTCCGGACGCGTGTGTGAGCACCGTGATGGAACAGCTGGCTGAACAAATTACTGATAAGGAGCAACGGTACCTGGACTCTCTTTTAATTTTTCTGGGGGATTTTAACAAAGCAAACTGCCGTGAACTGCCAAAATACAGACAGCACGTTACATGTCCCACCAGAGACAGTAATATATTAGATCACTGTTACACAACAATTAAAGAAGCATATCACTCTGTCTCACAGGCAGCTCTGGGGCTCTCTGATCACTGTTTAGTTCATCTTATACCAACCTACAGGCAGAAACTGAAAGCAGCTAAACCTGTATTAAGGACTGTTAAAAGATGGACTAATGAAGCAGAGCAGGATTTACAAGCCTGTTTCTGCCTCACTGATTGGAGTTGCATCCCCACCAGGACATTCTTAGCATTCAATAATGATAAACCATGGTTTACAGGGAAACTCAAACATCTTCGTCACGCCAAAGAGGACGCTTACAGAAGTGGGGATAAAATCTTGTATAACCTGGCCAGGAACAGACTAACAAAGGAGATCAGAGTGGCTAAAAAGAACTACTCTGAAAAGCTGAAAAAAGAGGAAGGAACAGACTAACAAAGGAGATCAGAGTGGCTAAAAAGAACTATTCTGAAAAGCTGAGAAAAGAGCTTTCAGCAAACGATCCAACGTCAGTATGGACTGGTCTGAAGAACATCACCATGTACAAGAAACCACCTCCACAGTCTGTGGAGAATCAACAACTGGCTGACGATCTGAATGTGTTCTACTGCCGGTTTGAAAAGGCCAGACTCACACCAACTCCCGCTCTGGGGTGTGTTTCCCGTGCAACGACATAACTCGCTGGTTATCCTCCATAGTACGATGCATTGTTGTGGAAACGAACTAGCTAGTCACGAGTGTTTCCCGAACACGGTCGCATCTCCGTCGTTTGAACCACATTAGTTCAACAACTTAGGGCCGTTGTTAATACGTCACCGAGTAATAACTTCTGCTATTTAACTGATTAGGGTCTCTCAATAATGCAGATATATTGAACATGGCACCTAATGACTAATTTACTATTTTTGTTCCCTATCATTTCGCTTTATTTGATGTTTGATTCATCGCGTGCTCTCTCTTACGTCATACTCCGGGGTTCCCTCAGGCATTTGTGCACATGCGCACTATTCATAAACAACGCTTATAAAGGACGCACAAAAATACATAGAGTAAAACGCATTTATTTTTTAGATAAAATTGAGGATATAGATTGTACTGCGTGTTAGCTTGCAAACTATGACCAAGAACATAATTTATTAAGCCCACATGTGTTACTAAGAAGCAACGATGCTTCTAACCACAGGTCGAGAGCTGTAGTTCCAACCAAGTAAGTTTGTGACGCTGTTTGCGAATGTTCGTTTGAACTACGGTGTTGGGAAGCACCCAATCGTTGAACTATGTTGGTAACGACGGAACTTGCGACCATAGTTGGCTAATGATGCTTTTGGGAAACGCACCCCTGATCTGCACCTCACACATTCACCCACCCCCCTGCAACTCCTCCCTCTGCCATCATTGAGTCTGTCCTGTGTTCCTTTATAACTGTTTGGTTTGGTTCAGCTACCAAAACAGACATCAGAAGACTACAACGGACAGTCAGGACTGTTGAGAGGATTATTGGTACCCCTCTACCCAACCTCCAAGATCTTTACACCTCCAGAGTCAGGAAAAGGGCTAAGAAAATCACACTGGACCCCTTACACCCAGCCCACTCTCTCTTTGAACTGTTGCCCTCTGGGCGATGCTACAGAGCGCTGTGCACAAAACAGCCAGACACAAGAAGAGTTTTTTTTCCCCCAAGCCATATCCCACCTGAACCACACTTAACACACCTCAGTACTGGTCATGTGTATAAACTCACAAACCTTCTGTATATAGCACATATGCACATTCATAGTTCTGTCTATAGGCATCTTTTTTTCTGTATATTTTTATTACCACTGTTATTTATAATTTATTGTATATTCTTTTTTAATATTAATGTTTTTTATTACCTTAACTTTATGTATGTCTGCACTATGTTTGTACTTTCTGTACTGGAAGCTCCTAACACCAAGACAAATTCCTTGTGTGTGTGAACACAGTTGGCAATAAAGCTCTTTCTGATTCTGATTTCTGATTCTGATTCTTTATTGGGTGGTTGTTCAGCACGCTTAATAAACAAACTCCAGCTAGTCCAAAATGCAGCAGCTAGAGTTCTTACTAGAACCAGAAAGTATGACCATATTAGCCCAGTTCTGTCAACACTGCACTTGCTCCCTATTAAACGTCATATAGATTTTAATCTTTATATTAAATCTTGCTAATTACTTATAAAGCCCTGAATGGTTTAGCTCTTTAGTACTTGAATGAACTTTTAATCACAATATAGTCCCTCACGTCTGCTGCGTTCTCAAAACCCTGGCAATTTGATAATACCTAGAATATCAAAATCAACTGCGGGCGGCAGGTCATTTTCTTATTTAGCGCCCAAACTCTGGAACAATCTACCTAACACTGTTCAGGGGGCAGACACACTCTGTCAGTTTAAATCTAGATTAACCCCCTGGGGTCGACAAATGCGCTGACACATTTTGTGGAAGTTTTTCTGATAACCCCAAAAGGAACTTCAATTACTCCGTGAGTGCCATCTGCCACATTGGTCTCCGTGATCTTTATTCAGAAACACATCATTAAAATATACTACAACTCAGCCAATACACCACACAGAGACATAAGCAATATGTCTAGAGAAAACTTGATATGTATACTTTTAAAGGGGTCCTATTATGCTCTTTCACAAAGTCTTTATTTTGTTTTGGGGGTGCACTAGAACATGCTCTCATGCTTGGTGATTAGAAAAATGCATAATTCTTCACATAAATTACATTATTACAATGGCTTTCTCCCCAGGCTAGCTCAAATGGCTCGATTAGTTCCGGGTTCCACCTTCCGAAAAACCAAATGTACTGTGATTAGGTTAGCAGTCCCACTGCTTTGCAATTGGCGAACAGCTTAGCTGACGTTCAGTACTGCCACGCCCCTTCCCAAAGCAGCAAACTAGATTAAAGTGATTCTTACATTTTAAATAGGGATATTTTTCTTACAAAAACACATCGGATCACTAGAGGAGCCTTTTACTGACCCCCCGGAGCCATGTGAGGCAGTTTTTATTATGGATAAACTTGTTTTGGACTGATGGAGAGAAACACTCGTCTATACCGTTCAGTTCTAAAGCTTGGGAGTGCCCGGATTATTTTTAATATTAACTCCGATTGCATTCGTCTGAAAGAAGGATGTTATATACACCTAAGATGCATAGAGGGTGAGTATAAAATACGTTACAGTAGTGTTGCTCCTACCGTCAGCCTGCGAGATCGCTAATACATGAAAATATCATTATTGTACTACTGTATTTAACTATTTACATGTCCGAAACCAGCTCCAGCATAAGGCTAGTGAAGCTATCTATACTGTATGATGAATAAATCGGTAACACTTCCTATAAGCCCATATTTATAATACATTATAAGGGTATTCTTACGTCATTATAATGAATGCATAATGCATTTTAAAAAACCTTATAATATGTTATATCTGTCACAGTTCTGTCTGTTTATGTCTTTGGTTTCGCCCGTTGTCTCCCCCTGTTGATCTGTGTCATTTGGTTTAGCCCATCGTTTGTGTGATTCCCGGCACCTGTCTCTGTAATTAGTCACCCTTTAAAAGTCTGTTTGTTTCTTGAGTTCTCTGTCGGTCTTTGTGAATGTTAAATGGGAATCGTGTGTGGAAGTGATCTGTGTTCCTGCCTGTTCCTGCTTGTATCTCTGAAGACTTTATTAAATGTAAATAGTGTTTATTGTTTATCTCGTCTCGTCTCGTTCCGTCCAGCACGTCAACACTCATAACAGAAAGACCGACCTTCAACAGTTTACCCGGCACCTTCCCCTGCGTTTCTTTTCCGTTTTTTCTCAGTGTTTGTTTTTTCAGTTTATCATGGACCCCACAGTTCTCCTCATCCTCCTGAGGCAGGGGGAACGCTCTCTTGAGGACCACACTCGTGACTATCTCCTCCTGGCAAACCATTCCAGCTTCCCGGATAGCAGCCTCTGTAACTACTACTACATCGGACTGAACACCACCACCAAAGCGCTGCTACCCGGGGAGGGTCCTCAAGAGAGCCTGCCGGATTACATCGAGTGGGTGCTGGCATCCTGTCAATCATCCTGGACCATCGACTTTAGCCCCACTCCAGACCCAGAACCCAGCCAAACATCACCCCGACAAGCGGAGTTGCAGCCCGAGCCCACCGCAGATGGAGAGCCAGAGCCGAGAGCGACAGAGCCAGAGCCTGAACCATCTGACCAGGTACGAGAGCCGACTACAACATCCGTGACGGTGGATTGCTACGTGGAGCAAGAGAGGGCGATAGAGAGCCCTGCCCACTGCACCATCGCTGAGGGTGAGCTTGGACAACATTCTGGGGATTTAATAGACTTTTTCTCGGATCTCGTCGAAGATAACTCCTGTGACTTAATAGACTTCAATATGGAAATATCTGTCTGTCCTGTCTGCCCCGGAATTCCCTCCCACCCACCCACCCACCCTGTGTCATCCACATCCATGTTTGTCTGGCCGCCGCTGTCCCCTGACAGCCCCTCAGCTTACCCTCAGCCCAACACCTGTGCAGTGGGCTCGCCGCGGGGCTGCCAGCTTCCATCAGCATCTCGGCTGGAGGATCCCTCAGCTCCGCCTCCAGCCTCCGAGTCCAGGACTCCGCCTCGGCCCTCCGACCCTGCGGCTCCACCACGGCTCTCGATGCCCTCCTCTACATCGTCGCCCGTAAGTCCACCAGCTCCACCGGGCTCCATCGTCTTTTCGGCTCCGCCCTGGTCAGTCGTCACCCCATTGTCACCTCAGGACTCTGCTCCTCCGGCTGCGCCTCGTCACGCCGTCCCACCGGCTCCTTGGGACTCCTCCTTCCTGCGGGCACAGCCTCCATCCTCTGTCGCTCCGGCTCCGCCGCGGACCTCCGGATCTCCGTCTCCGCCTCGGCCGCCAGAGCCTCCTGTTCCGCCTTGGCCCTCCGGATCCTCGGCGTCACCCTGGATCTTCGGCTCTCCGTCTCCACCTCGGGCTCCTCCTCCACCTGCTCCGCCTCTGTCGGTCGGCCCCATGGAGTCGGCACGCCTTCTTCCACCATGGTTCCTCCCTCCGTCGGCTCCACAGTGGGCCGTCATCATGGCTGCGGTCTGGGTCGGTTCCTCCTGCCCCGGATTCCTCCTGTTTCCTCCCTGGCTCCTCCCTCCGTCGTCGCCCCCTTGGACTGTCTTGTCTGCCCCTTGGACTTTTGTTTTGGTCCCCCTCCGTGGGTTGCGTCCTCCACCGAAGCCTCCTCCATTATGGACTCTAGTTTTCTGTTTTTTCACCCCTCTTTTCTGTTTTGTTTTTCTTTTTCTACGGCGCGAGGACGCGCCTATTCGGAGAGGGGCGTAATGTCACAGTTCTGTCTGTTTATGTCTTTGGTTTCGCCCGTTGTCTCCCCCTGTTGATCTGTGTCATTTGGTTTAGCCCATCGTTTGTGTGATTCCCGGCACCTGTCTCTGTAATTAGTCACCCTTTAAAAGTCTGTTTGTTTCTTGAGTTCTCTGTCGGTCTTTGTGAATGTTAAATGTGGATCGTGTGTGGAAGTGATCTGTGTTCCTGCCTGTTCCTGCTTGTATTTCTGAAGACTTTATTAAATGTAAATAGTGTTTATTGTTTATCTTGTCTCGTTCCGTCCAGCACGTCAACACTCATAACAATATCATCTCGTGAGTATTCATAAGAACAGTTTTAATGTATTATAATTTTTACTTATTTGTGGTTATAGCTTTTAAGAATATGATTACCTCCTCTTAGTTATAACGCATTATAAGTCTAATATCTTGCCATGTTTCTCGTCACTTTACTTAAATCATACAAAGACCAGTTATAAGCAATTATAATAATATTTCCCAAAGAACCCTAAGATCAGGCATCAGATCAGATGAATGTGAAATGACACATTTGTATTATCCAGTTTGATTATTTTGATAGTACCCTTTAGACAGCTTTTGATAAGTAACTCTGCAACTCCATGTCAGCTAGCAGTAATTATAATTAGCAGTATGCTAAATATATGCTAACACAAAATTTTGATGTATTCCCTTAAAAGACAAACTATTATATTATATTATAAGTAACTTTGCAAGTATGTGAACCTTCTACCTAGCCTAATCTTAACCTAAGTCTACTAATACTCTAAGGAGTGTTGGTTGACATGTAGTTGGAAAGTTTAAGCTTATAGTAAATAGACTAAGGGGACCATCAAAATAAAATGTAATATAATGTAAAAATAAATGTAATATGATATTAAAGTCCATTATAAATTAAGTAGATTTAATATGACGTCCATTGTGTGTTAATCATAATCTTAAAAGTAATAACCTCAAATACTCAAGTATTATAATGTATTATAATTGTTGTTATGATTTTTTTTTCATGAGATGATATAACATATAAGTTTTTTTATAATGCATTCATTATGATGCCTTAGAAATACCCTTATAAAGTATTGTAAATAGAGGCTTCATAGAAAGTGTTACCAATAAATCTCTTACCACACACTACACACGTCTATGGCGCGGCAACCGATGATCGTTACTAGTCAATGTTTATGTTTACATCATGTGCGGTTCAGCGTGTGTTTCGACCTTCTGTACAGCATGTCAACGGCACGGCAGCAGCAGGGCTACCAAAGCAGTTCGTGAACACTTTAGTCAAGGCTCGCTGAAGTGGCTGTCCATGCTACATCGCTAAAGTTAAGCGCATCCCGCATCCACGATTCAAATTTTCATAGGCGGGATTTACATTGTGACCTCATTGCATGAGGAAAACAAATGCTGTAGTCCAAATGAGCCGTCCATTGTAGTTCTTGAAAATTGATTATTTAAAAACTAAATATCTCTGTAACGCCAGGCCAGCAGAGGGAGCCCTTACTCACTCTGACTGTTGCAGCTCTCTCTGCTGCCTCATTGGTAACTTCCTGTTTGGTGGCCATATAAACAGGGTCTAAACCAAACAGGCCCCGCAAAGTATTGTTTTGCTGTGCGGACACTACTAAGCGTTTTCTCTTGTTTCATTGCCTTGTTTTTCCTACGGTTTTGTTTCGTAGTCAGTTATTTTTGCCATTGTTTTGTTCTGTTTTCTTGCCATAGTTTTGCCTTGTTTCATTGCATTGTTTATTTGTTACTTTTCGGACTGCTCACTGGATTTTTGACGTTCTGCCTGTTTACTGGATTACGCTTTTTGTCTTGCCTACGTGTTCCTGTTTGCTGTTGTTCGACAATGCCTGTCTTTAATACGCTGTGTTTAATAAAGCTCGCATCTGGATCTTACACGCTTCCCAGAGTCCTGCGTTACAATCTCCCTTGGAGTGGACTTTGAGATTTGTAACTTTGTAGATGTTTTTTATGCCCAAAATACACACCACACACTGGCTAAAATTCAAAAAGTGAAAAGCATAATAGGAACCCTTTAAAATAAGTATCTTTTATCGAAAACAAATATTCTGTGATAAAGTAATCTATATGAAACCAACGCGATGTCCAGTCTATCCGAACAGAGCTAATTATTTTTATTTCGATCACGCCCATGAGCTACTTTTGCTTTCATATTATAATTAGCCATGCGAGCAAAGCACAGGGAGGTAAACGCCTACCTCACCATAACAAAGCAGCGAGTTTCCTTCAAGTTCATCTGGCTTACTGTTTGTTTCTGGAAGAAGACGCGCTGTGAGGATTAAGACTTTTTTTACTTTTTTACCCGAACCCAATAGCGCTCCCCCCCTAGCTGGAGGTGAAGAGAAAATAAAAAAAGGGGGGGTGGGAGGGATGCCGGAATCAGAGATAGCTGAAGGTAGGACTGCTTGGTTATTTAAAGGGACTGTAGTAATTGGATAGGGAGAGTGATTGGATAGGGAGTGATTGCTGATGATGAATTGGCCGTGTTAATTATCTGCGCGAGCTCCTCCTGAAATTTGTTAATGAAACATCACTTAATTTCATTGCATCTAAATTTCTCACGACGCCAGGATGTTTTTTAATGTTCTAGAAAACGATGCAATATAAAAGTAATAGTCTTTACGCTGTAACACTAAATGATAGGGGTGGGACGATACAGGTAACTCACGATTCAATTCTGTGGCGATATGTGGCCCACGATAATGATAATATCACGATTCACGATATCTACGATATTCAATATATTGAAAGAAATTTCATCAACGATATATCACGATATATGTGACTGAAAAAGAAAAAAAATACCCATAATAAGGAAATCTTATGCATTTATTAATGCCAACATTTCCAACACTGTGCAAAGAAATATGCATTTGCATAATAACTCACTGCCTCCTGGTCTTAAATGTAAACACTGTACAGCTAGACAGATAAAAGTGCCTGAACATTAAAAAACAACATGAACATTAACTAACATGTGTAAACCATGATACTGAAACGTCAGTAGTAAGTTACTGTAAAGTGCTTTATGTTAACCTGGACAGTGGTCTCATCAAGGCATATTCTTCTTGAGGAACACTAACGCCTGTTTCACACATACTCCGTCTGCAGTGCGTATGCAGTCCGTGTGCGTTACGTATGCGATGCAGAAGCATCACGGACTCGTTTTGCTTTCACACAGGACACGTTTGCAGTCCGTTCCTGATCCGCGGCTGTTTACCACAAACACACCATTTATCCGTTATTTTGATTTCAAATACAAACGTGCTTTTTCAGCATTGTGATACTCTTTTATCATAGTACACTAATACAATACTAGATATATTCACGTTTAAACTCAACGTATTATAAACAACGTATTATTCAATACACTTGAATGCACTTGCACACCGCTTCTGGGACGTACTGCCGGACAGCAACCGCGTGCAGTGTGAACGCTCTAATCCGTTAACATGGGTGCGGAAAAAAATACTCAACGCATACGCACTGCAGACGGAGTATGTGTGAAACAGGCAACTAGCGGGTGCGTCTTTGACTTGTTTTTCGTTATTTTCTGCCATTCTTCTCACTTCTCTTTTTTCTGCGCTTCTTCTCTGTTGTTGTTAGATAACTTGTGTTCTTCACTGGCCGCTGCTTCCGCCACTTTACCCCTATTTACTCGAACAGCGCCCCCCGCAAACAGAATGGTAGATATTGGGTAGTGACAGTGACACTGACGACGGGTAAATTAATCATTTTGTGTTGTAATAAAATATCGATATTGGCCGTTAGTGTATCGATTATTTATTGCGACAGAGAGCACAACAATATATTGCAATATCGATTTTTTTTCCCACCCCTACTAAATGATATAGTCTAAGAATGGTTAGACAACATGTATTGTATAATACATACAAAGCATGCTTGTATTTATGACTATAAGATCATATTTATTTATTTATTAATTTAATTTATCGTATAACAATTGGATGTAAAGTGTTTATACTGAGTGTATGTTTAGACCATGTTTATTAGTAAGTTCGCAAATAGATGTTTAATGTGCCAAACAATTGGTTTCTCAGATATAAAATGTCATTTTTTGAAATGTCATTAAATGTGTGAGTCTATGACTACAAAATCATATATATATATATATATATATATATATAACAGTATGATGCTCCTGATATTAACATGCTCACAGATGTTTCGTTTTTGTTGTTTTTTAGTGATCTGAAATCTGCTCAACAGATGAATCCTGCTGACATTTACTTGAGTCTCTTCAAATTGTTTTCCCCTGAGAGTGCTTTACCAACTTCAGATGTTCAACTACACTGATATCCTAGTGTAAAACAAGCTCCTTGACTACTGATGAGTTTTGCAATCACTTAAATATCAGGTATGATTTACTTGTTTCACTTGTTGAACCGAATTCAGAAAAAAGTTTTCAGAAATGACACAAAATCTGTCCACATCTCTGTGGTTAGATCAAGGTGATTAATTATGTGTCTTTGACCTTCATTATGTATGTTTTGATTATACTGTGTTGTAAATAAAATACAAATAATCTAAAACTCCATTATTTGAATCTTCTCACATTGTCCCTTACATAAAAGTTACAGTCTCAATAATGGGCCATTAGGGGAGGGCTCTTTGTATCTCACGTGTGAATTGCTAAATATTCATGGGAAATTGCCACTCCTACGCATATTTCCTTCTGATCACAAAACATGTTTTAGAAAATTTACATCAATATATTGTTTTCCCTGAACGAGTGAATGAGATGATTTTCACATCATTTGGTTGAAAAAAATCTAGGATACCACATCCAATTCTCAAAAGTCTTGTGAACAAATGTTCTGTATGTGTTTCATGGCCTTATTTCAGTGACTTCAAAACTTTAGTTTGCATAAACCACGCATAAACGTTGTTTTCTTAAAAACAAAAACAAATGTACATTTATGTTGCCCAATTTGTGCTAATTACAATGTAATCAGATTTGAGCCATTAATATGTTTTTAAGATACTGAAAAAAGCACAAATGTCAGGGCATGTCAAAACTTCTTCAGGGCCCCAAAACATCCTCAGACCCCAGAGGGTTACAGACCCATCTCTTTAACCTGGCTTACACTTTAACACATTTCTATAATTAAAATCCATTAAAGGATTTTTAGGCTGCATTAATTAGGTCAACCAGAATCACTTCCCATAACACCCAATGTACTTGTTGCATCATGAGAAGAATGGCATCTACACTAATATTAGTCTGCCTCATTCTTATTTCGAGGTCACTATTGCCACCCAGATCCAGATCAGATGGTCACTGCAGTCCCCTGGATCCAGTCCATATCCAGCCCAGATGGTGGATAAGCACCTAGAGACGACCTCTACACCCCTGAATGTCAGTGGAGACTACGTCAACTAGATGAGCCCCAGAGACAGATTCCTAGTGAAGACCTCTTAATCTAGATGGCCATTGGCATTCTGATCAACCTACCATTAGCACAAGACCACGGGAACCTGATGAGTCCTTTGCACAATCTGACTTTGCTGCAACATGGAACAAACTGCTGGTTCGTCTGGCCAGAGGAAAACTGGCCCCCCGACTGAGCCTGGTTAAGATTTTTTCTCCATTTCTGTCACCAAAGGAGTTTTGGTTCTTTGCCGCTGTTGCCTCTGGCTTGCTTAGTTGGGGACACTGAATTAAATGATGAACTGCCTTTAACTGAAAATTGTGTGTTTACTGTTGTCCTTTTGCATTATTGACTCATTCATTTTTTTATTTAACTCAGACTGAAAAGTCAAAAAATATTAAATGCCCATGAGAAGGATGCAATACTAATGCAATGCTAGAATTTGCAAAGTTAAGACATGACCATTGGACAGCGAAATGCTCATTAGGTCAGCAGGGTCGGACAAAAACAGGTGTAGAAGAAAAGACATGATAACCACAAAAGAATTAAGTTGAAGAATTAGGTGTAAAACCAGCTTTCGATTGCACACCAGACGATTCACCCAGACTGAGACCACACAATTGTTGATTGTAAAAACTATTTCACAGTGACATATAATCTCATGGAGACTTGCGAGATGAAACGTGACTAGACAACAAAAACACATGCAGTACAATCAACATTGTCAGCTGGCTCTCCTGACACGCATTCTGTTTCACTGTGAAAAACAAAGTATAAAAAATAATATGGGTGGTGTTCTTTCTTAGTACTCTACTTTCGTGGCATTTTTGTGGCTGCCAACATTCAGCTATAGAAGCACACAACATCTGGTAGGTGACGCTAGCTCGCTCTCATTGGCTATCACATCAGAGGCAGCCTGATCAAGAGTTTGAGTTCGGGGACACTCCGTCTTGCTCGGGAGCAGTTAAAAGTCTCTTCACATCCCGATAGCAATCATTAAGTTAAGTGATCTAAATGTATTTATATGTATTTATTAGGGGTGCAACGGTTCTCGGTAAAAACCGGAACCGTCCCGTTCTCCTCCCACGGTTCGGTACGTACCAGGACTGCGGTTCAACTTGAAACTGACAACGCATCTGTAATATGTTTTAATTAACAAGTAAAACAAACAGGGTTCGGCTAATGCATGTTTCTGTTGATGGATGCGCATTCTGGCTTATCAATACTTACAACAAAAGCGATTAAATAAAAAACGAGGACAAACCATTCTTGTTCAATGCGAGGGCCGCATGCTGTAATATGAGCAGTCATTATTCCGTCGTCTCCCGGGTGCTGATAGCGCTCGTGTGCAGGTGAGACCTGAACAGCACACATTGCTATCTAGATTTAAACAAAACTCATTTAAGCTTTGCCAGTTTCAACATTTAAGAGCCATAAGACGCAAATCCGCACGCGCAGTGAGAAGTGAGAAGATCTGTGTGTGCGCTCATCCGAAGAGCGCAAACCCGCGCCTCAGAACGAGCGCAAATATTACTCCCGTAGAAATATATGTTATTTCGTCCTGCTCCCGCCCGTGATATTTATATTTTGCCCCACTCCCGCCCGCAAAAACCTGCATAAAAGTAACCTATACCCCCGCGGGAAAACAGGTCTCTACTTCATCTTTTGGCTGCATGAAACACACCCTCACACTAATGTACAATCAGAGTAATAGTAACGAACTCGCGCGTAATGTGTGACACTCTTGTATATCGGAGTCTAGGCACGCATACGTCCGCTATTGATTCACAAACTATTCATGCTTTCGGGGCTCTGATCCATAGTATTTTTGCGTGAAATTTTAAAGTATTTTCATAGTTGTCAAAATGAATGTCCTGTAAGTGTTTTATAATGAATGCTCACCCATAAAGGTGAATCTTGTAAGGGTCAGTGGTGTTTATGCACATATGAGCACCAGCATCAACAGATTTAGAATGTATTTGCTGTATTTTTCATTTGTGTGTTTATTTTACAATGGATACAAACAGAAGATATTCTGTCAGTCCAGTTCACAAGGACAGGTTTAGTGAGTGGTCTTTTGGCATCTCCCTGTTGTTCTGTTTGGCAGGTTCACTTACTTAAAAATACTCTGAAGTTGTAAAGAATCAATTAATTAAAGAATTCAGGAGATTTAAGTCTGTATATATGTTAAAAAGTTAGAACTGAGCAGAGGGTTTTCTTTTAAATTCAAAAGTATAGTTTTAATTTAAAGTTTGTTTGTTTGAGTTTTTTTATAACATGCATTAGAAGAATAAAAAGGCAAAACAAATGTTTTGGTTAATAAAAAAGGTTTAAAAATAAACACCTTTAGAGGAAATGTCAGGCATAGGGGGGCCTTGCAAAATTGACCCGAGAAGGAGTTTCTGTACCGAAAAACTAATGTTAGACCTACCTAAAAAAACGAAAAATCACAAATAAATACTCTATTGTATTTATTAGTGCTGTTGCTTCTAGTTAGATAGATTATTCGTATTTCTTTACTTTTAAATTTTTTTCCCTAAACATAGCACATGTACCGAAACGTACCGAAACCGTGACTCTAAAACCGTGATACAAATCAAACCGTGAGTAAGTTGAACCGTTGCACCCCTAGTATTTATAGTGGAAGGCGTAGGAGAAATGTCTGTCAAATTACGATACATATGTATTTGCATACCTCTGCGCACCCTGTTCACGCAGACATCATACGTCATCAGCGCATTCACTTATGCTGTGCAAACAGAGCAAACATCAACTTCCTGATATTTTAATACCTGTACTGTAAGGTAACCACTAGTGCATTCACGGTAGTTTTGTGTCAGACTGACAACTTTGCATATACCTGTACGTTCTGGAAAGGGGAAGAGATGATACGCTTTACCAATATCTGTCTCTCTTTATTTTATTCATTTCCTTTATGTTTGTGACCTAAGTTGGATGCATACTTGTGTGAATTTCTCTGTGTGTCGACGCGTGAGGCATTTTATTAAACTCTGGGAAAATCTCCTGTGCATTATTAGCAACACAAAGTTGGCCTGTTGAACATTTGAATCCGGTGTTGCAATGTATTGTAGTAATGATGTCTCTGTTCGTCTGGTCTGTGTGTGTAGATGCATTTAGGGTGAGTGGCTTTGGACTGCGATTTCCCAAGATCTCCTATTGCACATTGGGCAAAAAATAATTTGCGACAAGCCTCAAATCGGACTTGAATAATAATTCTTATCAAGGATTAAAGGTTAAACAAAAAAATGAATGAATGCAAACCACCAATTATGTGGCGGGTCTCTGCTGAGAATGTATTGTGTGTTACTTTTGGTGTGAATGGCCACTCTCAGACTCAAATAATGATTAATTCATTATTAATGACATTGGTCATGCAGTTGCCATAATTACGGGACACACATATTAAGTGCTGAAATATTCTTAAGGACAACATTTCTCAGGTCAGTTGGCGAACTTATGGTAGACACAGCGTACAACCTTACAGGGGTGACCAACTGTTGACAGAAAGTAAATTGTAATTTTCTTTAAGCCCATATTGCCTCCTGCTGTAGAAAGTCACAGGAAACCCATGATGTTCATCTAAGACTAAGCTGGCTCTCTTTGTTGGAAGAACTATTAAGGCTGGAATAACCACACAACCTTGAGACAACCTTGTAGGTGGTCTTTGCATATAATGCTGATTAAAAACAGAAGGGGATTCAGTATTAGCACAGGGAATGGAACACCTCATCCAGTTTACAGAGTTTAAATTCCTTTTTTTTTCTTTACTGATTAGTAGTAATTCTTTTAAATTACATACACAAGAGGTTGGTGACAGCTGAATTAAGAAAGCAATTAAGAATCAAATTATATATATATATATATATATATATATATATAGACAAGTTTACTGTTTTAGGTAGTTTCATGTCTTACAAATTTGTACCTAAAAGTAAGCTTAACCTAACAACCTTAGCTTAACTTTCCAAAACCTAATTTTTAAGTATGTCTTTGTTATTATTTATTATTATTATTATAAAATTGCAGAAAATATCCTGTTAGGTGTCACACCCTTGGACTGTTTGTCTTGGTTTTTCACAGTGTTTCCCCACTTTGAAATGTCTGTTTGGTTTCTCCCATGGCCATATTTGGTCTTCCTGTTCGTTTGTGTGATTCCCTCCACCTGATGTTGCAATTATCTCCCCTTTATAAGTTTGTTTGATTTCCCTGTTTCTTTGTCTGGCTACAAATGTTACACCTGTGTTCCTTTCTTCTTCTTCTTCTTCTTCTTCTTCTTCTTGTTTGTCACTCCGTCTGAAGATTTATTAAAGACATTTTATGTACTCTACGTCAAGTTGTGCTTCCCTACACACTTTGTGACATTAGGATTGGATTACATAATATTTTAACTAGTTCTGTATGAAACAAATAAGTCTGGTTTTCCCACATACAAAACTGGGGCACTGCATATATGGTAAAGATCTAGCAGCAAAGACCCACAACAAGCTGGCACAAGACAGAACACAGAGAATATAAATGAGTGAAATGTTGACGGTAAAGAGGGAAAGCAGTTGGGGTAAATTATATAATGACAAGGTAACAAAGAGGGTAAGGCAAAAGAACAAGGCAGACCTGTCTGTAAAACATTAAGGACAAGACATAGGAAAGCAACACAACCATAAGCCATGTGCTCAAACAGAAAACATAACATGCAAGACCAAAAGAGGGACTGAAGACATGAGCTCCAGACAAAGATACATCAGTGTTAATTTCGTTGATGAATAATTTTCGTCAACAACATTTTTTCACCAACGAAAACGAGGCGATAACGAAACGAAAACTCTTTAAATGACAAAAACTATGACAAAAATCTACTGACATTTTCTTCAACGTATAAAAAAAACAAGACGAAAAGGTTAGGGAGGGACTATTTCGGAAGAGATTCATTCAGAACGAATTTGCTGCGTGGTAAGGAGGTTAGATGCATACATATATGAACTGTATCATAGCCTATTAATCTATCCTGTGGGATAGATCGTAAACATAAGCTGGCATACCTCTGCTGCGTTTTTTAATAAAACATAACAAAAAAGTCAGGATCTGGGAGTAAGAGAAGAGCAGACATATGGATAAATTTGATGATGCAAAAGAGAACTTAATTCAGTATGGTTTTCTGAGCACCTCTCACACAAAACACGAGTAAATTATTCTTTCGCGTCTCATAAACGGAGAAACACACAAAAAAATATGTGGAATTATCCGTTTTGATGAGTATTCATGGAAACCCAAACGATTACGTCGTAGGTGAACGTAAACAATTGGGAGACTATCTGACAGTGTATCGATTGAATGCCTGTGTTTGGTTTTAAAGGGACCACAGCATAATTTAGTTGCTGTCTGTGGCATTGATGTTAATCAAGCAACAAAAGAAAGACAGAAAATCACTCACTTTTCTTGACTGAGTCACTTTATTGGCCCTAATAAAGTTTCATCTAAATTTATTTATATAAATAAATGTCTGCTTGAAAGAATGAAGAATGTGGTAAACAAAGTTGTTATAAAGAATACATAATTAGCCTATATGTTCTTGTTTCTTTGTAAGAAGTGGTTTCATTTCATTTTAATATAAAAGCATGTTGCATATCACAGCAGTTAAATCTGTGTCTATCATGATAAAATCTTAATATGAAACCTACATAATGAGTTTGGTCAATTTAGAGAAATGTTTAATAAATGCATTACACTGTAACTAAACCCATTAGACTAAAATCGTATGATATTTAGTGGACTAAAACTAAACTAGAACTAAAAACAATTTAGATGACTAAAATATGACTAAAACTAAATGGCATTTTAGTCAAAAGACTGTGACTAAAACTAAATCAAAATTTGCTGTCAAAATTAACACTGCACAACATGAAGCAAGTGTCAGCAAACCAAAACTGTGTCTGAAAGAGAAAGACCTCTGGAGTGTCGGCTGAAAGGTAAAAGACCCTTACTGAGGCCAGCAGAGCAGGTAACAATGGCACCAGCTCCAAGCCTCCATGACCAGGAGCAGACTACCACTTTTTAACTGAAATTACAAGTGGCTACATTTGGAATTTGCATCACATTATTTTATTGTAAATATTTTACTAGGATTTTCTATATTTTTCAGTGAAATTACTGTAGAAACCTGCTTTTGTTCTGTTTTTCCAACAGTTTTAAAAGCAGTGTGTTTACAAGTTGTGTTTTACAGGTGGTGTATGAATGACAGATTGGATTTTGGAAGATGAGGTAATTGAATGCATTTTGTGTAAATGTAATGCAAATTTATTTTATTTTATTTTATTTTATTTTATTTTATTTTATTTTATTTTATTTTATTTTATTTTATTTTATTTTATTTTATTTTATTTTATTTTATTTTATTTTATTTTTTCCTTCACACAATTATTTGCCTGTAATAGAAGATCCAAAACAAGACACGCCGCATGCTATACTACTGGCTGCATTTATACTTGGAATTTAGATGCAACCTGTATCCAGATGTTGTCCACATATTGAAAAGAAAAGTGTAAACATGCTTCTGATCGGAATGCTATCCAATAAATGTGTCCTGGTCCAGACGTAGTCGAGGACTCATTGTAATCGGATCTCAATGTAATGTAAATGCAATCCAGTCATTGCGTCTACATTCGCAGGCCGACATGATGCAAAACAAACTAAAAAAAAGTTTATCTCCAACTTGCTTTAACACACCTGTTGGGAAGTTTCTAATACATAAATCTTCTAATCCAGCTAATCAAGATTCAGGATCATTTGGAAAGAAACTTTGCAGGACAGTAGTTCCCCAGGGGCAGGATTTGAGTACCTATGTTCTAGTATGCCTTGTTGCTGGTTCAGGTGTGTCGTATTGGGGTTGGAGCAGGACACTCCAAGACCAAGTTTGGGAACCCCCGATCTAGACCTTCAAGATCACCAAGCCTCCACAACTGCCACTTTGGAGGACTTACATTGAACACATCAACGGGTCTAGAGGGATGGACTGGGGTGGGAAAGTCAAGGCAAGCTAGAGAGGTACAGCAGATCCTGGAGGAAAATAGACAGAAGGGCCATCGGCAGGGCTAGCGTGATCAACTTTGGCAAGTTACTTGTCCTGCTCTATTTGTGGTGCAGACATGAAAAGTTCCTCAAATTGTGTTTTGTTGAAGACAAATGTACTCTTATGTTTGTAAGTGGTTTTGTAAATTTGAGATTTACCTAGTGCATCATAAAAAGGGGTGAGAAGCATCCAGTAGACTTACTCTGAAAGTGAGACCCAAATAATAGAGAATGGGTTTATTTTAGAACTGTGACATTATGCCCTGGCAACAACTCACAACACCAATTATGGAGGTGATTATGGGCAAGCAAGTACCATTGGCATTTTGCTATGAAAATGTACAATTAATAATTTCTATGTACCATTGCTTTCAGATTTTTGGCAATCAGCATGCACCACTTAGCAAACATTGTTTTGGCAGTGACCTGTGAAAAAAATGCCAGTGATATGGTTATGTGCACTGTATTAAAAATCGTTTTGGTAGGAAATTTCCTGCAAAGAAAATGTCAATGTTTGTAATTGCTTTCTGGGGTTTCTGGCACAATACAAGCCTATTTTTTTCCTGCTGAGAAGACACAGTTTTTTGCATTAAAAGGACAGTAAGACCATTTTCTTCAACACGGTGGTATCTACACAGCTGCAGTAGATTTCAGGTGATGTCTCCTTCTGTCACCAAACTGAGCCTTAGTTCCTCATTAGGAGCAGATTCTGCACCAGGAGACGCTTCTGCAGCCTCCTGCCTCCAATTAGCTCATCTAATGGTTGTCACAACCATCCAGATCAACTTTCATGTTTAAATAAAATGCTGGAGGGCCCTGCCATTCTTTATCGTACATATACAATCACTTAAATTCTGATTCCCCCTTAAATCAATCCAGAAATAGTACTGGGTGACATACCTTCTCTGTGGAGGTAGATGGAACCAAAGTGCAGCATGTCAAAACCAAAAGTGACTATGCAAAAATAAACTCACAGTACAGAGCATAGAAATATTTGAAACATGCTCACATATTTAAAAAGATCAGTGTTGTTTGATGCTGCTTTGACTTCAGCTAGGATTCTGGCTTTCTGAGTCTGTGTTGATGTTGTCAGGCTCATCTGGTCCAAACAAGGACAGATGTTTGACCTGACATTGGTGTAGTTAGTCTCTGAGCCTCTTTTAGCAGCAGGGATCATAATCAGAGGTCAGAGGGCTACAGCTCATCTCTGTAAAGGATCCAGGAGCTGTCAGACCTGCAATGTCCTGCTTTCAACTGATGTGGTCCGGGGTCAGGGAAAGGGACTTCCTCTCTGCACCAGGAATGAGAAGATGAAAGGAGGGGGTGGGAAAAGGTTACAAATCCTCCTGTCAATCCTGTCAGATGCATTTCAGCACTCAGGCAGAGGAGGAGAAGAGCGCATAATAGTGTGAACACATTACCAATCCTTAAGACTGTTTGAGTGTCACACAAATGTAAAAAACATTTGTCTATTATATACAATTAGCTTTCATGCTTCTGTGAAATTCGCAGACAGGTTTTCCAAAAATATCTATAGTAGTGGTGAATTTCCTGATTTGATGTTTTAACAAATAATGCAAATACATTGTTAATGTCAAATATTTTGTTCCTACTATGGGGGTACAGAAATGAGCAGGAACAGGAAAGTATCACATGATTGAAAACGTGAGTAATCCACAATCATAAGAAGCCTTGTTAGTGCCTTTATCCTGATTATCAGTGGTTGAATGATAATCGCCATCAAATAAGACATGCTGTGCAACTCTTCATCTGTTCTTTATTTCAGCTTTACCTTGCACACAGTGTGTGAAGTGAGGACATAACCCTGGTTTGACAGTTCTCTCTCATGAGGACTGCTTATCAGGTGTGTGATGTTTGACATGTGAACACAGCAAGGGCTTATCAGGCCCATTTGACAGGACTGACTCCCTGAACATGTTTAAATTATCCCTGCATGCTGATGAAGGTCAGAACTAAACAACACATACACACATTTTAATCATCTGGAATGGTGGGTCACATACACACTTAACCACACAAACCACACTTTACCCAAAAAAACAAAATAAAACAAAACAAAAAAACACCAAAATCTAAATTAATGTGTAATTTCTGTGCCTTTATGGAATTTCAAAAACAGTAGGTTACTGTTCAATGTGTACATTTTTTTTACATGTAAAACAATGCAATATGCAAAATACATTTTAATTCACTTGGTGTCAAATGTATAATAACTTTTTTCCAGTCCAAATAATGAGATATATATATAAATCCAACTACAAAAGTCAAAGTTGAAATTGTTTCTTGTTATCAGTTCAGATAGCACAGCATAACCATGAGCTATAAGGTGTGATGAAAATAATAAGGTGTATTCTTGATCTTAGTCTTTATTCTAGATTTTGAACTGAGAGAGCATGTGAGAGTCCTGAACAGCACTATAGCAAGAATATTCCACAGTTTAGGAGCCAAGTAAGAAAATACCTACCTCCTTTTGTGTATTTTGATTTTCAAGGATCTATCTATCTATCTATCTATCTATCTATCTATCTATCTATATAAATATAAATATAAATATAAATATAAATATAAATATATATATATATATAGCATAAGTACTGCAAAAATTTGATTTTTGAATTTTGTATCTCTGTGGCAGAATTACAGTGCCACATACTGGACTGGCATGTATACTACATCATTTTGAGTCGGTTTCAGTGGTTTTGTGTATGCAGATATTTTTTGAGATGGTGCCGTGTTTATGGAAGAACAAGGGAGAAAAAAGATCAAATAGGGAAAGCTCTGTCTCCATGTGGACTTCAATTAAATTATCAAAGGTAGAGCTTAATTAACATAGGTGGAACTCCAAAATAGTCTCGTCATTGACATATACAACTGAATACTGCAAATATACACCTACAACAAATGAAGAAAAAAATTTAATAATAATAATAATAATAATAATAATAATAATAATAATAATAATAATAATTTGTTTACAAAACAATAACTGTTCTATTTCTTCATTCATCCCCCCAGGAAATAAAGACTTAAGTTCGAACATCCTGAAGGCCTCCCTTTGGAAAAATTTCTTATCTCTATCTCCACCTCATCTGTGAGAAGCCTCTTTCTTAGGAAAAAATATGATGAAGTCTTAAAAACTGGCTATAAGGTAACCCATGTTTTAATTGTGTTGGATGAGCACTCTTAGAATAAGGAAAATTGCTTTTAGCTGTGTCTTTTTTAAAAAGAGAAGAGACCATTTGATTATCCACGATTGATAAACAAGTGTCCAAGAAATTAACATTAATGATACCCACATGATATAAATTTGTAAATGACAAAGCAGTCATCAGTGTATCTATGACTGTAAACAAAATTAATGTTATCAAGAAAGTCATTATTGTAAAAGAAGTATATGTCCTCCAAAACACCCAAATATACAGTAGCAATCGAAATTATTCTACACCGCAGAGACTGCAGTACTTCACAAATACAGGCTTTTCTGAAGATCCAGGACTTTATAAAAATTGCATCTACAACAATTTACTGGCATATTGAAAGTGATAATGTCAATATATGATGTAATGTGTTTGAGTTATAGGATTTAAAAAAAAAAAAAATACAGCTATGACATATTCAGCTCCTATGTAACATTGCCGTTTTAAATAATTTAGGGTTATGGTAGGGAACAAAATTGCATTAAAACAAAATTAAGCCTTTAAAAACTCTATAAAAAAATAATCAGCGTGAGATAAACTTACATACATTTAGCCCATGCATATGCTGAAGTTGAGCAGCAAATATGATGAAATAAAAGGGTTCCCACAAAAGCTGTAGAGAAGAAATAATTGGATTATATTATAATGTCTATGGCTACATGAATATTTCTAAGACAATAAAAGTTCGTAGAGACACAGCTGGCAGCCTTATTCCCTAGTTTAAAGTATGTTGTACCAGAAAACCTTTGAGGGTTTTTAACAAAACAACCACAATATCATAAAATGTTTGATCAGAGCAATTGACAAAAACCTGCAATGTACAGCTAAAGACTTGCAAGATGATGTGATGAAAGGAGGGAAAAAAATCAACGCAGAGTAGATGATGAACATAAGACAAGCATGGCTTTCATGTTGGTGTCACGGTTGAGTAAGGGAGGTCTGGGTCCAAATGCAGGGAGAGAATGATTTTATTAAATAAACACAAATAAACATAAACCAAAGCAAAAGGCCAACACGGCACACAATTAAACATGAACTGAAACACAAAATAACAAAATCCAGAACACGATCAAAAGCCAGGAATCTTCAAAAACACAACATAACACACAGGACAGAAGACAATGCAGCCAGAATGAGTAGTGGGAAATGAGAGTTCTTATAGACCAGATAATTGTGAGCAGGTGTGACTGTAATCAGTGCTAACGACTAGACAGGAGTGTACAATTAGGGATGTGTGTGCAGGGAAGGGAAAACAGCGACCTCAGGTGGCTGAGGGGAGCCCCACAGCCCAGATCATGACAGTACCCCCTCTCAAGGGAACGGCTTCCAGACGTTCCCAAAACAAAAAAGATCTGGAGGGAGGAGGAACGGTGGAAGGTGCATCAGGGGGAGGGATGGCGGGCCAGGCCCGTGCAGCGCAGTCACTGCCGCGTCAGGAACAGAGAGCGCGGTCGCCTCCGCGTCAGGCGCAGAGATAGCGGTCAAGGCCGCGTCAGGAGCAGAGAGAGCGGTCACCGCCGCGTCCGGAACAGAGAGCGCGGTCACCGCCGCGTCCGGAACAGAGAGCGCGGTCACCGCCACGTCCGGAACAGAGAGAGCGGTCACCGCCGCGTCCGGAACAGAGAGCGCGGTCACCGCCACGTCCGGAACAGAGAGAGCGGTCACCGCCGCGTCCGGAACAGAGAGAGCGGTCACCGCCGCGTCCGGAACAGAGAGCGCGGTCACCGCCGCGTCCGGAACAGAGAGAGCGGCCACCGCCGCGTCCGGAACAGAGAGCGCGGTCACCGCCGCGTCCGGAACAGAGAGAGCGGTCACCGCCGCGTCCGGAACAGAGAGCGCGGTCACCGCCGCGTCCGGAACAGAGAGAGCGGCCACCGCCGCGTCCGGAACAGAGAGAGCGGCCACCGCCGCGTCCGGAACAGAGGGCGCGGTCACCGCCGCGTCCGGAACAGAGGGCGCGGTCACCGCCGCGTCCGGAACAGAGGGCGCGGTCACCGCCGCATCAGGAACAGAGAGAGCGGTCACCGCCGCATCAGGAACAGAGAGAGCGGTCACCGCCGCGTCCGGAACAGAGAGCGCGGTCACCGCCACGTCCGGAACAGAGAGAGCGGTCACCGCCACGTCCGGAACAGAGAGAGCGGTCACCGCCACGTCCGGAACAGAGAGCGCGGTCACCGCCACGTCCGGAACAGAGAGAGCGGTCACCGCCACGTCCGGAACAGAGAGAGCGGTCACCGCCGCGTCCGGAACAGAGAGCGCGGTCACCGCCACGTCCGGAACAGAGAGAGCGGTCACCGCCGCGTCCGGAACAGAGAGAGCGGTCACCGCCGCGTCCGGAACAGAGAGCGCGGTCACCGCCGCGTCCGGAACAGAGAGCGCGGTCACCGCCGCGTCCGGAACAGAGAGAGCGGTCACCGCCGCGTCCGGAACAGAGAGCGCGGTCACCGCCGCGTCCGGAACAGAGAGAGCGGCCACCGCCGCGTCCGGAACAGAGAGAGCGGCCACCGCCGCGTCCGGAACAGAGGGCGCGGTCACCGCCGCGTCCGGAACAGAGGGCGCGGTCACCGCCGCGTCCGGAACAGAGGGCGCGGTCACCGCCGCATCAGGAACAGAGAGAGCGGTCACCGCCGCATCAGGAACAGAGGGCGCGGTCACCGCCGCGTCCGGAACAGAGAGAGCGGTCACCGCCGCATCAGGCACAGAGACAGCAGACACCGCCGTGTCAGGAACAGAGGGCGTGATCACCTGCGCGTCAGGAACGGAGTTAACGGACACCGCCGTCTCCCCACGGAAGAGCCTCTCCGCCCCCAACGCAAAGCAGGGACGCATCCGCGCAGTCTCGGCCCTACAAGCGTCCATCTCAGCCAGGCAGGCGTAGATAAATTCAAATCGAGCAGCCGACGCCTCATCAAAAGACATCCCCCCCGTCTCGGGAACAGAACGGGGGGACGCCGCCTCCTTGAAAAAAAAATTCCTCCCTGCTGGACCCATCTGTGCTGGCTGCATTCTGTCACGGTTGAGTAAGGGAGGTCTGGGTCCAAATGCAGGGAGAGAATGATTTTATTAAATAAACACAAATAAACATAAACCAAAGCAAAAGGCCAACACGGCACACAATTAAACATGAACTGAAACACAAAATAACAAAATCCAGAACACGATCAAAAGCCAGGAATCTTCAAAAACACAACATAACACACAGGACAGAAGACAATGCAGCCAGAATGAGTAGTGGGAAATGAGAGTTCTTATAGACCAGATAATTGTGAGCAGGTGTGACTGTAATCAGTGCTAACGACTAGACAGGAGTGTACAATTAGGGATGTGTGTGCAGGGAAGGGAAAACAGCGACCTCAGGTGGCTGAGGGGAGCCCCACAGCCCAGATCATGACAGTTGGGGCATCTTGCCAAATACCATTCTTGAACAAGAAGAACAAAAAGGCTGGATTGAACATGCTAAAATTAATTTGCGTAGACTTGTGGAGTTCTGGAAGAATGTTTTATGGTGTGATGTGACCAAACTGGAATTATGTATCAGCAGTATGTCTGGTGCAAACTAAGTCAAAGCAGCATACACCATCTCCATCGTTAAACTTGGAGGTGGATCAGTCCTGTTATGGACTTGTTTTACTGTAGCAAGAAGTGGAAATCATGACCGTATGGAGGATATCATGGATTCTTTAAAGTATCAGGTCATTTAGACTAGAATTGTGATGCCTTTGATGCAAAGATTGAAGCTGATGATCAATGGACTTTTCTGCAGGACAAATCATCTCAAAGTATACATCCAAATCTACTTAGGCTTGGTTCAGGGATCAGTCATAGAATGTTCTTCAGGGGCCTGTTCAGTCTCCAGATGTAATTCTTATTGAAAATATTTGGTTGAATTTGA
Organism: Garra rufa; assembly: GCF_049309525.1. NCBI lineage: Eukaryota > Metazoa > Chordata > Actinopteri > Cypriniformes > Cyprinidae > Garra > Garra rufa. Next base: position 8,614,469 of record NC_133371.1, read on the forward strand.
AGAAAGCAGTGGCAGAGTGGAAAACCAAAGATTATCATCAAACTGAAAGCTTTGCAGGTAAGGAATGGGCCAAGATGACAGTAAAGAGGTGACAGAAGCACTTCCAATCAGTGTTTTTTAGTGGTTTTAAGAATAGGTAACACTTTACCTATTACCTTTACCTATTTTGGGTTCTTTAGTTAACATTAGTTAACCACATTATTTAACATGAACTAATAATGAACTGCACTTATACAGCATTTATTAATCTCTGTTAATGTTAATTTCAACATTTACTGATACATTATTAAAATCTTGTTAACATTAGTTAATGCAGTGTGAACTAACATGAACAAACAATGAACAACTGTATTTTTGTTAACTAACATTACTAAATATTAGTAAATACAGTAACAAATGTATTGCTCATAGTTAGTTTATGTTAGTACATTTACAATAAGGTTCATTAGTTAAACATTAGTTAAAGTGTTACCGAATAAAAGATTCTAAACAAAATTTTACTTTTGGGGGTTGAATAATTTAAACATGAATGTTTAGATCCAGTTTAAATTTGATCAAGATTCATCAGTGTTACATTCTTAAATATCGCTCAAATGTGTATTAATAAACTTTCTCTAATAGTTTACTGATGCCTTTGTTGAATTGTTTTCATAAAATGTTGTTCTCCGGAACAAAATGTCTTGCAGGTCATGGGGGTTGAATAATTTTGATTGCAACTGTAGATTGGCATAATCAGGAACCATTGTGGCCCCCATGGTTGCTCGTGTTCACCTGTTTTAACTCACATGCACCCTGTACTTCTTATAATTTATAAAATAAATAAATAATGTGTTGCTAGACTTTTTTCAGCCTGCATTGAATTAAGTGTGTGATTAGCCATTTTCTGTTTGATTTTGAGTAGCGCAATTGAAATTTTATCTGTCTCTGTTCCAAAACCCCTTGTCATGTAGAAGTCTAAATTCTTTAGCTGGATTGAGTGGTTAATTTCATTTTGCAGTGCAATGAATTAATCATAATATTCCCAATATTGTTAAGTGTCATCAAATCAAACACAACTTTCTATGCCATAGAGATATCGGGAAGAAGATGACAGTCTTGTTCTTTCTGTTAGGCAAACATACACACACACACACTGGATGAAAATGAGTGCAGTTTTGGGCTAGAGGACAGGTCTGAGTGAACGGATGGATTTGTGTGTTAATGCAAGGCTGCGCTGGGAGAGTAATGAGGTGTAGCATATCAGACTAAGTGCCTAATGGGCTGTGAAGTCATTAGTGCAGTGCCACCCACTCTCTTTCTCTCTGCTCTCCCTCTCTTTCATTGCCTCACTATCCCCACATATTTGTTAGTTTTGTGTTTGTGTTATATCTGTTCTCTGTCATATGATACACTAATATACACATACATACATATCATTTTAGGGTGAATCTCATGAAACCTGTCTATATCCAGGGCAAATGTTGTCTTCTAGTTTGAAATGTGACAGTGTGATACATGGTTGCCTTTATCTATTTTTTTATTATTATTATTATTATTTTATTTTAAGTATCTTAAGACTCAGGTACACCTTCAGTCATTACAAAGGTGCCACATTGCTGGATATAAAATGCTGTCTCTGCTGAGGAAGATTATTGCTCAGAGGCTACTTTTCAAAGCTCTGAGAACATCCATGGTTCTCGGAGCTTTGAAAAGCAGTCTCTGAGCAATAATCTTGGATGGATGTGGATGTTTTACATACTTTAAATCTCAATTTTGTCACAGCTGGTTCTTTTTAAAATGCTAAATGAGAAAGAGAGAGAGGGAGATTTGATTTTTCAACATTTATTAAATCAATTATAATAACAAGGAGCAAACTCCAAAGATGAAAATGGTATCGCATCAACTGTTACAATCGGTGCCACCAGAGGGCACTCTGCCACTCCATTAATGCTCACACCATACAGACTCTTGCACCACACCCATTAACTGCAATTCCCATGCTCCACCTCACTGATTACTCAGCCAAGTACTTCTGGTTCACAGACTATATAAACTTCCTGCACTCACATACTCCTTGCGAAGTCTTGATTTGCCATGGCCATCAACTCTGAGCGTTTATTGTTCTCGTTTTGGATTTCTCGTTTTGACCCTGGATTGTTTCTCGTTTTGTTTCCTCTCTGTTTGCCCTGACCTGGATTGTTATTTAGATTGTGTTTGATCGCCGCCTGCCCCGACCTCTCGCCTGTCTTCCCACTCTGATTCCCGTCTCTTCTCTATACATCTGTCTGCTGGCATTGACTTGGATTGTACGACTTTGATTCTTGTATTTTCTAATAAAGTTTGCATATGGATCCGCCTGCTTCACGCCCCTCTGTTACATCAACAAAGCAAGAGGTTAAAAATTAAATTACAGTACACAACACATTGTTAAAACACCATTGCAATGTGAACATATCCAAATCATTGATCTCTTTATAATAAATCCAACCAAAATCCTAGACCTAATAAGAGTCTTAAAAGACAATATTATGTCTTGACCATGTGATTTGCTTATCATGCTTTTCCTTGATACATAAATTGCTATTTTAGCTTGTCCAACCATAAAATTAATCAACTGCCATTTGACTTTTTGACTACGGTTATAGCCAGCCCCTAAAATGAAAGCATTAGGTGTAAAATTCTCTCCAAAACCTAAAAATAAGTGTTCCAAAAAGACAAACAGTGGATTTTATCTAATTCATTCTGAAACAAAAAATAAAAATAAAAAAACATCTCTCTAAGACCACAAAAGGCACAGAAGTCTCTGGTAGTGAGATTAAAACAGAAACAAACACATTAACAGCAATAGCTCCCTTTAGAATTCTCCCCTGTAAATCACCTGATTTTTATTTTTTAAATCAGTGGTGATTTGTATAGAAACTTCATCACCCAATTTAAGTTTCTCTCTCCATACATTGTCAGTTTTATCACACAGTATTGTTCTATACATTATTTTATCTGATATACTCCCAGATATGTAAGACCCCCCTTCTTCCAAATCATCCCCCCCATTCACTACTACGCATCTACACTCCCTCCAGAAGTCTGAGATCCTCTAGTGAAAGACGCCTTATTGTACCACCACAGAGAGGCACGAAATCACTTTCCAAAACATTCTCCTTCAATGTCCCTGCCTGGTGGAATGATCTTCCCACCCCTATCCGAAACGCTGACTCCATTACTGTCTTCAAGCGACTGCTGAAAACCCATCTTTTTCGACACTATCTGACTCAATAAAAAAAATAAAAAAAAATAATAAAAAAAAATTCTCCTCTCTTTCCTGATCTCCCCTTTCTAGCCCGTACTCACCTAACAACGCCTGACATATGGTATTTTTGAGCACTTCCTATGTCGATCTGCCTCCTTAGGATGAATCATTTGTTGTATTCCCAATTGTAAGTCGCTTTGGATAAAAGCGTCTGCTAAATGAATAAATGTAAATGTAAATGTAAATGTAAATGTAAATGTAAATGTAAATGTAAATGTAATCCCACCAGGTAAAGTTGGAGTACCGTTTTTCCATAAAATGTGCTGTATGTAAGTTTTTGACTCTACTGAAGCATAAAAATATTATAATATCTTTTCAGATATTTAAGAAATATGCTAAGCTAACATACTTGTTTATCTGAAAAACAATGCTACAGTCATTCTGACAGATTATTCTCCTTTAAAAATGTGCGGTCTGTGTCTGTGTCAGTGTTATGGACTTTTGTGTTTCTCTGTTTTACCTTTGTCCTTAATCTGAGTTTCTTTTTATGGTCTTGTTTCCTGTTCTTGTTCAATTCTGTTTTGTCCCTAGTGTGCACTTACTAGCTTGCTGGCCACTGCTCTCTCTGGACTACTGGCCGTTAGTTTACTGGGTCGGGAGATGGCCACCATGCCAGATTCCCTGGCCAAAAAGGCTGTCACGTCCAATTCCCTGCCCGAGAAGGCCGCCACGCCTGCGTGCCCAGACAAAAAGGCCTCTAAACCTGTAATCCCCCCCAATTTGTTTGGGGGGGGGGGGCTATATAGGTTCGGCCGTAGGCTGCAGGTCGATTTCAAGACCATGAAGGCTGTCCTGCCATGGGTCCCCGAGCTCCCTGATCCTCCCTGGAGGCCTCCCGTGTCTCTGTCTAGTATCGGCCTCCAGGATGCCCACACCCCTTTCCTGGTGGATATGTTATGGCACGGGATGCCTGCATGAGTGCCTGGCTGAGAAGGCCTTTAAAGGCCAGAGAAGGGGGGTGGGTGGGCTATATGGGTGCGGGTGTAGTGGCCGGGCTGCGGGAAATACAAATATGAAATTTTATTTGATTTAATTTACCAATGCAAATGCAATTAAATTAGTTGATGTAGTAAAATTATGCTAACGGCATAATTATGTTTTTGACATAACGGGCTTAACTGTCTATGTGTGTTTTATGCATTAAGTCATTAAGGCAGTCTCGTTTGAGAAAATTAACCATTAGATTTCAAAGTAAGAAATTAATGTCCCGGGTTACCCATGTAATTATGGTTCCCTGAGAGGGAACAAGATGCCGCATCTTCCTAGCAGACACTTTGGGGAACACTGTCAGCGTGACTGCTACCTGAAGCATGTGTAAAACAACTCCAATCCTATTGGTCCACATGTCCTGTGATGTCATAGGCGGGTACCCGAAAGTATAAAAGGGCACCTGCTGAATAAATCACCAACTGAGTTGTTGAGGAGATGTAAACAGGCAGGCCGAAGGCATGGCAAGGGGACGCGGCATCTCGTTCCTTCTTTGTGAACCATGGTTACATGGGTAACCCGAGACGTCCCCTTCAAGGGAACTTAACGTTGCGTTCCTCTAGTGGACACTTTGGGGAACGAAATCCAATCACGCTATGCCTAGGTGCATGCCTGTCTACCTGGTGAGAGAGCACCAAGGAGGTGACAGACATACACCAAACCTTTCCTCCACTGATGCCCCGGGCTGCTCACATAACTTGGTAGAATGAGGGAGCCCAATACCAGATAAGGGGGGGGGACACCCTAATCAAGCTAAGAACACAACCATCCTCAGATATTCATCATCTCTCTGAGGATTTGGGAATTAGAATTGCTGCTCTCCACAAAAATGGCCAAGGCTATAAGAGGTTCAGTACCATCAAGTTACACTACAGTGGTCAAGAGACAACCTGTCCAAGAGCATGAATTACTGGAACCATGTCCTGTGGTCTGATGAGACTATAAGATAAACTTGTTTGGCTCAGATGGTGTCCAGAATGTTTGGTGATGCCCTGGTGAGGAGTACCAAGAAAATTGTGTCTTGACTACAGTCAAGCTTGGTGGTGGTAGCATCATGGTCTGGGGCTGCATTAGTTCTGCTGGTACTGGGGAGCTGCAGTTCATTGAGGGAAACTTGGATTCTATTATGTACTGTACAGTACATTCTGAAGCAAAACATGATGCCTTCCCTCCAGAAACTAGGCCGAACGGCAGTTTTCCAACATGATGATCCCAAACACACCACCAAGATGACAACTGCCTTGGTAAAGAAGCTGAAGGTGAAGGTGATGTGGGGGCCAAGTATGTCTCCAGACCTGAACCCTATTAAGCACCTGTGGAGCATCTTCAAGCGTAAGGTGGAGAAGCACCATGTGTCTAATGTCCAGAAGCTCCATGGGGAGTGGAAGAGGATCCCAGCAACAACCTTTGCAGCTCTGGTCAATTCCATGCCCAGGATGATTTAGGCAGTGCCAGATAACAATCGTGCTAACACAAAATATTGACACGTTGGACAAGTTCACTTCGGGTGTATTCACTTTTGTTGCCAGCTATTTTGACAATAATGGCTGTATGTTGAGTAATTTTCAGGAGACAGTAAATCTATACTGCCATACAAGCTGCACATTGCCTACTCCAAAATATATATGTTTCATTTCTGTAGTATTGTCCCTTGAGAAGATATACTAAAAAAAATTCTGAAATGTGAGGAGTGTACTCACTTTTGTGAGATACTGTATATCCAAAGGGTCTTATGAAAAGGACCTTCCTAAAGAGCTGCCCAAAGCAAGGGCATAGCTATCTACTTATAACCCCACAGGGAGTTGCAGAAGTGTACATAAGACTGTAAGCATAAATTTGCATGCGTAAGAGAAGCTTTGCAAAGGTGTAAATCGTGTTTCAAGCATAATAAAAAATGATTTGTGGCATTTTACTGGTTACTGGTAAGTGTAATTCATGCATTGTTAAAAACTGCAGCTTCATGTTAACACAAAATAAATATGGTCTGCATTATTCCGACTTTCATTTCTCTGCACTTACACTTTTGGCACGTTGTTTTCACTAAAGTATGGTTAAAAGTACTGTGAGTCTGTAAACAGTGATTTGCACGTGGAAACAACAGTTTAAAGAACTGCAAAACAGATTGACTGTGTATAACCAATATGTGTAAAAAAAACTGTTGCAAATGTCTAAATGGCTGTTGTGTATGCAGGGCAAAAAGTTAATCCGATACTACTGCCGTAGTACAGCTCTGTCTTTCTTTTGTCTGCACTTACAGTTTTGGCATGATTCTCTCACTCACTGAGTTTTGCAAGCATGAAGGGGATGGAGGGTCTACCACTTTCTTGTAGCCAATCAAATGAGGCTCTCGCGGACTCTCCATTTACTCTTATCTGATTGGTTCAGTAAACATATCACATGCCAAAACATTTATCTTCATTTAGTTCAGGATCATTCTTCCTGTCTGTGGAATGGTACTTTTAATGTACACATAAATAAAAAAAATGATACTTTCTAAGTTGTGTACCATTAGGTTATGTGTTCATACTGAATTTCGAGTTGTGTAGTATCCTTATCCTTCTCAACAGGCTATATATGATATACTGTATTAGTTTATTGTAACTTTGATGATACTTATCTGCACTATGCACATGCATAATTTCACACGTCTACTGATCAGGGACATTTCAGTTTGTTTAAACTAAAATTTGGTTCAATAAAATATTTGAACCAACAGTAATATTTTTTTTCTTCAGTTTAACATGTTGAAATTTAAACTTCCACTCAGTAAAAAAAACAGGTGCAAGGATAACCACAAATGTATAACATCAGTACCCGACAAAAGAACAGAGAACACAGGACTTAAATACTAGAATGGTAATCAGGGAGAACTGAAACAGGTGTAATTAATCAAAAACCATGGAGGTGGGCAAGGTAAGCCTCTGGCCTGGTAGGCCATGCATATCACATCCACTATCCAGTGGGAGATTCTTTGCTTAGAGACAGCATTCCCCTTCTGCTGTCCTCCAAAATAGACATTCTGAACAACTCTTTGTCTGAAGTCCTGACTACATTCCATGTAGATGCACATGGCATGGACTGGGCTTAGCATGGACAGGTTGGGGTCCCCTTCCTGGGAAGGGATAGCTTGCAAGGTGACCATCTGATCTCTGAAAGGAATGGTGGGTACCTTGAACACGTATCCAGGCCAGGGTCTCAAGATAATGTGAGAGGGCTTGGAGGTCTCCCACTCTTTTAACTGATGTGAGTGCAGTCAGGAGGGCCATACGCTGGAGCTCGTGCTGGACATTGGGTGTCTACACTCAGAGTGGATTTCTCTCTTGGTGCTGGAGGAAGCAAATGTGGACATCCTCCTGGGACGGCCCTAGCTGTCAAAACACGAACCGGACACCAACTGGTGGTCTGGAGAGATTCATAAGTGGAGTCCTTGATGTTTCCTGGAATGCTTAAAGAAACTACCCAGACCCATTGTCGCTACCACACATCTGGCAGACTGTTCCACTCAATCTCTCTATTCCTCCAGAATATAAGGCATTCCAGGAGGTATTCAGCAAGGTCGCTGCCACTCACCTACCACCTCATCAGCAATAGAACTGTGCCACTGACCTGTGCCTTGTGTCAAACTACCCAAGCGATGGGTCTATCCTCTGTCGATCCCGGAGAAAGCTGCCATGGAGGAGTACATTAGGGAGGCCTTACAACAGGGGTTCATTCGTCCGTCCACCTTACCTGCAGCGTGGAGCTTCTTCTTCGTGGCAAAGAAGGATTTGGGGTCTGAGACCCTGCATCGATTACGGCGCCCTCAACAGCCAGACGGTAAAGTTTGCTTACCCACTTCCTCTGGTTCCTGCCACTCAGAAGGAGTTGCACGGTGGTGCCCGCATCTTCAGCAAGCTGGATCTCCGGAGCGCCTATAATCCTGTCTGTATCTGGAGGGGTGATGAATGAAAGACCGCCTTCATTACACTTCATTCCGATCGGGGACCACAGTTTATATCCAGGATCTGGCGGGGATTCTTCCGGCTCTTAAGAGTATCAGTCAGCTTATCTTCCACAGGGGAATGGCCAGACCTAACGGAAGATCCAGGATATCGGGCGGTATCCCCTGGCCAACTGCCATGAACATCAGGACACCTGGAGCCAGTTTCTACCCTGGGCCGAATATGCCCAGAACTACCTTCGTCAGAGCACCACTGGCCTCACCTTTCAATGCTTCCACGGTTTCCAGCCACCTCTGTTCCCCTGGTCCGGAGAGACCTCTGAAGTCCCAGCGGTAGATTACTAACACCCACCTACCAACCAGGAGACCACATCTGGTTGTCCACCCGGGACATCCACCTCCGACTGCTTAGTAAGAAGCTGAGTCCCCGGTATATTGGTCCTTTCCCTATCACCCGTCAAGTCAATGAAGTCACGTACCAATTACAATTACCTGCCACTTACCACATCTCACCAACCTTCCATGTGTCCCTGCTGAAACCTTTCACTAATCCTATTCTCCATCCACAGAACACGAGCCGCCCCCTCCTCCACCCGAGATCATCCCTGACAACATCTTCAGAGTCAACGAGATCCTCAACCTCCGGCTGCGAGGTGGCCGCCTCCAATACGTAGTAGACTGGGAGGGGTACGGTCCCGAGGAGAGATTGTGGGTAGACCGAGATGACATCCTGGACCCGACTCTCCTCACTGACATTTATCAAGCCGGTCTCGGGCGTCAGAAGACACCTGTGGGGGAGAGGGTAATGTCACACAGTCATCTGTCTCACCAGCCTCTCCAGCCACAGTCACCCCACTACTGATTGCACACACCTAAAAACCACTTACCTGCACCACATAAAAGACACGCTCATCTTTCACTCAGTGTCTAGTCTCAAGGTCTCAACACTGGAACTCACTTGTCTCTATCTGCCTGCCTGGATCTGTGCCTCATCGTTGTGCTGGAAAGAAAGGAATTACCCATTCAGATAAGACTGTGAACCTTGTTATACATGCTTCCTTTGTATTGCACCACCTTACCTGCTGATTTCTGTTGGAAGCTTCTGAGTTTGAATAAATACCTTGTGATTTGAAAACTTACCTCACCTTTGCCTATTCTAATTGTGACACCCAGTCCCTCTTAGTTACCATTGTGCACTCGGACAAACAAATGAAGTTAGTAACTGTCTTACAGTGACAGCTATCAGTGTAAAAACCTTGTCCCAATATGTTTTTGATCAATTCTGGACACAGAAGACCCACCTATTGTCGAGGAGCATTCAAGTGGGACTTAAATATGCCATGGAGGGATATATAAAAGATTTTAAAATAAATATGGTGTGTAACAAGATTCATTTGGAGGCAAGGGTTTACAAGTGGGAGAAGATTAATGTTATGGTCGTCACAATCACAGATGACAACATCCAGGATCAACGCTGGTCATGTACCACACTGTAGAATGCAATTAATTTACATTTAACCAGTTTAACCCTTTATAGGGCGAGGCACCATATTTGATCACTTAATCGAACATTTTCAATAGCGTCTGCCTCCTTTGTATGAGATCGTGTAAGCACATGGATTTGTCCCAGCCAATCAGCGGATGTTAGTCTACGTCACGGATAGCGACACAATGGCATCTGACCAATCGGAAGTTGTCTGGGGCGTTTCAAACTTCAGCGTGCTTCCGGAATGAGAAAATGCTGATTTACGCTCCTACCTTGTCCCACAAAAACGGAGAAAGCATCAAAATGCACAATGGTAAGTCAATGAAACTCACACATTATATAGCTGAATAGTTGTGTTATGTGGTGATATAGACGTTGTTTGCGTTGGATTTCTAGAAATTAGTGAACGATGTGGTATAAAAATGGTGTGATCATATTTGAGCATACGCCCGTTTGTGGTAACACAACAGAATGTCCATTTTTAGACATACGCCCGGTTCAGGTAAAAGTAAGGCAAGTGATAGTTTGCCTGTTTTTATGCCTGTTTTTTGTCCACTGAATATTGCAAAGGCTTGTATAACATGATACAGTAATCCAGTGTCAAACTTAAACCATTTATTGAAATGATCAAGAAATAAACAGTGAAAAATTTGTAATTTTGGTTTTAGTACCAAATAGATTGGTGTTTATTATTTCTGCTAAAATAGGTGTTACCACCAGTACGTAATGCTATTTTTTTCAGTTCTTATTATAAATTTACTATTTATGTGAATATTATATGTTTTCAGTAGATCTGCACTTTTCTTTCACAAACAAATCAACATGGGCTTGATACTGACTCAGAAACCTTTTCTTTCGCAGCTGTCTACTCAATTCTATGGATAGAAGTCAGTTTTGTTGTGCCAGCTGACCCCATCTAGGGTTCTGAAGAGGAAGACAGCAAGATTTTAAATTTCCTAAATAAATATTCTAAGTTTTTGTTTATATATATATATATATATATATATATATATATATATATATATATATATTAAAAAAAACTTAACAGAATATTTAATAATATATATTTAAAATTGTGTGTAAATTGTTTCTAAATAAATATTCTATGAATATTATATATGTTTTATGTATTTATTTATGCCTTATATTTAAAATGTATACACATTTTTTGGGGGGGTAAAGTTACCATAGACCGGCAAGTGACCATATATGATCACTTCATTTAACCTAATTTTCAACATAAAAACATGAAAAAAAAATTTAAGTCACAAAAGTTTAAAGGTCTTGTAATAACCTCCAATAACACTCTGGGGTTGAATTTTAGAATTTCCAAGTATTTCAATGAGTGCCCTATAAAGGGTTAATATGAAGAGGCACTGAAATGTTTATGTGTTTTTGACCTACACTGTACATGACGTGAGAACAGTTGGCTATTTAGGTTTGTATGTTAGCATGGATTTACTAACTTTAACGTTAGCTAGTTTTAGCCAGAGATACCTTGCTGAAGGACAATATGACATTAACGTTCTGCTTGAACAGATGGAAATTGTAACTTAATGAGACTATGACAACTAGAAAATTAAAATTTCAAATTACATTGCCTATCCACTCTGGATACCTGAAATCATTGTTACAAATACACCATGCACATCGTTTTACTATGTTCGCAGTATAAACACCATCAAACCAATGAGAGCATCGGATTTTGCAATGATTCTTGCAACTGATGGTTGGTAATGGTACTATTTGTATTGGAAATTATTAGAATTTTTGTGATGTATTGTTTTTTTTAGCAGGGAGTATAGTTTGTGATTTGGTCTTAGTGATTTAGGAGTCCTCTTCACTACTCAATGTTTCACAGATTTAGGAGCTAGTTTTAGTGCTTTTAGTGCTTAAACACTTTGTGAAATACTCTTAGGGCAAAAATTTAGGAGTCTTAAATTTAGGACTGACACACCCATTATTTTTAACGTTTTCTCCTAAATCTGTAAGTTAGCTATTTTTAGCCTTAAGATGTTTTGTAAATACGGGCCATGGTGTTTTCCTCTTTATCTCTTTATCTTAAGCAGGTCTTCCAGCTAGTTCTATCAAACCTTTGCAATTAATCTAGAATGTGGCTGCAAGATTAATTTTTAAAAAGCTAAAAAGGACGCATGTCACACCTCTCTTCATCAATTTGTACTGTCTACCAATAGCTGCTTGCATACAATTTAAGGCATTAATGTTTGCCTACAAAACCACCACTGGCTCTGAACGGCACATTATTGTGCCAAGCCAAAGAGATTTTTAAAGTAATCTTCAAGAAATGGCTAAAAACACATTTGTCCCTCTAACTCTAGCACTCTCTATTTATATTCTAAAAAAGCACTCTATTCAGTTTCTAGCTGCTTGTTTTCTTGAAAAAAAAAAAAACTGGCTACATGTTCTGCGTTAGGCTAACTGATACTTGTCATAGCACTTGCATATCTTTGCTCTTTTGTTGATTTTGATTGCTTCCATTGTCCTCATTTCTAAGTCGCTTTGGATAAAAGTGTCTAAACTGACTAAATGTAAGTGTAAATCTCTATGAAGCTAGTTTGATACAGGCTGTATTGTATAAAGTGCAATAGAAATACAGATGACTCGACAGTTAGTTATTTTCTATGTCATGTTGGCCAGTCCAGCTCCAACAGGTCACCAGTTGTCTTAAGGCCAACTGTTGCAAAGACATTCAGTTCCATTGCTACAATATTTTAAATTGTTCTCTAATATCTACATAGAAGGTATGTGGCTTAGGTAAGGACAAAAATTGGTAACACTTTATAATACGTTCAGTTGTAAGACATTTATAAGTGGTGAGTTAATGATAAAATAATGATTTACAAAACATTCATAAATGTAAAAGTAAGTGATATGCTAACAATTTGTGTATGTTTTGTTATTTAATTTACAAGTCATTTACAAGTAATTAGTTAATGATGAACTAATCATTTACAAAACATGACTATGCATTCATAAATGATTAATAAGTGATATGTTCATTTATCTGTTTTGTAGATTAATAGTAATAAATCATTAACAAGTGATTAGATAATGATGAACTAATAATTTACAAAACATGATTATACATTTACAGATGATTATTAAGTAATATGCTAACGATTTACACATCTGTCGTAAGTTATCTTAAAAAATAGCATTTTATGAAATAATCAAACAGATCCTTAGTAAGTGGTTAATAAGTTACTAGTTAATATATTATTTATTATTTAATATATAATTAAAATATCAATCATTTACATTTTTATCCTTCACTGAAGATCTCATCATGAATAAATCATTTACAAATCTTTCTGCATCCCCCTAATCTAAAGTGTAAACAATTCATCAGATGTAAATGTTTTACTCATTATTCAAAGATCTTTCCTCCAGTGTGTATATCCACCTGATACCCACACAACCCTGTAACCGGCAGGTTTGTAAAACATTTACAACTGATGAGTAGTTTACACTTTAGATTAGGGGATGCAGAAAGTGTTGTAAATGTCTTATATACACCATCATTTGCAACATGTAAGAAATGTGTTACACATCTACAAATGATGTGTAACACATTTACAAATGATGAATTGTTTACACTTTAGTTTAGGGGATGCAGAAAGATTTTAAGATGTAAATTATTTATTCATGCATTTACACAGCAGCTTTTGAATACTTTGTAGTGTGCACTGCAATGTAAGGGCTGACTGGTGAGGGTAAAAATGTCTTCTCTGGCACATGAGCTGCGCCCAAATGATGCACTTATTCACTATGTACTTATACACTTATGCACTATGCACCATGTAGTGTATGAATTTTCTAAGGTTATTTTGTCAGTTAAAAACAGTTTGATAGACCCTCCCTCTTCACTATGTAATTAAAGATGTGACAGTGCATGAAGTGTTATTTAATGGCATCATCAGTGTACAACTTTAATGAAAAATCTATAAATTATATACTGACCATTTACTGATGGTTTGATCATCATTTGTTCATGATTAACAAATGTTTATTTAGATAATAGTACTATGTTGACATTTCAATGATTAATTATTAATATATTAACTATTATTTTTTTTACCATTTACTAAAGATATGTTTGATTATTTCCTTATATGCTATTTTTAAGATAATTTATGACAGATTTGTAAATCGTTAACATATTACAATGAAATGAACATATCACTCATTAATCATTTATAAACACAGTTATGTTTTGTAAATAATTAGTTCATCATTAACTAATTACTTATAAATTAACTTGTAATTGACTTATAAATGAATTAACAAAACATACACAAATTGTTAGCATATCACTTATTAATCATTTGTGAATGTTTCGTAAATGATTATTTCATCATTAACTAATCACTTATAAAAGACTTACAACTGAACATTATTATAAAGTGTTACCCAAAAATTCTCCAGAAACGGTTTTACATGTCCAGTTGGTTTGTCCCTAGAATGAAATGGTCTGTTATGACCTATTTGGAAGGGTCCTGAATAATAATGTTGATATCTGCTCTGATTGGCTGCTTCACAGTGTGGCTCATTTCAGTAACTCATACAACAGGAAAGAAACACAAGGAGGAAAATATGAGATGTGATCTGGCAAAACTTGTCGGATGTCGTGCTGGGCAAATTCGAAAAATAGGCTGAATGTATTTTTTTTTGTCAAAATTAGGTTTTATTCAATTATTACCCTATAACATCTTTTCTATCATCTCTGAAAATATTTAGGCAAAATTCACTTGTTTAGTGATAGTGATTTATTGCAGCAAGAGGTAAAGTCTTTTCTTATGTTAAGAACACACTGCGGAGATGCTTGCTAACTTGGGTATGCATGCATGTAAACTATACGATGGTGACATCTGTTGACTTGTAGGCTACGACGCACATTACTATAAAATAAAACGTCATCAGCATGCGCTAGTGGTAAACAAAAAGAGCATAATGAATCACACTTTGGCAGTTGTAGTTTTTGTGTGTGCTGAAAAAAGTGGAAGCGGCAAAAGTAGAATGAATAAGAGCTTGAGGTAAGCAGTTTTAGTTTGCATTTTTATTGACTGGTCAGTAGGCGTGGGTTGTGGCAACAAACACACAGTGTGAAGATCAGGCTAAATTTCTGACACTGTCAGAAAATGATCGTAGGCTATCATTGGTCGCAAGACCATAACAACGGCTGTTTTTGAACCTCTCTCACTGTATGACATATGACAACAGATTAGGAGCCACAATCACAGAAATCGCCACAAATGATTCATGATGCCAATCTTTCGTCTGGGACAGCCGAAAATCGTGCAGTGTGTTTTGAGGTTAACACCACAAAAACAACCTATCAGAATTAAACATGTAACGTATATAATAAAGATGTATCAATGCACATTTCCTGCCAGTCTTACTGTAAACTACGGCACACAAAGTTTTAAAGGTCAGTGCCCTCAACAATGTTATAATGGACTATTTCACATCCAGAGATGAAGGATCGGATGATGAAGATAGTAAAGAGGAGGAGTCCGATGACAGTCTGTTATATGCACAGGTGCATGAACAGTTGCGCTGTGCTCGCTTTTCTAAATGTAAACTACAAGGTACATTATTCATGCTATCTAAACATACAAGGGGTGATCAAAATTTCAGAGACTATGCCCATAATAAACAATGGAAAACTGTCCTCTTCAGGGTAACATTAGTCTGTTTTTATAATGATGTAGTAGAGTGCTCCTGTCCTGACAGACAGCTCTCATTCTCTCCATTTTTATATCATTATGCAGTGCTTTCATTTAGTTCAAATTATGACAGCATGAACTAAAACTACAAGATTAGAACAACAAAAGTTACAACCCTGAACTGTGTCTGGTTATGTATTAGGTCCATCAAAAAAGCCAGAGTAGAACAAAAGAATTGGAGAGCCTGCACACTCTAATCTGTGATTTTTTTTTAAAAAACAGACATATACACTTGTTTGAAAATGTTTGCAAGTGTTCTGTGTTCCTTGGGGTCATTTTGTATATTTTACATGTACAGTGACTAAAGTATCTTACCACAGTAAAGTGACTTTTTTCTTGTGATACTTGACTGTTGTATTTTCATTGCCTCTCTTTAAATCTGTTTTTCTCAAAATTCTATTGCTAAAAATATGGTTGTTACGTGCAAGCTAAAAACAAAATAAAAAAATTGGAAAAATAAATTGTAGGCATCAGGGAGCTGCTATTAATATGCAGGGCATTGAAACTGCTTTTGAATGCACAATCACTTTTTACTTTTACTTTCGAGATTTGCGATCGCATGTGCTCTGTGTATACTACACTAGTACTTACCACACATTTTACAAGATCTGATACTTGTCAGTGTAAATCATACGCCATCATCCTCAGTCATCTCTCCTTACTCTGTTTATTGTGGTAAGTGAAATCTTAAGTACTGTAATGTCACAAGCTACTGCTAGCAGGTAACCATGTCCCTTTAGTGGCTTGCGTTATTAGAACGCGTTATTTGTTTTCCATGCCCCTCTGAATACAGACATCAACCCATCTCTGCACAGCCTGGAACATAACATTTATGTCCATTATCTGCCATTTTCGCTATTGACCTCACTTGTTTCTTCACAATACCTGCAGAACTTCTGATGATGCGGCTGTGCAGGTCTGGCTGGCCTAGAACATGGGTTGGTATATGCAAATAGTGGGGGCATAACTGTTAATGATCCTGACTATAGTGTCACATAATGTTTTTCAATGATCAATTGCAACACCAGGCCACCAGAGGGAGCCCTTTCTCACTCTGACTGTTACTGCTCCCTCTGCTTCCTTCTGTGGTAACTTCCTGTTTGTCAGCCATTTAAGGAGGGCCATGCCAAACAGGCCCTCGCGAAATATTGTTTTGCTGTGCGGACTCTACTAAGCTTTTTTTCCCCCCATTACCATTGCCTTGTTTTTGCCACGGTTTTGTTTCTTGTCATACTTTTGCCATTGTTTTGTTCTGTTTAATTGCCATAGTTTTTGCCTTGTTTCATTGCCTTGTTTATTTGTTACTTTTCGGACTGCCCTCTCTGGTTTTTGGACTCTGCCTGTTTTTGTGGATTACGCTATTGTTTTGCCTCCGTCATACTGTTTGATGGTGTTTTGACCCTGCCTGTCTTAACTACGATCTGTTAAATAAAGCTAGCGTTTGGATCTTACACGCTTCCTACGAGTCATCGCGTTACATCAATATATTGATTTTAATATAAATTAATATAAACTATATATTTAATATATTTAAATATTTAATATATTTAAATATGAACTATTAAATTAATTGGTCCCACTTTATATTAAGTGTCCCTAATACCTGTGAACTTACATGGTAACTAGATGTGTACGTAGCATGTAACTACAGTGTATGTACACATTGGTACATTGTATCTACAGCTCTAATACTGGTGTAATTACACACATGTAACAACTCACTGAATAGCATTTGTAAGTACAAATGTGTAACAGGACATTGGTAACAACACTTTTTTCACTGCTGGAAGTACACATGTGTAACAAGAATTATGTAACTACATTTTGTAACAACAATATATCCTCACAGAAGTTTTTACACTTCCACACAGTCTTCAATACTGCAGTTACCAGTTTGGAATGCCCGGAAACATTATTGACATATCGTGATGATTTCTATGTAGGCTACATATTATTATTTTAAATTTTTATGATTTTTATGCTTTTTATGTGATGTGATGTGATGTTCTATTGTGATTTTAATTCCTTTTTATGTCTGTGCTACGTCCGAACAGACTGCATTATTTTATGTATAATCATTTTACTGTGCTAATTAATTTTAAAATACTGTGTGATTGCATGGTTGGGCAAGACAGAGTATAGTCTGACTGTCTGATTAGTAATTACTGTTTGATTGCGTAGTAAGGTAAGACAGAGTATAGTCTGACTATCTGTACTGACGTAAGAATACCCTCAGCGAGAGGCTGGGAAGAGCGCTATACAAATCGAAATACTGTGTGATTGCATGATTAGGCAAGACAGAGTATAGTCTGACTGTCTGATCAGTAATTACTGTTTGATTGCGTAGTAAGGTAAGACAGAGTATAGTCTGACTATCTGTACTGACGTAAGATGATTTTTATGCTTTTTATGTGATGTGATGTTCTATTGTGATTTTAATTCATTTTTATGTACAGCACTTTGAATTACCATTGTGTATGAAATGTGCTATATAAATAAACTTGCCTTGCCTTGCATATAATTTTTGTATTCATGTATTTGTGAACACTGAATTAGAATTAAAGTATCAATTTGTAATACCAGTGTACTTACATGGTAACTCCTCAGGAACTGTCTACTTAATATAAAGTGTAAAATGGTCACAACTTACAGAGTAATATATCAAATGTAAACCTCTGTGCAACACTTTAATATCAGTGTACTTACATGATAACTCCTCAGGAACTGTCTACTTAATATAAAGTGTAAAATGGTCCAGCCTGGTCTCATTATTTATACGTATTTTTAGATGCACAAAACGTACATTTTTGTAAGTTTTTATTGATGCGAAAATGTACAATTTAGACGTATTTCAACGTTTAAAACGTACAAATAGCTACGTATGTTTTGCTAAAAACGTAAAATATGTACGTATCCTTCATTTCATTTAATATTCGTATCAATGCCTTTTTATCATTTTATTAATACGCGATTTACATTTTTAGCCCCCTTAACCTACCCCCATACCTAAAGCTACCCATTTCATAGCAAATATAAAAGGATATAAATCGTAACTGACAAAAAATATATGTAGGGAAATTACCATTTTTACTAACAATATAGCATAAAAAATATTTTTATAGTCACTAATCACACTTCTACCTCTAAACCTAACGTTAACCATATCTCTCTCAGTACAGTAATAAAAAAACATGACAGACAGAAAATTGCAATTACAATCATTTATTTAATGCAAAAATATCAACAGCCATACCAAAAAGTAATCCAAATGGCGATGCTTTTGCAGCCGCAGTCCTCTCTGGCAGAATACAGTAGGTTTGTTTGAGGTGCAGAGCGGAATTAAAGTTATTATTCGCTGAAATATTATCCAGATTATTTTCCTGATCCTCTCCGTAAATGCGGCCAAAGAGTATGCGCCCGCGCAACATTCAAACACATCTCACCAGAAACACGGCATGTCGTAAACTGTGACGAATGCTGGCGAGAGCCAATGAGAGCTTGATTTTCCTGCCGTAAAAACTGCCGTTTCCTGACGCGGTTGTATTCGAATTCGTAAAATAAAGATAAAGATTTGAATTTGGGCATGTTCCTCGCAATGGTATGGATTCTGAAGATCTTATAGCGCACAAATAAAATTGTTTCATTTTATAATTATGATGCGTGTTCGGTGTATTTTATGGTTTTATTGTTAGTCGCAGGGATGTCATAAAACGCCTGCTGTGTCCCACCGCTACAAACGAAGTTAATATTACATAAATGGTTAAACGATTGTAGAAATGTTATTTATTTTAAAGGTTTAAAGTGTAGTCTTGTTAAACATTATGTTTACATATGCTTGGAAACGAGTTGGCAACAGAAATCACACAGAACAGGATGGAAAGTTATAATTTCATATTAAGTAAACTATTTAATAATTAATTTGAAAACACAGTTTATATATTACTCTGTAAGTTGTGACCATTTTACACTTTATATTAAGTAGACAGTTCCTGAGGAGTTATCATGTAAGTACACTGATATTACAGTGTTGCACAGAGGTTTACATTTGATATATTACTCAGTAAGTTTTGACCATTTTACACTTTATATTAAGTAGACAGTTCCTGAGGAGTTACCATGTAAGTACACTGGTATTACAAATTGATACTTTAATTCTAATTCAGTGTTCACAAATACATGAATACAAACATTATATGTAGCCTACATAGGAATCATCACGATTTCAATAATGTTTCCGGGCATTCCAAACTGGTAACTGCAGTATTGAAGACTGTGTGGAAGTGTAAAAACTTCTGTGAGGACATATTGTTGTTACAAAATGTAGTTACATAATTCTTGTTACACATGTGTACTTCGAGAAGTGAAAAAGTGTTGTTACCAATGTCCTGTTACACATTTGTACTTACAAATGCTATTCACTGAGTTGTTACATGTGTGTAATTACACCAGTATTAGAGCTGTAGATACAATGTACCAATGTGTACATACACTGTGGTTACATGCTTCATACACATCTAGTTACCATGTAAGTTCACAGGTATTAGGGACACTTAATATAAAGTGGGACCAATTAATTTAAATACATCCATAGCTATAAATACAAACTTTAGAATATCTAAATTGAAGGATTACAAATTTAAGAATCTGTTAAAGATTTGTTGATCCTACATTGTATTTAGCATTTATGGTAAATATGAGGACATCAGACAATTACTCTCTCAAGCAAAGTTCGTAGCCAGAGGTTCCTGACAGCTCCTGTTCTCTTGCAGTTCCTGAACAGGTTTCCCAAGTTAAGTGTGAATTCTAAACTCAAAGTACAGCTATGCCTTTGTCTCTATGATAATGTGAAGGTATAGGCAATACTGTCAGACTGATTGGATTAGCACCTATGCCTTTGAATGACACTGTTATGATAATGAGATCAGGGCTGGGGGAACTCTGGTAATGGGTTGATTCCTGTATTGCCTTTGCATGCTTTGTTTAGATTGACTCCACCTCTATGTAATCCTCCCCTGGAAATGTATATAAACTATAATTTATCTGACTTAGACGACTTTTGATGACTGCAGCGACGCACAGCTAGTATCTCAATAAAGAGAAACTTCTGCTTCAAGATATCCAAACGTCTCCTGGTCTTAAAGAAAAAGTTCAGAACAAAATCTTTTAAAATGGCTAAACTAACAACAACAACAAATATTTTCTGTTGGCAAACTCTCATGGCAGCAGTACTTTTTTCCTGCCTTGTAAATGTGTTAAAATTCATATATTTCATAACAATCTGGTACGTCTTAGTTTGTAAGACATACCAAGGGTGCAATATGTCTCCTATTGCTGTATTTAGCTCTTGCTGTATTTGCTAACATACCGTTACAGTTTTTAGAACAACAGAATGAGGTTAAACATACTGAAGACTAGGGATGGGAATTGATAAGATTTTTACGATTCCAATTCCTTTTTCGATTCTGCTTAACGATTCGATTCTTTATCGATTCCCTTATCGATTCTCATTTAGAAGAAAAGGGACAACAAATTGTTGATTAGCATCACCAATGAGAAAATTTATTAAATAATAAAATAAATATTCTTCTGTAAAATTAACAAAATACAACATAAATTATTTTGTGGCAATTCTACAAGAATGTCCAACATTTTCTAATAGAAATTAAAATTCTCCTTTTTAAAAGGATATATATGAACTCAAAAATAGAACTGTCTTCCAGTGACAAATACAATACAGTGTAAAATGCAGCTGAACTGTGCATTTTGCTAATCTGCAACCATCAGCTTGCTATGAAGATTTAACAATTATTTTGCAAAAAAAATAAGCATATCTGCTTTTTCAGGAACGACAAGTGATCTTTCTGGACTTATGTGATGGTCATCAAAATGTAATGCATGAGAAGGCGTTCATTTAACGTTAACCGTTACTAACAGCAAGTTTTACACAGCTAATATGATGGCAGTGTTTGTTAGTTAATTAGTTATTAGTTATTAAATATCAGTTTTATTAGCCGAGGAAATAACGTTGTTGCTGCTGCTGCCGCTGCTGGGTTGAGAACTGTTAGTCCGGAGCGGATCGAAAACGCAACATTCTTTTATTGTTATTGCATGCTGTGTGCGCAAATGTTTTAGCATGTTAGTGGTATTTCCTCCCTTTGAGGAAATATCTACGCTGCAAGTATTGCAAGTTGCCCTATTTTCGTCTTTTTTGGTGAAATACAACCAGACTTTTGAGCGTTTGTTCCGCTTAGGAGCCATGCTTACTATTGACTGAGCGTAAGCTACGCAACGTGCATACGTTACGCAATGCGCGTGATGACGTCATTCGTGCCCACTGGAATCGTTAAGGGAATCGTTTGCAAATTTTGCAAACGATTCAAAGGAATTGAAACACTGGGAACCGGTTCTCAACAAGAACCGGTTTTCGATTCCCATCCCTACTGAAGACTTACTCAGTCACTGTAAGTTGCTAAACATGATTTTAGGAATACCCCTTGGTGTTAAAACAGTTAATCAAATAGGTCTCTCACATGTAGGCAGAATGGTTTGGGAAGGGGGTGGAAGTTGAAGAGTTACAAGCTCCTCTATCCTGGGCCAAGCAGTGTAAGAATGATAAGACTAATAGTCTTCCTTTGAGGACCCTGTTCTTCTCTCCTTATTAGTCATTTATTACACCTGCCAGCCTGGGTGAACCATAATTACTATGGCCTTATCCCCTTTGTGCTGTCATGTCAGACAGACAGAGAGAGAGAGAGAGAGAGAGAGAGAGAGAGAGAGAGAGACAGACAGACAGAGAGAGAGAGAGAGAGAGGGAGAGAGAGAGAGAGAGAATTGTTGAATTTTACATTTGTTGACAAAATGAAATCATTAATTATTACAATGTGGAACATACAAGGTATTAATTCATCCAGTTTTGGTTACAAAACCCAAACCTCAGATTTCAGAAAAAACATATCAGGCATGGACATAATAATACTACAGGAAACATGGCGGAAAACTGATGAAGTCACTCTCTGTCCCCCAGGATACTGCAAAATATTTTTATCCTCTAGAAAACATGAAAAAATCACACGTGGAAGAGATTCAGGGGGCATCATAATCTGGCATAAACAAGAAATTGACAAATACATCCAAACAATTAGAAAAGAAGATTCACATATCTGGCTCAAAATCAACAAGCACCTTACACAAACCACTAAAGATGTTTTCTTATGCGCCCTCTATATTCCTCCCTCTGAGTCTCCATACTATAATGAGGACATCTTTGAATCTCTCCACAGTCAAATTAACCACTTCCAGGCCCAGGGAAGTGTGTTGATCTGTGGAGATCTAAATGCCAGGACAGGATCTCTTCCCGACTACACCACAGATAATGGAAATAACTATATTTTTGGACAGAGCTTCCCACAAAACATTGTAAACTCCCCAAGAAATAACTCTGATGACCAAGTGAATAAAAGTGGAAAGCTTCTGATCGAGCTCTGTCGAAGCCTCGGTCTGTACCTCATTAATGGCAGGGTGAGAGGGGACTCTCTTGGAAGGTACACCTACGGTTCATTTCATGGTTGCTCAACAGTTGATTACATGATCACAGATCTAGATCCATTCTTTTTCGGAGCATTCACAGTCAAACCACTAACACCCCTATCAGACCACAGTCAAATTACGGTTTACCTAAAAAGGACAACAAATACAAACTTACACTCACAGCCCAGTAAGCTATATAACATTAGACAGAATTACAGATGGGCACAAAACAGCACAGAAAAATATGTGACAGCAATTGGCCATCCAAACATATGCTTACTTATAGACAACTTTCTAGGCAGAATGTATCCTCACAATCGAGATGGTGTCAATCTAGCTGTAGAGAACATAAATTATATATTTGAATATTTGGCCAATTTATCTAACCTCACATAAAGAAAATCCATAAAACCACACAAGAAAATGAAAAATGGTTTGATTTAGGCTGTAAAACCATGAGGAAAAAATTAAGACAATTATCAAATCAAAAACATAGACAACCAAACAATGCAGATTTACGCCATCAATATTGTGAAGAACTTAAACAGTATAAAAGTACACTCAGAAAAAAGAGAGAACAGTACATTCAAAATCAACTAAAAACTATTGAAGAATCTGTAAATTCTAACAATTTCTGGGACAACTGGAATTACTTGCATAAAAAACATCATGAACAAGCAGCCATACAAAATGGAGACACCTGGAAAAATCACTTTGAACAACTTTATAGTGAAATTAAAATGAACCCAAAACAAACCCAGGAATATGAAAAAATGATTCATATGGAACACACATTTGGTAAATATCAAAACCCATTAGACTACCCTATTACAGAAAAAGAACTGATTGATAAAATCCAGGCCCTAAAAAACAAAAAAGCAAGTGGACCAGATGGCATTCTCAACGAAATGCTCAAGAACACAGAGCACAAATTAAGATTGGCCCTTCTAAAACTGTTCAACTTTATTCTGAGTGTTGGTCATTTCCCTCAAACCTGGAATCAAGGACTCATAACACCCATATTCAAGAGTGGAGACAAATCAGACCCCAACAATTACAGAGGCATCTGTGTAAGCAGTAATCTGGGGAAGCTGTTCTGCAACATCATCAACACAAGACTTGTACACTTCCTTACAGAGCACAATGTCCTCAGCAAAAGTCAAATTGGATTCTTACCAAATTATAGAACAACAGACCACATCTTCACCCTTCACACCCTAATTGACAAATACATTAACCAAAACAAAACCAAAATATTTGCTTGCTTTGTAGATTTCCAAAAGGCCTTTGATTCAATCTGGCATAAAGGTCTGCTGTCAAAACTTCTAGAATCAGGTATTGGGGGTAAAACATACAATATTATTAAAACAATGTATTCTAACAATCAGTGTTCAATTAAAATTGGAAATAAACAAACAGAATTCTTCACTCAAAAACGAGGTGTGAGGCAGGGCTGCCCACTATCACCGACCCTCTTCAATATTTACATCAATGAATTGGCGAAACTCCTAGAACAATCAACAGCACCTGGCCTCACACTACATGACTGCAACATAAAGTTCTTGTTGTTTGCAGATGATCTGGTTCTGCTGTCTCCAACAGAAGAGGGTCTACAGCAGAACCTAGACATTCTGAACAAGTTTTGTCAGACCTGGGCCCTGACTATTAATCCTAACAAAACTAAAGTACTAACATTCCAGAAAAGACCCACATGTCAGGGAAAGAGATACAATTTCACCCTTGGTATGACCAAAATTGAATATGCCCCAAACTACACATACCTTGGGGTGAAAATAAGTGCAACTGGTAAGCTGAATTTGGCTGTGAATGAAATGAAGGAGAAAGCAAGAAGGGCCTTTTATGCCATCAAAAAATCTATCCAAATTGAAATACCAGTTAGAATCTGGCTCAAAATATTCCAATCAGTCATAGAACCTATTGCATTATATGGCAGTGAAGTATGGGGTCCTCTCCTAAATCATGAATTTGAAAAATGGGACAAAAATCCGATTGAAGTTCTGCATACTGAGTTCTGTAAGAGTATTCTCAGAGTACAGAGGAACACACCGAACAACGCATGCAGGGCAGAATTAGGCCAATACCCTCTACTAATGCGCATTGAGAAACGAGCCATCAAATTTTGGAAACACCTAAAAACGAGTGACCCCAACTCTTACCATTTTAAAGCCCTTAAAAACCATGAAGTGAACCCTGAAAAAAGTCCCCTGATTCAGATGCTCCTGAAGCTGCAAAAACACACTAACATAACTAACAACATCCAGAATCAGGAAAATGAAATATCCATTCACAAAATTCATCCCAACCAAATTATAAAAGCACACAAAGAAAATTATCTATCCTATTGGAATGAAACGACAGAAAAACAAAGTAAACTTGAATGTTATTTGGCCCTACATAGAGATTATGCAACTGCAGATTATCTGAGTACAGTGAAAAACTGTAAATTAAGAAGACAAATGACGAGGTACAGACTGAGCAATCATTCTCTGACTATAGAGACGGGCAGATATCGACAGCACTGGCTGCCCAAAGAGAGCCGCATCTGCCCATACTGTAATCATGGGGAAGTGGAGACAGAGCAACACTTCCTCATCAGCTGTCCTAACTACCAAGAAATTAGAACAAAATTTTATCCAAAATTTGAAACACTTTGCCCTGACTTTAAAATGTTAAACAAGAAAACACAACTTCAATATTTATTAGGTGAAAAACAAGATTGTATCTTACTAGCAGCAAGATACATTGATGCCTGTCACAAAAAGAGGGAGGAGTCAACAAATCAGTGATGCGCCCGCCACATACACACACGCACACACACACACACACACACACACACACACACACACACACACACACACACACACACACACACACACACACACACACACACATCACATTGAATTTTAAATTGTTCATAGAATTCTAATGTGTTTATTATTTGTCCTGCTTTTTAAAAATGTATATACATGCATGTTTCTGTTGCATACATACCTGTTTTACATTCAATGTAAACACTCTGCTTTGGCAATACACTGTAATAATTGTCATGCCAATAAAGCACATATTGAATTGAATTGAATTGAGAGAGAGAGAGAGAGAGAGAGAGAGAGAGAGAGAGAGAGAGAGAGAGAGAGAGAGAATTGTTGAATTTTACATTTGTTGACAAAATGAAATCATTAATTATTACAATGTGGAACATACAAGGTATTAATTCATCCAGTTTTGGTTACAAAACCCAAACCTCAGATTTCAGAAAAAACATATCAGGCATGGACATAATTGAGAATTGACACAGTTGAGAATTTGAAAAACAACTTTATTTACAAATATCCATCTTACATTAATTTACAAATAACATCAAAATTTATGTTCACCAGGCATTAAAAACAAAAAAATAATTCTTCATCAATTTTACACAAAACATCATTACTACACCATTTCAACACAAAAGAAGAAAGGTCACTCATAGCTTTGTAAAACCTGTAATCAACTGAAATTCTTGCTTTAAGTAAGGCCCTAAAGACAACAACAACATTGTCACTGTCTTTCTGCTCTATTTTACTTTTCCTAGTTAAATAGATTGCTAATTTTGCCTGCCCAAATATAAAATTCAATAGCTGAAATTTAATACGTTTCTTTTGTGTATATTTAAAACCCAAAATAAAAATTTCAGGGTAAAAACATTCAGCAAAACCATCACACATTCCTTTTATCATTGCAAACAGTGGTTTAAGTCGGACACATTGTATAAAAGCATGAAATACAGTCTCTTTCTGAAAACAAAAAGGACAACCTGAGTCATTTTTAGAATCTAAAATTGAAACAAATGAGTTTACTGCAATAGCCCCATGCAGGATTCTCCACTGCAAATCTCCAGTTCTTTTTGATAATGGTGGCTTGTACAATACTCTCCATTCAGGTCTTACATTATGTCCCAGTTTCAACACAGAACGCCAAGGGGTATCAACTCTTTTATCAAGTGTTTTCCTATTGAGAACAAACACACACATTTTGTATAAATCTTTCCCTGTACAAGAAAAAAAATCAACAGATGAAAACTTTTCTTTTTGAAAATAAAATCCTGAACACTCTTCAAAATTTGGTTGAATTACCAAACAAGGAAAAAGGTCTTCACTATCAGGAACACTGACCCCTAAAAAAAAGTCTTCCAACATACTTTTCTCATCATCTGAAAGTGCTTGTTTTAACCTGGTTAAAAACTGGGAAATCAATCGCACAGATCTAAAACCGAGTTTCTCAGTAACAGCTTCTACATTCTCAAAAAGAGGCCCAGTTAAAGACAATAAATGACTTAAAACCAAAACTCCTGAATTTTGTAGTATCCTGCTGAGACCTGGCAAAAAAGTAGATGAAGAAATATCCAGTCTTGCCTTCAAAATCAAAGGTTCATGCAGCAACCAATAAATAGAATGAAAATTCTCTGTCTTTTGAATTAGAAAAAGGCTCCAGATCTTAAAAAGACGCTGATAGAAAGGGGACAGTTTAGTAGAATCCAAGCACTTTGGGTCCATTAAAAAGAGAGTTTTGTCCATTCCGAGGTTCCCAACAGTCCTTAGCAACATGCAACTGATTTTCCTCCAACTTGCATTTATCGGTCCATCCAAGAGTCTTTGTAAAAACTGCAACCGAAATGCTGCAATCCTACTCTGTAGGTGTATCAACCCTTGTCCTCCTTCTTCTTTTGGTAAGAATAAAACACTCTGTGGAACCCAATGAAGTCTGTCCCAAAAAAAATCAACAAAAGTTGCCTGAATCTCAGCGACCAGTTTCACAGGGGGATCAACACAAGCCAGTTTGTGCCATAGAAGTGAGGCAACTAAATTGTTTACAATAAGTGTTCTTCCCCTATAAGACAAATTTGGTAAAAGCCACTTCCATTTGTCTAACCGCCCTTTAACTTTTTGAAGAACTTCATCCCAATTTTTTTGTAACACATTATCATCTCCTAAAAAAACACCAAGATATTTCAAACCCCACCTGTTCCAACACAACCCCTCAGGAAGGGTTGGTTTCCCCTCTTTCCAATCCCCTATTAAAAAGGCTTCACTTTTTCTCCAATTCACTTTCGCTGAAGACCACTTCCCAAAATCCTCTATTAATTTATTTAAAACATTTATATCCTTTTGCTTGTTAACCATTATTATAAGATCATCAGCATAAGCAGATAAACAAACATTAATATTATGCAGTGGTAAGCTAAAACCATCCAACTTCCTCCGAATTGTTTGGAGAAGTGGTTCAATTGCTAGAGAATACAACATTCCTGATAATGAACAGCCTTGTCTTATACCTCTACTGACCTTGAATGGAGCACATAAGCCACCATTAATTTTAAGTATGCTCTCAATGTCACTATACAGAATTTTGACCATATTTAAAAAAATTTCCATTAAAACCGAAAGCATCTAAAACATTCCACAGATAACCATGTTCGACTCGATCAAAAGCTTTTTCTTGGTCTAATGACAACAAACCACAGTCAATATTAAATAATTTAGAAACCTGTATAATATATCTTATTAAAGAGATGTTATCAAAAATAGACCTACTAGGTACACAATACGATTGATCTGGATGAATCGCCTGTCCCATTACCTTGGTCAACCTATTAGCTAGAGTCTTAGAAAGTAACTTATAGTCACTGCACAGAAGTGATACCGGCCTCCAGTTCTTAATCTCAGTTAGGTCTCCCTTTTTTGGAAGGAGAGTGATCACTGCCCTTCGGCAGCTCAGCGGCAGCCCACCCTTTAGCAAGCTGTCGTTGAACACCTCCAGCAGGTCACCTCCTATCTCCGGCCACAGGGCTTTCAAGAAGTCCACTGGAAGCCCATCCACACCTGGGGCTTTTCCACACTCCATATCTTGGAGTGCCTTATAAAGCTCTCCCAGAGTTAGGCTACATTCCAGCTCTTTATTAGACTCTTCTGAGATTTTTGGTAGATCATCTAGGAAAAAGGATCTTCCTCTATATTCCGGCTCAAGTTCACTTCCAAACAGCAACTGATAAAAACGCACCGCTACCTCACGTATTTGTCTGGGATTAAAAAGCAATGTGCCATCCTCAGCACGTAAGGCATGAATCAAATGTTTTTGACCATTTTTTATCTCATGACCAAAGAAATATTTGGTAGGTGCATCCATCTGATCAATGTTTAAAAAATGAGAGCAAACTAATGCTCCTTGTACTTTATGTTCTAAAATCTCTTTAAGTTCAGCCTTCTTCTTTAAATAAGTTTCTAAGAATTTATTATCGCCTGAGGTTTGAGTCAACTTTTGTAATTCTATTAATTGTTTTTCAAGAAATTCTACAGAATGATTTAATTCTTTAGTGACATTTTGAGTGTACTGTTGTGTAAATTGTTTTATCTGTACTTTGCCATAATCCCACCACTGTTGTATAGATTTAAAAGAAGATTTACAATCCTTAAAAACCATCCAAAAAGATTTAAATGATTCAATAAATAGTTTGTCATTTAAAAAACTTGTATTGAAGTGCCAATATGCACTCTTAGTTTTAACTGAATTTAAAATAACTTTGCAGCTTACCATACTGTGATCAGAAAAGGACAAAGGTGTGATAAAACACTTGTCAAACATATTCAAATGATGTTTAAACACATAAAATCTATCTAACCTCGCCAACGATACATAATTATCTCGTGTATGAGCCCATGTATATTGTCTTGCATTTCCATTCATAGCTCTCCAAACATCACAAAAATCATATTTTTCTATTAAGTGAATTAAACTTTTACGTGAAGCCATATTGTCATGTATCTGGTCTATCCTGTCTTCATGTACTCTTGCACCACACTTCATGGACTTCATTCCCCACAAGCCACTGCTCTAATCACTGCATTCACCTGCTCTCACTTTACTGATTACTGCTCACAGCTGCACCTCATCACACTGTCTGCATTTAAGCCACTCACACACACAGCCACCTTGCGAAGTCTTACCGTTCCCTATGGTCGTAATTCCGAGCGTTTTCCCTTGTGTTGGTTTCTCTGTGTATGACTCTGGACTGTGTACCCCGTTGACGATTCCTGCTACCTGCCATTGCGACCATTGCCTGTGTATCGAACTGTTTCCTGGATTTCCTACGTTGTTCCTGTTTTTCTGGTGATTATTCCTGCCTGTTGACTATTCTCAATAAATGCTGCAAATGGATCCGCACGTCTCTGACCCTCCTTGTGACACATATGAGGTTCAACATGATTTCGATCTATATCCAGTTCAGTACAGTTAAAATCACCACCCACAAATAAGACTTCCTCAGTACTGCAATCTTTTAGAGCTGAACAAAGAACGTCAAAGAACAATAGCCTTTCTAATGGTGCAGTAGGAGTATAAACACAAATAAAAATAAACACAACGTTTTCATAAACAGCTCTGACCTTTAACAATTTTCCTTTCACTATTTCACATACATCATATGTTACTGGCTTAAAATTGTTACTAAATAAAAGAGCAACACCACTCACATTTGAAAAATGACTTAGCACCACTAAACCCTTAAACTCTCTCACCCAGTCAATCATATTGTCCATACTACTATGAGTTTCTTGCAAAAAAGCAATGTCTATATTCTTTTGCTCTATTGCTTCAAAAATCTGTGCTCTTTTTCTAGAATTATTCGCACCATTAACATTCATAGATGCAATATGTATTCTATTCATAACAACAACAAAAAAGAAAAAAAGAGAGAAAAAAAAACATGATTCACCATACATACTGAAAAAAAAGGAATTATTTTCTCTTATTCACCATCATTAATCAATGTGCTATTTGCATTTCTCACTATTTTCTTTAACCTATATATTTCTTTATTAGCGAAAGAATCACTGGCCATCAGAAGTTTTGCTTGTTCGACAAATTGCCTCAAATCAGGAAAATATTCCTGTACTTTTACACCTCTTTTATTTTTTGTCGACCTGAGGAACAACTTTATGTCCTCAAGGCCATAACTGCGAGTGGTGAATTCTCCTTGTGACCAACTCACACTACTCTCTGATGAATCGCTGTCATTCTCTGTGTCTCTCATGTTTTCATTTTGATCAACTCCTGTCCTGCTTACTTTAGCTTCTAAAGACTTACTCTTCATTTTCCTCTTTTGAGGAGTCTTGAAACATAACTCCTCATTTTCCAGCTCTAACTGTGCTTCCACATCCATTTCACAATTTTGACTCCCTTCTCCACTTCTTATTCTTTCTCCTTCTAATGAGGAAACCAAAGTGTCAACAACTCTTGCACCAGTGTTTTCAGGTAGAACATTAGAATTAATGCCAGCATTCTCAGTCTGAAAAAAACCTGATTGTGTTTCAGCTTCTACAGTGCTGTCCACCACCTTCTTCATCACAGCTGAGACTACTGCCTTGATCTCCACCTCAGACTCCTTTCTGTTCTCACCCGTTTCATTCTTACTTCTGTCTCCTTCCACATTATTTTTATTTGGGCAATTCCGAATTAAATGCCCTGTTTGTCTACATCCAAGACACTTTACTTTTCCTGTAGAAACGAAAATAGCATAGCTAAAATCGTCAATTCGAAAGTTTAGTGTTAAATCTAGATCAGCGTCATCTGGAATAATCATAAACACGAACCGTCTGAAAGAAACAATGTGTTTCAGCAACGGTGATTGGCTACTGATTGGGATTTTCTTTATCGGGGATACTAGTTTTCCATGACGTGTCAAAGCTTGTGTTAGGATCTCATCGCTAACAAATGGTGGTACATTGGAAAGGGTGACTTTTTTAGCCGGCAGAGAAAGTGGAAGAACCAAAATAAATTCCCCATCGACAACAATTCCTCTTTCTACTAACTCATTTGCCTTATCTACACTATCTAGAAAGATCACTATTGCGTTGTTCATTCTAGACGCGGATAAAACACTAGAATGTCCAACTACTTCTCCCACTGCCAAACAACATGCCTCGACACTCACCGCAGACGCCACTTTAACTGCGTGACGCCTCGTGAGTGAACTCAGCCCCTGCGCTCTCTGGGCCGACATGCTTCCTAAAACGGACAGCAATCGGCCCTCAACTTAAATATACAAAGGATAAACGCCACAAAACACACACAAAAAAAGAATAGAAAAAGTAAAGCAAGATAGAAAGCGCTTCACTCACACAGCTCTACCCCACGCTCACGCCGCTCCACACACCTGCACTCGCACTCGCACTCGCACCGGAGATGAGAGAGAGAGAGAGAGAGAGAGAGAGAGAGAGAGAGAGAGAGAGAGAGCAAACTGACAATTGCGGTCCTAAAATTATTTAACCTTTTATTAAAATCTGGACACTTTCCTGAGATCTGGAAAGAGAACCTGATTACCCCAATTTTTAAACAAGGAGATAAGTATGACCCAAATAATTATAGAGGCATCACAGTGAGCAGTAACCTCGGAAAACTATTCTGTTCGATCATTAATGACAGATTAATTCAGTTCATCCAAGAACACAAAATTTTAAATAATTGTCAAATTGGATTTATGCCTAAACAGAGAACTTCAAATCACATTTACACACTCCACACACTTATACAAAAATATGTTCACCAAACAAAACAAGGGAAAATATTTGGCCGCTTCATTGATTTTAAAAAAGCCTTCTATTCGGTATGGCATAATGGACTTTTTCTAAAACTAATTCAAAGCGGAATAGGAGGAAAGACATATGACATCATAAAAGACATATATAACGGAAACAAATGCTGTGTCAAAATCAGTGACAAACGGACTGATTATTTCAGTCAGACCAAAGGAGTCCGTCAAGGCTGCAACCTGAGCCCGACTCTATTTAATATCTACATAAATGAATTGGCATCAAAACTTGAAAAGTCCTCTAATCCTGGCCTGACCCTAGAGGGCAAAGAAATCAAATGCCTCCTGTACGCCGATGATCTTCTGCTCTTGTCACCTCATGAAGAGGGGCTACACGAAAGCCTCTCAATTTTAGAAAATTACAGTAGAGACTGGGCCTTACCAATAAACATGGAGAAATCCAAAATAATGATCTTTCAGAAAAAGCCTCGCCTTACTGACAAAAAGTATAGTTTTACAATCGGGGGAACACTTATTAATCATGTCACATGTTATAATTATTTGGGTCTCACAATCTCAGCTTCGGGTAAATTGGATCTGGCAATAAAACATCTGACCGATAAGGCACGTAGGGCTTATTACACAATTAGAAAATCCCTATTCAAATTCAACCCACCCATTAAATTGTGGCTGAAAATCTTTGACAGCATCATCAAACCCATTCTTCTATATGGCTGTGAAATCTGGGCCCCCAAATTTAAACTAAACTATGAATCTTGGGATAAAAACCCCACTGAAATTTTCCACCTCGAGTTCTGCAAGAACATCCTGGGACTCCACAGAAACGCCCCTAATCTCGGCTGCAGGGCAGAATTGGGCAGATTCCCCCTTCTAGCAGAAATCCAGAAGAGAACAGCGAAGTTCTGGTTCCATCTGTCTGACACACTGACAGACGGCTACCATCACTGTGCTCTTACTTACAGGGCAGGACACCCAGAGAGTGACCCCATGCAATATTTAGTGGAAAAACACCAACTAAATTCAACAATTCAGTTTAGACATGCAAAAGTTAAAGAAATTGGAAGATTAACCCAGGAAGAATACATCCATGATTGGCAAATCAAAGTAGCACAAATTAACAAATTAAAGTACTTCTCCAGATTAAAGACTGGTTATCAATTGGCACCTTACTTGACCAAAATTAAAGATTATCATCAGAGAAAGCTCCTGACAAAGTATCGTCTAAGTGAGCACAGTCTATATGTAGAGACGGGCCGACACAAGCAGAGCTGGAGAGCCAGAGAGCTAAGACTGTGTTCTCACTGCACAGATGGACTCATAGAGGATGAACTGCCTTTCCTTACGGAGTGCAGCAAATATAAAAACATCAGAGACGCCTATTTTACCAAAATAGCTCAAATTGTGCCTGATTTCCAACAAGTAAGCCACATAGACAAATTCGTTTATATCTTGGG
Organism: Garra rufa; assembly: GCF_049309525.1. NCBI lineage: Eukaryota > Metazoa > Chordata > Actinopteri > Cypriniformes > Cyprinidae > Garra > Garra rufa. The sequence continues at coordinate 8,648,500 of NC_133371.1, forward strand.
AGAGAAAGAAAAGTGTATCCACTTAGCAGCGCAGTATGTTTCCTCCTGCCATATTATGAGGGACAAAGGCTGAACCCCCTTTTTCCTTATCACTGCTCTCTGTAGATATTTACATTATATTTGCTATTGTTTTTGTTTTCTTTTTTTATGCATTTATTTATTTATGTATTTATTGTGTACGTGTTATACTATATGCCTGTACAACTTGTTCACTGTTTATTGCTTTGGCAACATTGTACTATTATACAGTCATGCCAATAAAGCTCAATTGAATTGAATTGAACTGAATTGAATTGAGAGAGAGAGAGAGAGAGAGAGAGAGAGAGAGAGAGAGAGAGAGATATGTTTTGAATTTTAACAAAACTTTAATTCGATTTTTTAAAATACAATACAACTCAAAAACAATTAATTTCACATTACAAAAAAGCTATAACAAAATCACACAAATGTAAAAAAAAAACACATCTGCATCAAACAAAAAGCACAAAGCACTGTAATAGCACCAAAAGCTTTTAAAAGTGCCAAGATCATCCATATATATTAACAACACTTTTCACGATACACTCTTACAACACAGTATATAGATTATACCATAAATGTAAATGTCAATTCACCCTCAAAAACAGCGCACAGAGCTTCCTTAAAACACCAAATAAAATTAAAAGTGACAAGATCATCAATAGACTTATAATAAAAAAAAAAATCTACCATGATTCTTGATTTCACCAAGTTAGAAAACACGGATATTAAGTTCTGATTTACATTTTGTTCTATTTTCTTTTTCCTGCTTATATAAATGGCCAATTTTGATTGGCCTATTACAAAATTCAAAAGTTGACAAATGAATCTTTTCTTCCTCACATATTTGAACCCCAAAATAAACGTCTCCAAAGAAAAAGTCTCATTACAACTCCCAAACACATTGCTTACAATTTGAAATAAAACCTGCAGTCTACAACACTTCGCAAAAGCATGAAAAATGGTTTCTCTATTTGAACAAAAAGGACATACAGAAGCAACCTCAGGGTTTAAAATTGAAATAAAAGCATTAACTGCAACAGCACCATGCAGAATTCTCCATTGTAAATCACCTGTTCTCTTAGCCAACGGTGGTTTATACAAAGTAACCCACTCAGGTTTTGTGCTTTCATCCAACTTAAAAAAAAAATCACGCCAAGGAGTATCAATTTTTCCATTTAAAACTGTTTTGCTAAAAACCAAAACACAAAAACTGTACAGAGATTTACCAGTACTTGAAAAAAAAAATCCTTTCTCATAAATGCACCACTTTCAAAGAAAGGAGAGGTAACTCCTTCAACATTTATAGACAACAACAAACAAGGAAAAGGATCTCTGGAATTAGGGAGAAGAGAGCCTACACAGTACTCTGTTAACAAGTCTATTTCAGTTGTTTTAAGAACAGCTTGCCATTTCATGAGTAACTGGGAAACCAAACGAACAGACCTGATTCCCAAGAGTTGTGCTAATGCTGTTTCATTCTTAAAAACAGGCCCCACAATATTCAGCAAATGACTCAAAGTAATAATTTTGTGTTCAATCAACAACTTACTGAGTCCAGGAAAAAAGGAACTGTCAGTTATGTCCAAACGAGAGCCATAAATTAAAGGCTCCTTTAGTAACCAATAAAGAGAGTGTACATTTTCTGTTCAATGAAAAACAAAGAGGCTCCAAACCTTCAAGATGTTCTTATAAAAGGTTGGCAACTTGGAGATGTCCAGTTTTAGAGGATCCAGCAAAAAAAGTGTTTTGTCTAGCTCCAACCGTACTGAATTGCGTAGAATCAGGCATGAGACAGCACTCCAACTAGAAGTTGATGGTCCATCCAACAGTCTTTGCACAAAGCGCAAACGAAAGGTTGCAATCCTGCTTTGGAGATGAATGAGTCCTTGACCACCTTCCTCTTTAGGCAGAAACACTACATTCTGTGAGACCCAATGAAATCTACCCCAAAAAAAGTCTACCAGAGCAGCCTGAATTTTTGAGAGCAGTTGCACAGGAGGATCCACACAGGAAAATGTATGCCATAAGGAAGACGCTACCAAGTTATTAACAATTAAAATGCGTTCCCTATATGACAATCTTGGAAACACAAACTTCCAGTTTTTCAAACGTCCTTTGACTTTTTCAAATAAACCTTCCCAATTTTTCTGTACTGTTGTCTCATCACCTAAAAAGACTCCCAGGTATTTAAAACCTTCTTTTTTCCAATATAACCCAGCAGGAAGTCTTGGTTTACCACTTTTCCAGCTTCCTATCAAAAGTGCTTCACTTTTATTCCAATTTATATTAGCAGAAGATAAAACCTTAAATTGTCCAAGTAATTCAGATAAAATCCGCACATCACTTTGCTTACTTATCATAATGACAATATCATCAGCATACGCTGACAATAAAAGGTTACCTTCGCAATTTGGCAAATAAATACCTTGAAGTTTCAACCTTATTTGCTGTAGTAACGGCTCTATGGCCAAAGAATAGAGCATACCAGAAAGTGAACACCCCTGTCTAATACCCCTACAAACTCCAAAAGGGGCGCATAAACCACCGTTAACTTTGAGAATACTCTGAACGTCACTATAAAGAACTTTCACCTGATCTATAAATTTTCTACAAAAACCAAAGTCTTCTAAAACTCTCCATAAATAGACATGCTCAATACGATCGAAAGCTTTCTCCTGATCCAATGATAATAAACCACAATCCAAATTCAACATCTTAGAGACTTCAAAAAAGTCTCTAATCAGGGAAACATTATCAAAAATTGACCTACCGGGGACACAGTATGTCTGGTCAGGATGTATGACCTGATCCATGACCTCTGCCAACCGATTGGCTAAAACTTTAGAGAGCACTTTGTAGTCACTGCACAGAAGGGAGACTGGCCGCCAGCACTTGATATCCGTCAGATCACCCTTTTTGGGTAAGAGGGTCAAGACTGCTCTGTGGCAACTCAACGGCAGCGGCCCTCCGGCTAAACTGTCATTCAGTACCTCCAGCAAGTCCTCTCCAAGCTCTGACCAAAATGACTTATAAAAGTCAGCCAGCAGGCCATCGATCCCTGGTGCTTTTCCCAGCTCCATACCCTGAAGGGCTTTACACAGTTCCCCCATAGTCAAGGGACCTGAAATCATTGTATTAACTTCCTCTGACACTTGAGGAAGATTATCGAAGAAATCACTGTCACCCCTATAATCAGGACCAAGCTCATTTTTATATAAAAGCTCATAAAAAGCGACTGCTCTCTTACGAATATCTTTGGGGCCAGTCAATAATACTCCAGTTTCAGAGCGTAGAACATGAATAACTCTGGTCTGCCCATTTTTCTTCTCCAAACTGAAGAAAAACTTTGATGGTGCATCCATCTCATTCGCACTTAAAAAACGTGACCTGACCAAAGCACCCTGTGTTTTAAACCCCAATAGGTCAGATAGCTGAGTCTTCTTGTTTTCTATAAGAGACTCTATGTCAGTTTGATTCCCAGACAAGTGAGCCAATTCTTGCAATTTTAAAATATCAGTCTCTAAGGTGTTCAGAATCAGGGTTGCCTCTCTAGTGACGTTCTGAGAGTATTGCTGACAGAACTGCTTTATCTGGACTTTCCCGAAGTCCCACCATTGCTGCAACGTTTTAAAAGAATTCTTTGTAGTTTTAAAAACACCCCAAAAAATGTTAAAACTTTCTTTGAAACGTATATCAACCAGTAAAGCTGAATTCAGATGCCAATAGGCACTCTTTGGCTTAATAGAGCTTAAGAAAATACAACACTGCACCATACTGTGATCTGAAAGGCATGAAGGAGTAATGAAACAACTCTTAACAATACTACAATGATGTTTAAAAACATAAAATCTGTCCAGTCTTGCCAAGGAATTCATGCTATCACGAAAATGAGTCCAAGTATATTGTTTCTGTTCTCCGTTGAGCTGTCTCCAAATATCAATTAACTCATGTGTTTTTATTAGCTGTATGAGACGCTGACGTGAGGGTGAATGAGGTTCAATGTGATTTCTATCTAAATTGGACTCGCCACCCAATACTAAATATTCATCAGGACCAACATTTTGTAAAACAGAGCACAAAGTATTTAGAAATAGCATTCTTTGCACAGCTGAAGTCGGTATATACACACAAATGAAAACAAATACAGCATTTTCAAAAGAAGCTCTTACTTTTAAAAGTCTACCTTTGATAACCTCTTCAACCTGATAAGAGCATGGGCTGAAGCTTTTAGTAAAAAGTATAGCAACTCCACCACTAAGTGAGGTATTATGACTTAATACAACAATCCCATTCCATTCTACTGCCCAATCAGCAGCATTGCTAGGATCAGTATGGGTCTCCTGTAACAGAGTGACCTCAATTTTTTTTGATGAATTATTTCAAATAATTGAGCTCTTTTGTGCATATCTCTGGCACCATTCAGATTTAGGGTAGCAACATTAACATAGCACATACTTAAGGAAGGAGAAACTAAAAAGATAGATAAAAAAGAAAAACCCTGCCCACAGGAGAGATCCACTGGAACACATGAGATTAGGCTTTCTCACTGTCTTCATTGCTAAGCTCTAAGCTAAGTTTCCTCACTATTTTTTTTCAGCCGGTAGACCTCTTTGTTTGTAAAAGAGCCTTCCATCATAAAGCACTTGGTTTTATCGACAAACTGTTTTATGTCAGGAAAATATTCGTTGACACGCACTCCTCTCTTATTTTTAGTAGTTCTGAGAAATAATTTAATGTCATCTATCTCGTAATGTCGTCCAGAGAAGTCACTCTGAGAAAGACTAACACTTGAATCAGACGATTCACTAGCTCAATCATATCTGCTTTATTTGCGTGTCTACCAATAAGAGTTTTACTAGACTTCTTCCTTTTTAACGGGACTTTAAAGTCTGCCTGTCCTGCTTCCATCTGAATATCATCACATATATTCCTCGCCGTAGTTTGCAGGTCGTTATTGACAGCATTATTTAAATGCCGATCTGACTCAATACCGATTACCTCGACCTGAGCACTTGATGTTCCTACATCATGAGCCGTGCTTCCAAGCGCTGATTCATTAGCATCAGTTACCATGATCACAGGTAAATCATCATTTTTGTTCTTCACTTTTTGTAGCCCTGATACGTCCGGAGCCTCATCTGACGGATTTGCTTCATCGGGTACAGTGTTAACTACCATATCACTTAAAACGCCTATGACATCATCAGCCAGTGGATTGCTCGAATTTTTTGCTGGACATGCACGTATTAAGTGACCGGGCTGTCCACAATTGAAGCATTTCATTCTGTCAGTTGTTGCATAAATTATGTAGTCGTAGTCATCAGTCAGAAAGTGTAAAGACTAAATCAGCATCATCATTCATAATCATATACACAAAACGCCTAAACGAAACAATATGTTTTACTGGTGGCGATTCGCAACTTATAAAGATCTTCCTAACGGGAGAAACCAGTTTGCCGTAACGAGACAGAGCTTTAGCTAGAATCTCATCACTTAAAAACGGTGGTACATTGGATAGTGTGACTTTCTTTGATGGTGTAGAAAGTGGAAGCACGGGGGTGAAAAGTCCACAGCTATCCCTGTCTCTACTAGTTCATTAGCCTTTTCAACAGTGCTAAGAAATATAACAGTGGCATTATTCATCCTAGAGGCGGACAAAATGCTTTCATGTCCAACAACATTGCCCACTGCCAGGCAACATTTTTCTACAATAACCGCAGATGCCACTTTCACTCCATGACACCGAGTCAGTGAGCTCAAACATTGCGAGCGCGGGGCCGTCATGCTCCTGATAAAACAGGTAGCACACGGCCCAAATAGCTACAACGTAAGGGAAAACTCACACAAGAAAAGGGATTGATAACGATAGAAAAGGGAGAAAAGTTGTTTAGCCACGGCTGGCAAACACCGGTCGCACTCACCACACGCTCAGCTCACACTCACTCAACAGATGTTCACGCATGCGCAGAGAGAGAGAGAGAGAGAGAGAGAGAGAGAGAGAGAGAGAGAGAGAGAGAGAGAGAGAGAGAGAGAGAGAGAGAGAGAGACTCACTGTACAGTCAAATACAGCAGATTATTCCTGAGTTCCAGTCGCTCCATGAAAACAACAAATTAAAAATACTACTTGGTGAAGGACCTACTTCCTCTTTGGTAGCACAACATATTTACAAATGTCATAAAATAAGAAGTAAAGAGTGAACACATCTGTATTAGTAGAACCATAAATGTTTATATAAATATATGTATGAATGTATTTTTTATTTTTTATGGATGTATATTATATGTATTTTTGTTTTGATTCTATTCTGATGTATAGAATGCTTTGGCAATATGTATCCAAGTATGTCATGCCAATAAAGCAATATGAATTGAATTGAATTGAGAGAGAGAGAGAGAGAGAGAGAGAGAGAGAGAGAGAGAGAGAGAGAGAGAGATGTTGATTTTACAAAACCCTTTATTAGAACATTTTTTTAAACATTTACATTAACAAAAAAAACAGCTCTCTTACAAAAAAAATGTTCTCATCACGAACTGAACACAATGCATTCTCACAACACCACTGTACTTTGAAAGCATTTATCGTACTCATTAGCTTGTGAAAATTAAAAATCAATAAGAAATCTTAATTTTATCATATTTTTAAAAACTAACACATCTTGTCCTGACTTCTCTTCTATCTTATTTCTCCTAGTAATATAAATAGCATATTTTGCCTGTCCCACAACAAAATTAATAATATGCCATTTTATTTATTTATTTTTTGTTTTGTTTTGGACAGTGGTTTATAAAGTACTCGCCAGACAGATTTAGTTTTATAATCAATTCCTAATTTCTTTCTTCATACCGTATCTGTTTTGACATTTAAATTACGCTGACGAATAGCTTTTACAATGCATATATACACATTTGTTTCCTCTGTTGTTCAAAAATCAATATACTCACTAGCACCAAATTTGAACAGGGGCCTAGTAAAACAGGATAAAATTTATTATAGGTGCAATTTCAATATCTGGGGGGGAAAAAAACTTTGCTGTCAGGGATTAAAATCCCTGCACTATATTCATTTAAAAGTGTTTTCTCTTCAACAGTTAAAATCATACTTAGCTTATCAAGAAATTTCTTTAAAAAAAAGTGTATTGATCTAACTCCTAAAAGAGTAGCCACTTATTCTGATTTCTGTAAACCATATCCTGATTCATTTATATATATTTATTCTGTCCCTGCTGCAAGTAGGTTGCACCTAGACAGATAGCTAAACAGGATGAAGGCTGAAGAAAAAGTCGAAACTGAAGGAGATCTTTTCCAGTGTTTTACTTGAAATCTTCAGTTGCACAACATCGTATTTTGTGAAACTATAATGCAAACAAAAGGCATACATTAAGTATAAAGTATGACTAAAAGTAAGTTTTAAGAAATAAAACAGCAAATCTAGCGTTAATATTTGAGAGAGAAAACAACAACCTTCTTATTCAAAAGCACCACAAATGTTTCCTTTTAAGTGGAATGAAATACTAATTTTTTTAACATAGATGAAACAATTAACTTACAGACGATGGTCTCTGGCACAAAATAACAGAAATATAGCTTTTATCAGGGAGACATCTACTGCTGCATCACTGCTGCTGTGAAGAGAAATCTAAGATGGCTGCCATGACCTCTGACCTAAATCACATGATGCATCTTAACCAATGAAATTAGTTCAAAATTAAATGACTACTTAAATAGTCAGAACACTCCCCGTCTGGTATTTTAGAAATACCACTATTACCAGTATTACAGTTCTTTAGAATATTAGTCCTTCTGTACTTCTGGTGACAGAAGAAGAATCACTTGGGACACAGGTCTCAGATATGTCCTACAATTCCCATCCTTAGTGACCTTGATCTCAATCTTCCTGACCTTTTCGTCACTGCCTGGGAATACCCTAGTAACAAGAGCTATCGGCCAGTCATTTCTCTTGACTTGAGCTTCCTTCATTAGAACTACATCTCCTTCCTTGATATTAGGTCGATTGGTATGCCATTTGCGACGACTCTGTAGATTAAACAGGTACTCATGTCGCCACCTTTCCCAGAATGTGTCAGCAAGTTGTTGAACTTGTTTCCATTTCTGACGGCAAAGATCCTTTTCAAAGTCCCCTGGAGGAGGAGAGAGCACACCAACTTTTTGAGTCAAATGGGTAGCTGGAGTCAACAGATCGGGTGCGTTTGGGTCACTTGAGATAGGCGCAAGAGGTCTAGCATTCATAATTGCCGAAACTTCTGCCAAGAATGTAGCTAACATATCATGAGTGAGATGAGAGTGACTGTCCTGAAGCAACATGGAATCTAGTATGCGACGTGCGACCCCGATCAGTCGTTCCCAAGCTCCCCCCATATGGGATGCATGAGGAGGATTAAAGATCCAAAGACATCCTTCCTCACTCAAGTAGTTCTTGAGTTTAGGCTCCTCTGTGAGCATTCCCAGCTCCTTACAAGCACCCTTAAAATTTGTGTCACAGTCCGATCTGATTTGTTTCGCTGGACCTCTTATTGCAAAAAACCGTCGGAGGGCATTGATAAAAGTGGAGGCATCAAGAGAGTCGATTAACTCAAAGTGCACTGCTCGAATGCTCAAACAGGTAAAAATGAGCACCCTTCTTTTACTGTTTGCCAGACCCCCTCTTGTTCGGCGAGAGGCAACCATCCAGGGCCCAAAGACGTCAAGGCCGACATAAGTGAAGGGTGGATCCGTGGCAAGACGATCCGAAGGAAGATCTGCCATCTTTTGTTCCACAGGTCTTCCTCTAAGTTTCTGACAGATGATGCATTTATGAATCACACTCTGGATGCGCTTTTTAGCCCCAGTGATCCAGAATCCTGCATTCCTTATAGCACCTTCTGTAAACAGGCGTCCTTGGTGTCTGACCCGTTCATGAAAGTGTCTCGTTAACAGAAGGGCTATGTGACTTTTCCCAGGAATGATAATTGGATGCTTTTCTCTTTGCTCAATAAGAGCATGCTTGAGTCTGCCACCTATCCTCAGAAGCCCATCCTGGTCAATGAAGGGGTTCAGAGTTTTCAATCCACTCGTTTTTGGGATATCCTTCCCTACAGAGAGACAAGCAAACTCAACAGGGTAGCTTTCTCTTTGGACACATTGTACAATCACAACTTCTGCATGTGAAAGTTCTTCTGTGAGTGTTTTGTCGCAAAGATGCCATTTTTTACAGACACTCTCTACTCCAGTTTTGAGTTTGAATGAATGTATGATGTGGATAAGGTTGGATATAGTTCGCCTGAGACATTTCCAGGTCGAAAAGCGCTCAAAGCGATGTGAGCCAAGGCGAACAGGAAAGTCATTGATTGTCAGATCAGTACGATTAGAACGTACTTCCACATCTGAATCAGGGTCAATTAGGATGTATGACTGATTATCTTCAATGCATCCTGAATCATAATGAGAAAGAAAGGCAGGTCCAGAAATCCATGTGGAGTCTTTCAAGTCTGAAGCAGGTATTGAACGTGTGGCATGATCGGCAGGGTTTTGACTTGTGGGAACATAATGCCATTGTTCCGGCCTTGTTGATTTCCTGATCCGCTGAACTCTGTTACTCACGTATACATAAAACCGCCTGGTTTCGTTATGAATATACCCCAACACCACTTTACTGTCGGTGTAGAATTCTACAGCATTTACTGTGATATCCAACTCATTTTGAAGGAGTTCTGCCACTTCTACTGCCAGGACTGCTGCTCCTAGCTCTAGTCTAGGTATGGTGTGAGCAGACAACGGGGCAAGCTTAGCCTTGCCAAAGACAAACCCCACATCACATGAGCCATCTCCAACTGTAACTCTCAGGTAGGCTACTGCTGCGATTGCCTGTGTGGAAGCATCCGAAAAAACGTGAATTTCTGTCCTTTGAGCCAAGGACAGAGTAACCGTCGAGTACACTCTGGGAATTTCAAACTGTTCTAGCTCCTGCAAAGAGTGTTTCCAAGCTTCCCATACAGCTTCCCTGTCTGTAGGTAGAGGCGCATCCCAATCTTTGGTGTCAACTGTTAGATCACGAAGAAGGAACTTTCCTTGGATAGTAACAGGTGCTGCCAGCCCAAGAGGGTCAAACACGCTGTTGACTGTAGCCAAAACACCTCTACGTGTGAAAGGCTTCTTTTCTGAATCAACGCGGAAGGTGAAAGTGTCGTCTTTTAGATTCCAGCTCAGACCAAGGCTTCTCTGAATGGGTGGAGTATCCTTTTCCAAATCTACATCCTTGAGGTCTTTTACATGATCCTCTGCAGGAAAGGCATTCATTACAGCAGGACTGTTGGTTGCTATCTTATGAAGCCTCAGGTTAGAGCTTGCCAACATCTCCTGAGTTCTTTTCAAGAGATCAACCGCTTCCTCAGCCGTAGGCACTGATTTTAGGCCATCGTCCACGTAGAAGTCATGCTCCACGAAGGCTCTTGCATCTTTCCCAAATTCAAGTTCACCATGTTGAGCTGCACGATGAAGTCCATAGATTGCTACAGCAGGAGAGGGACTATTCCCGAAAACATGGACCTTCATCCTATATTCCTTGACATCCTTAGAGGGTTCATTATCCTCAAACCATAGGAAGCGGAGATAGTTGCGATGATCTGCTCTCACCACAAAGCTATGGAACATCTGCTAAATGTCAGCAGTAAATGCCACCGCCTCTTTTCGAAAACGGAGCAATACTCCCAGCAAGGAATTATTGAGGTCGGGTCCCGAGAGAAGCACTTGATTCAGCGAAAGACCTTTGTACTGGGCGCTAGAGTCGAAAACGACTCTGATCTGTCCCGGCTTTCGAGGGTGATAGACACCGAAAATAGGCAGGTACCAAACTTCCTCATTCTCCTTTACAGGTGGAGCTAATTCTGCATGACCTGCATCAAAAATCCTTTGCATGAATGCAACAAAATGCTCCTGCATCAGAGGCTTTCTCTTCAATGTCTGACGGAGTGACAGGAGACGTTTCATACTCTGATCTCTATTATTGGCCAGCCGCTGGCGTGGAGTTCTAAAAGGAAGAGGTGCCACCCAGCTGTTAGAGCTATCCATGAACATTTCCTTGTCCATCAGTTCCATGAATGCTAGATCTTCAATTGAAGGAGCTATCTTTTCATCCTCTTGTGTCAGTTTGAAAATGTCCTTTCCCAGCATGGACTGAGTGATCGAATAAAGGTGACAACCTTGAGAAGAAACGGCATGATCTTTGATGCCTAGTTTCTCTTTCACTTGTATTTGATTAGGACATGGCTCACAAAAGCTTGGGCGTCCATTGTTAAGTATGTTTGTGCAGAACACATCAACTTTGCTAGGTCTGTGTGCTGACCCCAAGCAAACATTTCCAACTATCACCCAACCGAAATCAAGTTTTTGGGCGAATGGTGCCTGGTTCGGACCGTTGAGCTGTTTTCTTGCTTTGTGGACTTGAATAACGTCTCTCCCTAAGAGTAGCAATATTTGCGCACCTGGATCAATCTCAGGTATTTCATGTGCTATTGACTTCAGATGGGAAAACCGACGTGCAAAGGCGGGAGATGGACTCTCAGAATGGTCATCAGGCATGTAATTACACTCGATAAGTGTTGGGAGTGACACGCGTACCTTTCCATCCATAGATACGGCTTGGAACCCAGTGGCTCTTCTTCCAGAAGTTTCCATCACTCCAGCACAGGTTCGAAGAGTGTATGGATGCTCTGTTCCTTTTACTTTAAATATGTCGAAAAACTCTGATCTTGCAAGAGATCTGTTACTTTGCTCGTCGAGCACCGCATACATCTTTACTGGAGTCTCCGGAGAGCCCTCAGGATGTACTCTTATCAGACATATTTTAGAGCATGATTTTGGTATTGAACTGCCTCCACAAATCTCTGTGCATTGTGAAGTGACATCTACAGAAGCGCCTTTATCCTCCTCCCCGCCATGATCTGATAAGGGGTCTTTAGTGGTCCATGGAGGAGGACCAGGATGAAGTGCGGACACATGCCTGTCACTCTCACATTCATTGCATTTAATTACTGCTTTGCAGTTCTTCGCCAAGTGAAGGATGGAAGCACAGCACCTATAGCACACACCGTTTTCTCTGAGCAATGTTTGCCTCTCTTCTAGGGTCTTTGCTCTGAACCCACGACAACGTCTCAGAGGATGAGGTTTGTTCTTATGTATAGGACAATGCTTTTCCACATCAGTTGGTTCATTACCCCAACTTCTAGAAGGAGAAAGTCCAGCTGAAGATGCCACCCCTGTCTTATGAGTAGACACTGCAATCCTTCCTTGCATCTGCCTTTTAACCAAAGATTCTGCTTTACTCTGGTTTGGGTTGGAGGTACCAATACTAAAGCTTGGGTCATTTCGAGCACGTGCTTCCTGACAGACAAAGTCAGTAAGAAATGAGAATGGCGGAAAAGTAACGTTGTACTTTCTTTTGTACTCAGAACCTTGATATATCCATTTTTCTTGCAGGTGGTAAGGCAGCTTCTCCACAATTGGATTGACTCCTCTGGAAGTGTCCAGGAAAGAAAGGCCTAACAGATACCCTTCAGCTTTAGCTGACTGAATCTCACATAGCAGATCTCCGAGCTCTTGTAATTTCAGAGGATCTTGTTTACTGATTTTTGGGAATTTCTCTATCTTGTCAAAAAGCGCTTTCTCCACCGCCTCTGGGGATCCATACATCTCTTCTAGACGGTCCCAAGCCATCTTAAGCCCGACATCAGGATACCTTATATTCACGGACCTGATGCGTCTCACGTATTCTGATGATTTACTACCCAACCACTTAATCAGTAGATCCAGCTGTTCATTGGATGTCAGGTTGAGCCCGCTGATAGCACTTAAAAAGGATGACTTCCAAGCCCAGTAATTCTCTGGGTGGTCGTCGAATTTTGTGAGTCCCGCATTAATGAGTTCACGTCGGGCAAGAAACCTTGCTAAATCACTCATTCCAGCTTCTTCTCGGAAAGGTGAGTGAACGGGAGTACTAGCATTGTAAGTCTGGGCAAGGGGCCAGTAGTTAATTGGTCTGTAAGTGGCAGACTGAGGTTTTTCAATCTTGACAGTGTTAGGCATCGAGACTGCATCACTGACCATTTTCACACAGTCAGGTGGGGCATGCCCTGGAGAGCTTCCCGTTAACGGTCTATTTTCATTTTCATAACGATTTACAAATTCAACATGTGGGGTAGCTAAACTTGCTTCCTCGTTAGAAACTATATTAGAGTGGCTTGAGTGATGCTCCACATAATCACTGGTGCGCTGCACAGGATCTATGGGAGGTACTATTTGGCTGCCTGAATGACAACTGCCTCCCTCCATGCTCTCTATAGCCTCTTCTAATATTCTCACCTCAGCCATAGCGGCAGCAGCCTCCTTTTCATGTTCTAAAGTGGTAAGACTGCCTTCCATACGAACTTTCTCAATTTTCAATTCAGTTTCTTTCTTGACATAATATGCCCGTGTACGCTCAGCTTCAGCTCTAGCCCGTGCCTTTGCCGCAGCCATGCCAGCTGATGTCCTACTAGACCTTTTAGATGATGTTGTTGAGCGTGTAACAACAGATCTAGTTTCCAATGCATCCTCTGGTTCTGATTTTCTCTCACTCTCCATGTCGCTATGTGTAAATTGTATCTTTCAAATGCAGATTGAAACAATGCAGACGAATAAGGTATGAAAAGAGACTTCTGGTGAAAGCAGACTTTGAAGCTTAGTTGCAGAGATTCCGTCTTTACCTAATTTGAAGAGGTTACGCCTTTTCACTATTCTGTCCCTGCTGCAAGTAGGTTGCACCTAGACAGATAGCTAAACAGGATGAAGGCTGAAGAAAAAGTCGAAACTGAAGGAGATCTTTTCCAGTGTTTTACTTGAAATCTTCAGTTGCACAACATCGTATTTTGTGAAACTATAATGCAAACAAAAGGCATACATTAAGTATAAAGTATGACTAAAAGTAAGTTTTAAGAAATAAAACAGCAAATCTAGCGTTAATATTTGAGAGAGAAAACAACAACAACCTTCTTATTCAAAAGCACCACAAATGTTTCCTTTTAAGTGGAATGAAATACTAATTTTTTTAACATAGATGAAACAATTAACTTACAGACGATGGTCTCTGGCACAAAATAACAGAAATATAGCTTTTATCAGGGAGACATCTACTGCTGCATCACTGCTGCTGTGAAGAGAAATCTAAGATGGCTGCCATGACCTCTGACCTAAATCACATGATGCATCTTAACCAATGAAATTAGTTCAAAATTAAATGACTACTTAAATAGTCAGAACAATATTCATTTATATATATATTTATTTACACAGTAACTCTGTAATACCAGCATAATCATCCCCAGAAACATCAAAATGACAGCCAAAGACAAGTGGTTCTTTGAATAACCAGTAAAGTAAAGTTGCTGGTTCCATCCACCGCTGTGAATAAAAAATAAAAACTTAAGAAAAAGCTTTGATTAAAAAAAAAAAAAAAAAAAAAAAACAGGAATTCCAACTATTTTTTTTATATAATCCATTATAAACAAATTTAAATCCATTCCCATATTACCCACTCAAAATGTTTAAAGCCAGTGGTCTCCATGGAATTGAATAAGGTCCCATTAAAAGTTTCTGAATAAACTGGAGACGTTAAGTAGCTCCTCTGCTTGCAAAATGTACCAATCCTTGACCTCCTTCCTCCTTGGCCAAAAACAAAATGCTTTGAGGAATCCAGTTATAATTGTCCCAAAAAATTCACCAGTTCTCTTTGAATGTTTACAAAAAGTCCATTTGGAGGGTCCACACAAGCAAGTTAATGTCATAGTGAAGATGCCACAAGATATTAATTATGAGAATCCGCCCTCTGTAGGATAATTTTGGGAGTAATCATTTACATTTTTCCAATCGTCCTTTTATTTTCTCAGTTAAACCTTCCAAATTTTTCTTTTTAAAATATTCACTCCCCAAATAAACACCAAGATACTTTAAACCTTCCCTTTTCAATTCCAATTCCCCTCCAATTTCCTACCAGTAAGGCTTCACGTTTCACCCAGTTACCTTTAGCAGAGGAAATAAGTTTAAAATCATTAACATTGTTTTTCTAACTTTTTAACATGTTCATCATTTAGAAAAATAATGACATCATCAGCATAGGCAGAAAGACATAAGGAATTATTCAAACCAGGGAAAACCAGCTTTTTTTTAAAGTAACTTTTGAAGTAAAGGTTCCATGGCTAAAGAATACAGCATACCAGACATAGCACATCCCTGCCTAACTCCCCTTTGAATGGAGCACTTAAACCACCATTGACCTTAAGAACACTCTCAATGTTACAGTACATAGCCTTAATCATTGATTTAAAAGGAGGGCTAAAGCCAAAATGTTCTAAAGTATTCCACAAAAAAGATGCTCAGCTCTGTCAAAGGCTTTCTCTTGATCAAGGGAAATAATTCCTAAAAGAGTTAATTCCTAAAAGTTTAGAAGCATCCAAAACATCCCTCATTTAAGAGATATTGTCAAAAATAGACCTGTTGGGAATACAATAAGACTGATCACAATGTATTAAAGGTGCCATAGAATTCACTGAAACAATATTTTAAATTGTTCTCTGATATCTACATAGAAGGTATATGGCAAGGCAAGGCAAGGCAAGGCAAGTTTATTTATATAGCACATTTCATACACAATGGTAATTCAAAGTGCTGTACATAAGAGGAGTTAAAATCACAATAGCATAAAAATCATAGTCATAAAAATTTAAAATAATAGTCACACAAACAGATTTAAGAACCAAATTGTAAGAACATTTTAAATGATTTTAAAATTGATTTAAAAATTAATTAAAACAGTAGAAATGGTTATCACACTAACAACAATAAAAACAGAGAACTTAAGAACATTTAAGATGATTTGAAAAATTGATTTGAAAATTAATTTGCACAGTAAAATGATTATACATAAAATAATGCAGTCTGTTCGGACGTAGCACAGTGTTCATTCAATAAATGCACAACTAAACAGGTGAGTTTTGAGTCTGCATTTAAATGTGGCTAATCAATTAATGGCAGCATAATAGCTAAAAGCGGATTCCCCTTGTTTTGTGTGAACCCTTGATATTACTAACTGACTCGATCCTAGTGATCGGAGTTGTCTGTTAGGTTTGTATACAGAGAGCATATTTGCAATGTATGTAGGTCCTAGGCCATTGAGTGCTTTATAAACAAGTAAAAGTACTTTAAAATCGATCCTAAACATAACTGGAAGCCAGTGTAAGGACCTGAGGACTGGTGTGATATGCTCTGATTTTTTGGTTCTAGTCAGAATCCTGGCAGCAGCGTTCTGTATGAGCTGCAGCTGTCTAATGGTCTTCTTGGGAAGGCCAGTGAGGAGACCATTACAATAGTCCACCCTGCTGGTGATAAAGGCATGAACAAGTTTCTCCAAATCATGACGGGAAACAAAACATCTAATTCTTGCAATGTTTTTGAGATGGTAGTATGCTGATTTAGTTACTGCTTTGACATGGCTACTGAAACTGAGGTCTGACTCCAGAGTCACACCCAGATTCTTGACTTGATTTTTTGTTTTTTGACCCCTAGTGTCAAGGTACGCATTTACCTTATGAACTTCATCTTTGTTTCCAAATGCAATGACTTCCGTTTTCTCCTTGTTTAACTGTAAAAAGTTTTGGCACATCCAACTGTTAATTTCATCAATGCATTGGCAGAGAGAGTCAATGGGGCTGTATTCATTTGGCGATAAGGCTAGATAAATCTGGGTATCATCTGCATAGCTGTGATATGCAATTTGGTTCTTTCTCATTATTTGACTTAGTGGGAGCATATACAGGCTGAACAACAGCGGCGCTAGAATTGAGCCTTGTGGGACTCTGCATGTCATGGACGTCCACTTAGACTTATGTTCTCCTATACTCACATAATAGCCTCTCCCTTCTAAGTATGACCTAAACCAATTTAGAACCATCCCAGAAAGCCCGACCCAGTTTTTCAGTCTATCTAAAAGAATGTTATGGTCGACAGTGTTGAACGCAGCACTGAGATCTAGTAGTACCAGCACAGATAATTTGCCAGAATCTGAATTTAGGCGAATATCATTTATTATCTTTATGAGCGCTGTCTCTGTGCTATGATGTTGTCTGAAGCCAGATTGGAAATGGTCCAGGTATCTATTTGAGTTCATGTAGTGATTCAGCTGATTGAAAACAACCTTTTCAATAATCTTGCTTATGAAAGGAAGATTTGATATTGGTCTATAGTTGCTCAGTATGGTGTTATCAAGATTTTTCTTTTTCAGAAGGGGCTTAACAACTGCAGTTTTCAGGGAGTTTGGAAAAGTCCCAGAAAGAAGTGAGGTGTTCACCACTTCTAAAAGATCTGCTTCTAAACAGTTAAGCACACTTTTGAAAAAAGATGTGGGAAGTATGTCAAGGTTGCAGGTTGACGATTTGAGGTGCTGTACTGTTTCTTCCAAAATGTTGCTATCGATTTCTTCAAAAGTAGACATAATGACTTCTTTTTGAAATTGCGGTTGAATCTGTCTGACCTCTGCATAACTTGAGGGTGTGCTAATTGTCTTTCTGATATTATTGATCTTCTCAGAAAAGGAGGAAGCAAACTCATCGCACTTGCTGTCAGAGAGCAGTTCACTAGGGATCTGACTAGGGGGGTTTGTTAGTCTCTCAACGGTAGCAAAAAGAGTGCGAGTGTTGTTTAAGTTGCTGTTTATAAGGTTCGAGAAGAATGTTTGTCTAGCTTTACCTAGTTCAACATTGAAAGCATGAAGGCTGTCTTTATAGATGCTATAGTGAATTTCAAGTTTTGTCTTCCGCCACATCCGCTCAGCTTTCCTGCATTGTCTTTTCATACTCTGTACTGCTGTTGATTTTCTCCATGGTGATTTCTTGCCAGTCATCTGTCTGACCTTCACAGGTGCAATGTCATCAATGACATTCTTAACTTTTGAGGACTCCAGGAGAAAATCAACAGAGTCTGCAGAAATGCTTGGCATTGAATATATAGCCTTTATAAATAGCACACTAGTGTTATCGTTAATGCATCTCTTTCTGACAGAGACTGATCTAGATTCAGTGGTAGCAGAGATCAATATATCAAAGAAAATACAGAAGTGATCAGACAGTGCTACATCCTTGATAACAGTGGATGAAATGTTTAGACCCTTACTGATGAGTAAATCAAGAGTGTGTCCACGATTGTGTGTAGGCCCATGCACATGCTGAATCAGGTCAAACGTGTTCAAAACCGTTATAATTTCTTTTGTATTTTTGCTTTCTGCATTGTCTATGTGAACATTAAAATCCCCTGCAATAGCAAAACAGTCAAACTCTGAACAAATCATTGATAGCAGTTCTGTGAACTCTTCAACAAAGGCTGGAGAGTATTTTGGGGGCCTGTAAATAATTATAAACAGAATGCGAGCACCTTTCAGTACAATCCCTAGATATTCAAAAGACAAGTACTGACCAAATGACACTTGTTTGCATTCATAGACATCTTTAAATAGGGCAGCTACACCACCTCCCCTTTTGACAGCTCTGCAGACATTCATGAAAGTAAAGTTAGGAGGGACTGCTTCATTTAGGATTGTTGCACTAGTGCTGTCTTCTAACCATGTTTCATTTAAAAACATAAAATCCAGGTTGTTTGTGGTTATAAAGTCATTGATCAGAAGTGATTTATTTTTTAGTGAGCGAACATTTAAAAATGCTAGCTTGATGGCATCACTTTTTGTCTCTAGAGCAATCTTAGTTTGATGCCTAATAAGCCTCAGATTAGATGTGTGAACTGTACGATTTGAAAAGGCCTTAGACTTTCTATCACATATTAAAACAGAAATAGGGAAAGCTACAGGCACACTGGGTTCCCGCTTGTTTTGTAAACATTCCTGATTGTTGCTGTTACCGTAGCGGGGACCCGACACATATCACTGAGAGCTGTTATCAGTTGTTTTTGGCCGGGAACTCAGGAAAGGTAGCCATCTTGGGAACTCAGGAACGGAGGCCATCTTGGCCGGGAATTCAGGAACGGCAGCCATCTTGGCTGGAGATTCAGGCTTGACGATCTTGGCCAGGGACTCAAGCTTGGTGGCCATCTTGATCACGGACTCAGGCTTGGCGGCCATCTTGGCCGGGAGCTCAGGAACGGCGGCCATCTTGGCCAGGGATTCAGGCTTGATGGCCATCTTGGCCAGGAACTCAGGAACGGAGGCCATCTTGGCCGAGAGCTCAGGAACGGCAGCCATCTTGGCCGGGAACTCAGGAACGGCGGTCATCTTGCAGGGATTCAGGCTTGGCGGCCATCTTGGCCAGGGACTCAGGAACAGACTCTGATGTGGCAGCCATCTTGTGAGCAGACTCTGACATGGCGGCCATTTTGTGAGCAGACTTTGATGTGGAGGCCATCTTGTGAGCAGACTCTGGCATGGCGGCCATAGGTACTGGGCTGAGGACCATCGTGGGGCTTAGGAGGACTTGGGGACACGTGGGAAGCATGGAGGGATCGGGCTCGCTGGAGTGATATGCGGAGGGCACAGGCTGTTGGTGAGATGGGGTGATTGCAGGCTTCCAGATGGGAGGAGGAATACTATCCTCCACCATGACTTGGACCGAGGAACCACACAAATCGAGAACAAAATTTACAAAATCTGCTACTGGACGGTAGCAATCATTTGGAGTAATCAACTGGAACAAATTATCATCTCTTAGTCCCATCTGGAAGCATGCGTTTATCATCTTGTCACTCCATCTCACCAGATGGTAAACACTCAGAAACTCCTCCACATACTCCTCCAGCGAATGCTCACCTTGTTGCAGGTTCATCAGTTGGTCCTCAGCCCAGGTCATTTTGTTTTTGGTCCGGTGTTCCGTCACACGTGCGGGAGACGAGGAGCCAGTGAAAGCACGAGGAGAACAGGGGTAGCAAACAAAACACTGTTTATTCCTTGTCTTTTGTTATGCTTATGTTAATTAAATCAAACACGTCAAAACTATACAAAACAAAACCGAGGAGCAGAACAGCACGTAGAAACATTAACATCGGGCAATGGGAGTGAGAGACTGAAGACTATTTATACACAGGGACAGGGGAGTGGCTACAAACGAGCAAACGAGGGGAAGTACAAATATGGGCAAGGACTGAACCAAACTAATACAAAACCAAAGGGGGGAAACATGGACTAAACCAATTCAATAGAAACACAGGGGGAAAAACACTAGGAAAACAAGACAAAACAGGACAAAATCCTGACACTCAGTACTTCAGTGAGCTCTTATCACATTATAATCCCTCACGTTTGCTGCGTTTTCAAAACTCTGGCAATTTGATAATACCTAGAATATCAAGATCAAGACTGAAGACGGATCATCAGTAAAGAACTCTTAACCTAAACGGCCAATGGTGCTGGAAACCAGATGAGTCCTTTGCAAATCTGACTTTGCTGCAACATGGAACTTTTGCACTATTGACACTATTGTCCTATTTAATACTGTAAAGTTGCTTTGACACATCCCGTATTGTTAAAAGCGCTGTATAAATAAAGGTGATTGATTTGGTTCGTCATGCTTACCAGCGCAACGCTAGTTGCAGACTTTGATTGATTAAAGTTTAAACGTTTTCAAACAAAACAACACATAAACCAAACACACACAAATACGCGACAGCTCATGAAAGTAAACATTTGTCGTTTTGTTTTGCATAATTAAAATGAAGTAAGAAAGCTTGTCATACTTTTTATTGGCATATTAAAAAGAATATGTAACATTATGCATAGCCTAATCATTTTCACAAATACATGCGGTAAAAGGCTATAAAATAATATGAAAATATTGTCTATAATAAAATAAAATAAGTGATGTTTTATTAACAAATTTCGGGGAGCATGCGCAGATAATTAACGCGGCCAATTTATCATCAGCAATTTGGGTTCAGGCCAAATGCAGAGCTCAGACCCCTCCCCCCGGGTAGGGGGAGTGACCCGGGCTTGGGAATATCTACCTCGGAGCCCTCTCCCAGACAGCATGCCAAATACGCATATCCTTTACTCAGTTTATGTAACCGGTCTTTACGTTCTTGGAATTGAGAAACAGCCAAGGTCTGGTTGTCCACCTGGGATCTGCGCCTCTGCCTACCATGCAGTAAGCTGAGTCCCTGCTACATTGATCCCTTTCCAATACAGAGGCAGATCAATGAGGTCACTGACCAACTCCAGCTCCAGCCTCCAGCCTCGACACACACCAGATCCCAATCACCTGATTATTGATCACCCGCACCTGCTGCAGCTCGTCAAGCTCCCTATGTCTCTTCACTCCTCTCACTACCCTGCTGTCCAGTCAACAGTTTGCATTTTTGAACTTTGCCTGACTCCTTACCTGTGTTTACTTGCCCTTACGGTGTGTTCACACGGGGCGGCAGCGTCAACGCTTGACGGAAGGCGTGGCTGACGCCATGGTCATAGCAGCGTCAGCCAATGAAATTAGACAGGAACGTGATTGGCTGCCGCCTGGCTACTATATTTGCATAGAGCGATCCTGATTGGCTGACGCTTTCCGTCGGCGGCGCTTCACTGGCGTTGCTCGCGGCAGAAGTTGAAAAATTCTCAACTTCTGCCGCAAGCAATGCCAGTGAAGCGCCGCAGACGGATCCACAATTCTTTTCGGCAACGCTTGACGTCACCCATTCAAAGTCAATGGGAAGCGTTGACGCTTCCGCGCCGTGTGAACACACCGTTAGATGTTCCGACGTGCCTTCGATCCTGTTCTCCAATGCTCCAGCGCTACCTCAAACAACCTGAAAGAAACAAAGACTCAGTCTCCATAGCTAAGACACCAAGAACTGTTATCTGTGTTTGATACTCACCTCCAGTCTGCTTGTTCGTTCAACTATTGCACCACTGTCAAAAAATATTTTGAATAAAAAGCTTTTCATCTAAAGATATTGTCTGTAGTGCAATCAATCATAATAAACCAACTTTTATAATTCAATGAAATATCTGAATCAGATGTTGTAAATATTATTTTTTTTAAGTTCTTTTAGAGCCTCAAAAGCAAAGGATGCATATGGATTAAACACTGCATTTTTAAAAACATAAGAATATTTTAGTTTGTCTTATCACCCATTTAAATAATCTCTCAATTGTGCAAGATATTTACCCAGATGCTTGGAAGTCAGCCATAGTGACGCCAATTTAAAAATTTAAATGTGGTGACCAAACAAATGTGGAAAACTATAGACCGATCAGTATATTGCCTACAGTTGCCAAAGTGGCTGAGAAACGGGTAGCAAAACAGTTGATTACTTACTTGAATGAGGGGCATACCCCTTTGCATTTAATGCAGTTTGGATTTCGCTCTAATCATTCAACTGCTAATTGTTATCTTCTTGAGAACATGAAATCTGAACTTGATGGTGGTGGAGTAATAGGAGCAGTGTTTTTGGATTTAAATACGGCGTTCGACTTCTGAATCATGAGGTACTCTTTCAAAGCTCACACTTTTTATTTTTTCAGTTGAAGCTATTAAATGAATGACTTCTTACTTAGCAAATTGGAAGCAAAGTGTGCGTCTTGGTAATAGTCAACCAATGTACCGAAACTGTAATATTGGAACTCCTCAAGGATCAATTCTTGGCCTTATCCTGTTTAGTTTGTATATTAATGACTTGCTGCTAGTCTGTCCATGTAGTATTAAATGTATAAAACTGTCCCTATTAAACAAAACATGAATGCATGTCAATACTTTTGTTTGCAAACACCTGCTTCTTATCTCTTTTTACCATCTCTTCATTCTGATATATGCCTCCCTCCTTTTTAAACACTCTTTCACTTTCATGTCCTTTTCAGGAGGACATTCTCTATTACACTGTCTTTCTCGCTAGCTCAAAGTGTGTGCAACTATATTCACTGTGGGGTACATCTGGGGGAATAGTATGAAAGCACTGGAAGTCTCTTGACTAATTATTCTGGTCCCGCTCCACAGGGCCTGGACATATAGCTCTCTCATTCTCTTTCTTTCTGTGTCTTTCTCTCTCTAATCCCTCTCTTTCACCTTCTGCCCTCCCAGGAAAGAAGCAGAACCCCGGGCATCGTTCGAGGAAATTGAAAATCCAAGCAAACAATGGCAGTAATAGTGATAACAAAAACAAACTGGCGTTTTACAAAATAACATGCATTACTTTATACAGCTTTATGGGAAAAACAATGGACTGGTCCTTTGTTGAAGTAAACACTGTGCACAGTACAGTAAATTAGCCTCTATATTATTATTACAAAAGAGTTGATTGTAAAGAGGGGGAATATGTCCTTTCACAGATTTTATTTAAAAACTGCATTGTTTGTAAAGTATACATCAGTTCTCAGTCTTTTGGTGCAATATTTGGACAACCTGCTTATAACTCTCATTTGGCAAAGCAGAGGCATTTGTTCAGCATTTGTGTGACTACAAGAGCTTATATGCATGTGTATATGAAACAGAGAGACAAATGAGAAAGCACACAGTTACAACACCCCCAGGGTAGGTTTAAACCTCACAGAGGGATAATAAACATATTCAGCACAAGGCAAACACAAATGTGAACACCAGCCTGATAAAATAAAGAATCTCTATTTGCCTTAAACTCACATTCAGGTGGTCAAAAAAACATAAGATAGTGTGTTTTGCATTTTGTACAGGGATCAAAGATTACAGATCACATGAAAAAGAGAAAGCAAAGAAAACAGCATCTTATAAGTTTGTGATTCCAATACAGTGGTTAAGTTTACCTGCAGAGTCATGAAAGACACGACACAAGTCTGCTTTAAGATACATGGCTGAGGAAAAACAAAATCATGCTCAATATTTTTCGCAAATTAATAAACTTACTTTCATATTACTTTCAGCTGTGCAGTGAAGTCAACATTCAGGTCAGATTAAAGATTTACCACAAACATTTTATATTGTAAATATATTTAAATAAACCTTACTGTGATGAAGTGACTTGTCCCTGGTGAATAATACACTGCTCATACATACACTTATAACTCACCTGTATTCTCCGTTCATGCCGGTAGCGGCGCGGGTACACACCACCGCCATTAGCACGCTGGTTTTCATACACACATACACATCCACGTCATTTCTCCATCCCCGTCTATAACATGCTTGATTTTCACCTTCAGATACACAAACACATTTATTTGTCTGTTTTCATGTTGTTTTAGCGTCTTGTTTGTAAGATACTTACCGTGGTTTGTTATTGTCTGCGTCTGTCTTGTTCGTCGGTCTTCCGGGTTGTCTCCATCGGCCGGCCAACACGAGCGCCTCCCAGTGGCCTGGATAAGTAGTGTCAGGGGTGAGGAGGGGGGCGCTCGAGCATTAGGAAGCGGACTCGTCTATTGTCTGTGTTGAAAGAGGGGTGCGAGTCTTGTTATTCCGTCATTTATTTATGTATTTTGTTATATAATGTACTGTATTTATTTATGTGTTACTTATATTTATGTGTTTATTTTGATTATTGTCAATGTCTAAATGTTTGGATTGGTGTTAAATGTGTAGGTGTGAATTCGTAAAAATGTGTATACTTACCTGTAAGATGTTTATTGGGTTCTACCAAAGGGGGCGGGGCTTCTAGCATAAAAGGAGCCCCAAACTAACAACCTGGTTCAGTTTTTACCTGGCAAGGGAGCGTGCAACTGCAGTGCCGTAAACAAACCCCCTTTAGTCTGATTGGCTCAGTGTTTCTTTTTGGTTAGGGCATTTAAGTCCTATAGATATATATATATTTTTTCCCTCTTTTTGGATTTTTTTGGTTATTCCTTCGTAGCACTGTAAATAAAACACCACTTACATTTCCATCTTTGAGTTGTGCATCATCTTTTTGTTTGTTTTGTTGGCTGGGAACCCAGAGCAGCCCACTCATTTGGGACGCAACCTCACACTTACCCTTGGCTGTCATGCCCATGGACATTGGTCATTGTGTTTTCCTCCCATGTGTTCTCCTCTTGACCTAGTTTTCTCCTGTGTGTGACATGCCCATATTTGGTCATTTTCCTGTTCCTGTTCTGATTGTGTTTCATTGATTTCAGGTGTGTCTCGTCAACCCCTCCTTTAGTTGAATATTTAAAGAGTGTTGTGTTTCATTTTCCCTGGTTCAGTGTTGAATGTCATTCCTGTGTCAGTTTTATGTCTAAACATCAGTCTGTGTGTTTCCCTGTGGATATTTCAATAACCCCCTGGGGTTGGAGGATATTTTGGGGCCCTGAAGAAGTTTTGACATGCCCTGACATTTGTGGGGTTTTTTTCAGTATCTTGAAACCATATCAATATCTGTCAAAGTCTGATTACATTGTAATTAGCACAAATTGGGCTACAATAATATGTAAGCAACATGAATTTTCTGTTGTACAGAACCAGTGTTGGGCAAGTTACTTCCAAAATGTAATACATTATATATTACTAGTTACTGTATTTTAAAAGTAATTAGTTACATTACAATATTATTGTCTCTAAATTGTAATGTGTTACACTACTTTTGAGTTACTTTCATCAAAATATCCACAGATTATAAAATGCCAAAATATAAGTTTATTGCTGCTCATTATACATTGAGTGGAGGATAGCTAGCATAAAATTATAAAAACATATTTAAGTATTAATGTTACTTTGTAGTTTATCTTAAACATGGATAAGTACAAACCGCATTAATACATTCATAAATAACACATGAAAATAAAACATTAAACACAATAAATAGCCTATAGGCTATTTTAAAAGGTTTTTAGAACAAAACGAGAATGAAGAATATAATTTGCTAAACAAGCCAAAACAAATTAGGGTAAAAGCGAAACTGAAAGCAAACAGCGTTGTTCTCACGCAGCCTACCTCTCTCATTCGGCATGAATCCAATTAAATGTGTCCATATTCGTGATATATTTGAATGCTCAACTATTATGTAAACAAGGATTTGTACTTTACGCGCTTAAAAGACATCCTCCTCACATGAGCAAATATGTGTTTGGCCCGAGCTCAGGCTGAACGGCACGCATTGTCTTACGCACTATTTAATTTTACCAGTGTTTCTATATTTGGTTGACTGTATTCTTATAATGAACAGACTGCAACGTTTGCACAGCTGTGTGTGTAAGGCACCGATGGGATCGAATAATGGAACAACTCCGTCATTTTTGCTCATACAGATCATTCAGAATTGCAATGTGTTTACTTTTATTTCTGTCATCTCGGTTTCCTTTTCGTGAACTTTCGTAGAGCGCCGCTCTACACAAAAATTAACCAACTCAGTCTTTTCCTTTTGTTTTTAAAATCTGTTAATTAAGCTATTTAAGTTAGATATATTTTGCGTATTGATTCATTTTATATATAGATAGATTTTGTCATTTTTAAACGTAATTTTTGTTACTTGTCTGCACTTGTCCGCCACATTTTTCTCTTCTCTGACTCCGCAGCTCTCTTCGTTAGTTTAGCGTTAGAGGCAAGAGTCCAGGTGTTTCCAGGAGTTACTCGTGCTATTTCTCCATAATGGGAGTGTGTCCATCTCACAAATGTAGAATCCGTCTCTGCAGTCATACTACTGTAATATTATTACTTTTGTATGCGTTACTCCCAACACTGTATAGAACATTAAAAAACATCCTGGTGTCGTGAGACTTTTAGATGCAATGAAATGAAACATACTTCATAATGTTTCACTTGCTGTAGTCAGGAATTATAGTTTGCAAAAAGTCTTAACTGGTAAAATGTGTACAAGTTCTGTCACAGTAACAACTAACACAAGTAGGCTAATAAAAGAAAGACTTACTCATGTAAATATATCCTCTGCTGGATTGTGCTGTGTGTCACATCATGTTATTCCTCTGAAGTAAGTCTTATTCCTGACAGCGCGTCATCTTCCAGAAAGGACAAGTAGCCCAGATGAACTTGGAAGAAAAGTCTTGCTGCTTTGTTTACGGTGATGTGGGCATTTACATTTGGCGCGTGCCCTCACGTGGACGATTATAATATGAAAAGTAAAAGTAGCTTGTGGGCGTGATCTAATTAAATATAATGAAGCAGACAGAAAAGACTGGACATTGTGTTAGGTTCATACGTATTACTTCATAAGAGAATATTTGTTTTTCGGTAAGAGTTCCTTCATCTAAAAGTAGAAATATCAAGCTTTCTATAGGTTTATTTCTTGTGTGTGTGTCACGTATTTGCTGAGTTTCATTTTAGAGACGCATTTCAAAAAGATATGTGTGGAGACTGCTCAGTCCGCACCCTGTTTATTTTCTTTGTTTTGCAAAAGCAAAATGTTTTGTTGATATTGTGAGTGTACACAAATAAACGTAGACCCTTTACAAATTTAAATGATGTATTACTCTCATATGTACGATCAAAAATGACTGAGCATTTTAGGTTATTTTTGCTCCTGTCAATAAAAGATGCAAGTGGCGTCGCTGGTGCCACCGTTGACCCAGGAGGTTAAAGACTGTAATTTTGAGTTTGCTCCCACGTCTCCTCGTTCCTCCTCTCTAAACAACTGTGACATTAGGCTCGTTTGAGATGAACAAAATCCACTCAGAACACCGGTGATCACCGCAAGATGCATGCCAGTTAGAAATGTTTTCGAGTTACATCCGACTTGCTCTGATGTCATGCCGATGTGTGCCAAAAAACTCTCACAACGGCTGTGTCAGATTGAGCAGTCGGGCGCAGAAGCTCTCCACCGACTGCGCTGATCAAAAACATGATGGGAAATGACAGGCTGACGACACAGCTCAATGCTCATTAGTTCAGACAACCATGATGTTGCATTCTATTCTAAAATGTTTGATTTTCATTTCTGATATCATGTGATTATGTGTTTAAATTATCCATGAATATTCCCAGACACTATGGCAGTGCGATCTCTGTGTAAAATATGTGATTGTCATATTTCTATAAACTCTAAAATACATGTTTGTATTAAAGTAAAAATGGATGATAAATGCGCCTTTCGTATGGAATTAAGTAGGATACTCTGAGTGTCTTATTCATCATATTTATTTTTATATAAAAGCAACAGAGCTGACATTATATGTTTATTAGTAACAAACTGCATGAGTGAGAATAACGCGATATCTTCCTTTGATCTCATAGGTATATGTTCCACTTCGAGAGGTCAAAACTGTCCGTCTTGACTGCACTTTTTTCAATCCTCCTCTCACTGCAGCCGCCTAGTCTCGCCTACATTTCAGGCGAGACGCATCTCAAACAAGCCTTTTGGCTCACTGTACTTTTTTCACCATGCACATTGCAAATGCACTGTGGGTCCGCTAAGCATGTTAAAGATTTTAGGCAAAACTGCTGCCTACCTTTTGGAACAGTCTTTATGTTGGGAGTACACAGATTATGTGCTGTTATTTTCTTATTTTCTTTACTTTGCATTACACAGTCAGCCTGCATAGCAGTAAACAGTCAGCCTACAGTGTTTCTGTATGTATAATGTAACATAGGAGGTACTAAGGTAACACATAGTGATTTTTCATAAATTCACAATATAACTCAAATTGAATGTGATGATTTCAAACCACAAGACCTTTGTATGTATTAACTAGTAGCTTTTCTCCTAAAGTCATGAATACCAGTCGCATAGCAGTTTAGTTGACTTATGGTAAGGTGACAAGACATCCCTATTTTCCATTTTGTTTTTTGTTTTGTTTTCTGTCCTTGACTGAAGCTGTCCCAAGAAATGACCACACTTTATAGCACGTTCAAACAACCTGCAAATATACTGCAATTAATCCCAACCAACATACCTGTTACTGCTAGTTATTTAGAGCAATCATGTAGTGATTATTTTTTTAGCAACAGAGAGGGCTGTGAGCTACTTGGTCAAGTACCGCTGCTTCAGTCAAGAAGAACCTAACCAGGGGTACATTTCCAAAAAACATTGTTAGCCAGCTATGGTTGCAAGTTCCATTGTTGCCAACAAGGGTGTACCAGAAACCATACCAACACCCCTGGTTAGTTGCAGTGTTGGGCAAGTTACTTCCAAAATGTAATACATTATATATTACTAGTTACTGTCTTTTAAAAGTAATTAGTGACATTACAATATTACTGTCTCTAAATTGTAATGTGTTACACTACTTTTGAGTTACTTTCATCAAAATATCCACAGATTATAAAATGCCAAAATGTAAGTTTATTGCTGCTCATTATACATTCAGTGGAGGATAGCTAGCATAAAATTATAAAAACATATTTAGGTAGACCTACCGATATGTCTATTAATGTTACGTTGTAGTTTAGGTTAAACATAGATAAGCACAAACTGCATTAATACATTCACAAATAACACTGGTAAATAAATAATTAAACACAATAAATAGCCTATAGGCTATTTTAAAAGGTTTTTTAGAACAAAACGAGAATGAAGAATATAATTTGCTAAACAAGCCAAAACAAATTAGGGTAAATTTTGCCTCAGAGTGTTTTTGGGTCTGCGATTTTAACCGTGTAACATTGAGTCCTCACTTTCCACAGAGCAACAGGGAGGCTGTGAGGACCATCAAGAACCTCCTGAAAAAGTCAGCTGACCCCTACCTTGCACTTATGGCTTACCGAGCAGCCCCTCTTTTCAATTGTTACAGTCAATTGAAAAAGATAGAACTGACTTAAAGACAGAAACAGAAACTAAATTTCAACTGAAGACACAAAGCACATGACATGGCGCAGTTACGACCAGGTGAAAATAAATATATGGTTCAAGGAAAGGGTGCTGAAAATGGCGCTGTTGTGTTCACTGCTGGTTCTCCTAAGTCTTACCTTATAGAGACACATAGAGGTACCTTGAGGAGAAACAGGTTTTATCTCTCACCAACTCCAAAAGCTCCTGTGACATCTGACCTTACAGACTCAACCGGGATAAAGGTATCTCCATGCGCTGAAAGCTCAACCACCATGCCAGAAGTTCAGAAGGTATGCCTCACCATGTACCAGCCGGTATTCTTCCTGGATTAGAGCTCCTCCCGGGTATCTATAGGACTTTGTTTGTAGTTAGAGATACCCTAGAGCAGGGTTCCCCAAATCTTACCCTGGATGGCCAATGCGCTGCAGAGTTTAGCTCCAACCCTGATCACACTCACCTACTTGTTATTCTCTAATGATCCTGAAGACCTTGATTAGCATGCTAAGGTGTGTTTGATTAGGTAAGAGCTAAACTCTGCAGGAAAATGGATCTCATGGGCCAGATTTGATGATCCCTGCCCTAGAGTAAAACCTGGATTGATCAATGGGTCAAAATAATCCCCAGACTTGGTAAAAGGCTTTGGGTAGTCCACCCTATTCTTCCAGGTAGAAACCAGTGTTGTTTTTGACAACCATCTTAGATTTAGTCTTAGTCTTAGTCTTGCTTCTTAGTTTTAGTTAAATTTTAGTCACTTCTATATGTGATAGTTTTAGTCAAATTTTAGTTGACGAAAAGTCAAAAAGGTTTTAGTCAAAAAAAGGGGAAAAAGTAGTCTTTTAACAAATTAATGTAGGTCAGTAAGTATTTTGCTGTTGGGTAGTGTCACTTATAAGTTCTGAAAATAGCAGATCTATAGGTCAACACAATGTGAGCTTCCGGATCGACTATTTTCACCAATAATTACAATAATGAAGGAATATTTTAGAACATAAAAGACAAACAAGGATGGAATGCTAAAACGGCTTGCCATAGCGTCAGATACTTTTAATTTTTAATTGGCATGCACAATAAGCAGAAATGTCATGCATTTTAAATGTCTGACGGACCACCCACTAACATTTTCGTCTATTCTCATCTCGTCAACGAAAACTCACACACGTCTCGTCATGTTTTAGTCATCAACGAGCCATTTTTATCTCGTCATCGTCTCGTTATCGTCACGAAAAAAAGTGGCGTCAATGAAATGATTTCGTCATTGTCATCGTTGACGAAAACAACACTGGTAGAAACTGTTCTTTTGTGAGGGAAAAAAAATCAAGACGTACAGATTTGTTATTTCCACGCATTTAAATGTCCAATGTCTAATAATAAAAGTAAAGTATAATCATTGCTAGTTTATTTTGCTCCCCCAAAAATGAAAATGAAAAAAAAAAGAGAAAGTATCTTATTTGGAAAGGGGGATATAGTATGCACATTATTTTCTTGCAGAGGAGCAGCACCTAGCCAGATTTAGAGGAAAATGGGTGCCATACTGCAGTAAACCTAAAACACATTTCACTATATAGTATATAGTTTTAGAGTTAATAGAAATAGACTTAAAGTTAAGAGTTAATATAGTTATTAGCACCCACGCGGTATTATTCCTGAATGACAACGATTCAGTGGTGTCTATTACAACTGTTTCACAACACGCTGCTCATACTCCACTGACGCTTAACGATGTCAACAGGTGTTAAAGATATTCATGCTGCTGCTGATCCAGAAAGAGCAACACAGTCTTTTCAACCACATAATGAATATTATTTCTGTGTTACAGACATTTAAATAATAAAAGTACTGGGATAAAAGATTATAGTTTGGATATAAACACTTATTGCCTACAGTAGCGATCAGAACTAAAGTATCTTAAAGGGGTCATCGGATGCTCATTTTCCATGAGTTCATATGATTCTTTAGGGTCTTAATGAAAAGTCTATAATATACTTTGGTTAAAAAATCTCAATAGTAGTGTAAAAATACACCCTTTTACCTTGTCAAAATCAGCAAAATATCAGCTCATTTTATTGCATGGGCCCTTTATATGCAAATGCGAGCATAATGTTTACTTTAGCCGCATTTAGCCGCGTTTAGCTGCATTTAGCAGCATTTATACATGCATAAAACAAAGATGCATAAAAAACCCTTATACTCACTTCTGCCGTGGGTGAAGCTGCATCATTTGGCACTTCTAAAAAACGAAAGTAATATTGTTCTCTGCCTCTTAAGCGGCTCAGATGTCTGGAGTAAATGACTACTGCTATGTTCATTTTTACATCCAACAACAGAACACCTCAATCGCTCAATTAGAGTCTTCCTCTGCACCTGAGTTGACACAATGGCGATCGTATTCGCACTGTTTCAGCTCGGTAAGGGCGGGTCTAAGGTAAGACGCTCATGTCAATCAACTGTGTTTCGTCACACCAACAAGAAGCTGAGAATGACCTGATTTTAAAAAGGGGATATTACTTTTAAAGATTAAAAAAATACCACTGGGTGGATTTTTTTATCATTGTAGGGTGGTTGTGTACACAAACTACCAACACACATTAATGTTCAAACAACATGTAAAAGTCAGTTTTGCATCCGATGACCCCTTTAACACTTGATGATGATGATGATGATGATAAGCCTTTATTTGTCACATACACTGTTACATGCAGTGAAATTGGACCCCTTTGACCATACACAGACATCACAATTTCGGCGGGAGACAGGTCAGTCGAGAGGTAGCATAGGAAAAAGAAAACAAGATACATTAGGAATAAGAGGAGGCGTGAAAAAAAGCCCCTCCCATACTGTCCTTCAAGTAGGGCAGTGTGAGATCAGGGGGAAAAAAAAGCCCCAGCACAAGCACATAAACAACACATAGACATAACATTGCAACAGGGGAGGGGGACAGGGGATGTGGAAATAGTCCAATGTAGGCAACAGCCATCCAGTCCTGCAGCTATGAGGGCGCTGGTCACAGACCCGCTAACCACACACCAAGAGCGCTGGTCACAGACCCGCCTACCCACATCAGGGGCTAAAAGCACACGAAGGCGTGGGATCTGGGGGAGGCAATGACTGTCTATCTGTAACTATGTATGTATGTATGTATGCGTGCGGAGTCTGTGTGTGTGTGTGTGTGTGTAAGCCTGTGAAGTCTGGAACCCAGCAGGTGTCCTTGGGACGGGAATAAGGGAATCAGAGCGTCTCGTTATCTTGTTCTCCGGGGGAGGTTGTTTGTCTCCAGCAACGGCCTTGGCCAAGGCCGATTGGAAGAAGCTGGGGGAAGCCAAAAGAAAGGATCTGTTTTTCAAATTTCGGTCAATATCTGCCAATTTCGCGGGTATCTAATGTCCATCACTGGTCACCGGGTTTGTCCAGAATTTGTTGCACAGCTGCAAGTTTCTCCCTGATGTTTCCCAATTCACGGTCTATAACCACAGTCTGAGTACTAACAGATCTGCCCACCGTTTCAATCAAGCCGGCCAGCTTAGTGGGGTTTTGAGCCACGCTGATCGCTTTCATCAATCGTCGATACAACAGGGCCCCACCTAAGCCCATCAGCAGAAACCCTGTTATCAAAGTTCCGAATAAATAGATATCTTCAATATCCTCCAGGGACAGAGCGGCCAGGCACATGACACGCCACTTCTCCCACCCGTCCATCACGTATCCAGCTGCAAACGTTCCTGAAGGACAGTTGGGTTCCCCCGAACCCAGACTTCTCGTCGAGAAGATGGTGTCAATTGCATTCAGAGACCAGTTGATCAAATCCATAATTCCTTTTGTTTCGAGAGCAGGGCAGCGAGAGTCTCAGAGACAGAACTATGAGACAAGAGAAGCCAGCGAGGAGAGACAGGGGAGGGAGAGGGAAAAGATGCGACCGCCTTCGCCGAGAGCCAAATGAGAACATTGTATGCATTGTAATGCATATCCTCTTCTGCCAAGAGGTAACGACAACTGCACGTTTAAAAAAGTATAATTGAATCATGACTGTACCCGTGCGGGAGACATTTGTGCCCGCATCGTGGTCGAATCCCAAACTACTCCTAGATAGGTGGTTCTCTGTGATGGAGAAAGAACACTTTTCTTGGAGTTCAGTCTTAACCCTAGAACTTCCATGTGGGCGAGAACGACATCTCGATGTCGAACCGCTATTTCTCTCGACTGTGCTAGGATGAGCCAGTCGTCTATATAATTCAATATGCGGATGCCCTGGAGTCGCAACGGAGCCAGTGCCGCATCTACACACTTGGTAAAAGTTCTGGGTGAGAGTGCTAGACCGAACGGAAGAACCCTGTACTGGTATGCTTTGCCCCCAAAAGCAAACCTGAGGAACTTCCTGTGCTGAGGAAGGATGGAGATATGGAAGTATGCGTCCTTGAGATCTATTGTGACAAACCAGTCCTCGGACCTGATTTGTGATACAACTTGCTTGACAGTAAGCATTCTGAACTTGAGCCTCAGTACTGCACGGTTGAGCAGCCTGAGGTCTAAAATCGGATGCAGACCTCCATCCTTCTTCGGAACAATGAAGTAGCGGCTGTAAAACCCGGACTCTCTGAGATCTGGAGGGACCACCTCGATGGCCCCTTTCTTTAGAAGAGTGTCTACTTCTTGTTCTAAGACCAGAGCCTGCTGTGGGGCCACCGTAGTGGCTAGAACCCCTTGAAAAGGTGGCGGAGGGCCGCCGAACTGAATTCTGTATCCTTTTTCTACTGTTCGCAGGACCCATTGAGACACATTTGGCAGAAGTTTCCACGCTGCTAAATGATTTACTAAGGGAATCAGCCTCTCGAGGCTGACCTCTGGTGGTTTTAGAGATGATGAGCCCCTCTGCACCGCGGTACAGACGGGTGGATGTAAGTCGAGGGGCTGCTGAGGGACCGCTGCGCCCTGAAGCACCTGAGGTGGCAGGGTTGGCAGACCGGCCTCTCGAGAGCACTGGGGGGAGGATCTTCCCCCAGGGGGGCTTGCTCTCATCGGCCCTGGGCCATAGGCGTCAGGGCTTTTTCGAGGACTTCTTTGCCTGAAGGATGGCCCTCAGGTCGACCTTCGGCTTAGAAGCCCCCGACCTGGAGCGCCTCTCCCCGGGTCTCTCCCCGATCTCCTTGGGGAGGAGCACGCCTCGCGACGCTCCGCTTCTGTTGGTCGTGGTACGAGGAGCGGGTACTCAGATGGGGCTGCTCCCGTCCAGCAGCCCCAGAGCCTGAGCGGCGAGGAAGAAATCTCTGGAATGCCGCCGCTTGTTGCCGTGATTGTTGGAACCTGTCGACGACAGTCGCAACTGCATCGCCGAACAGGCCGGCAGGGACAAGCGGGGCATCTAACAGATAAGCCCTATCACGGTCTCTCATATCAGATAGGGTTAGCCAGAGATGTCTCTCTGCGGCCACCATAGCTGCCATGGACCGCCCAATGGCACGGGCGGTTTCCTTGGTGGCACGCAGAGCGAGGTCAGCGGTGCGGCGGAGCTCACTCACGTCGACCGCTGCCCCGTCCTCGCCCTCATCAAGCTCTTGCAGCAGGTCGGCTTGATATGCTTGGAGCACGCCCATAGTGTGTAGGCATGCTGCAGCCTGACCTGCTGCCGAGTACCCTTTCCCCAGGAGAATGGTTTTGACCACGATCTCGACACCTCAGTGTGGAGATCGGGAAAGAATGGAAGGCCTCGGAGTGGAGGTGTGCTTTTAGATGATAGGAATCTTTCATGTAACTTAGATCTTGTGTGTGCTTGTACTTTAGTCACAACGTCTGGCCATTCGATGTTCAGTTTGGCGACAGCACGTGTGATCACCTCCACTAACTCCTTGTACTCGACAGGCTCCTCGACCATCTCCGCGTCCTCCTCAGAAGAAGAAGACAAACGGAGGGTCGAGTGCTCCTCCTGGAGGGAAGAAGCCGCAGAGCGGGCTTCCACACCAGAAAGGGGCAGCGATCTAGCAGAGGAGGATGGAGAAAGGGGTTCACCCGTCTCCAAACTCGATACTAGATCCAATTGCGAACCCCACGAATGCAGATGCCGCTCTGCCTCGGCAGCAGCGGGGCCTGATCCGCGGGGAACGCTAGCGAGGGCTCCTTCCTCGAAAAGAGCCCTCCGGGAGCGAAGCGTGCGGAGAGGAAGCCGCAAACAATGCACACAGTCAGCCTCCTCGAAGGCTGACTGGGCATGCTTCGCCCCCAAGCAAGATACACAGAGCGTGTGTGTGTCCTCAGCCATGATGTATCTGGGGCATGGAGGAACACAACGCTTGAAACTCTTGCTTTTATCGCCCATTTTTTTTTTTTTGCTTTCCTATCTATCTCAGTACTCAAAATAAAGTAGAGCAAACTGGCTCTGAAAAACAGCACTGAGAGGACAAACACATTCAACACAGAGCGCGACTGAAAGACAGAAGCTGCCGGCTGCATTCACCGCATGTGCTTTATAGTTTCCTGGTTCATGACGTCACCCCGTCCGTGACGTCACAGCGCGTTTTCCTATTGGACTGATTAGACACGTGTTTCAGAGCGTGGGCACGCTGGAGGCGTTCCCAAAGCGTGGTGACGCAGCTCGACGTTCCCGAAGGGGAACTAAATTGTGTGTGACAGGTAAAAATATGCTTATAAACCATCCATTCTCCTTTGTAGGTTTAGTTGGATCAAAATATTTTTTTTTTCTGTATTCAAAGTGTGACATGCAGTTAAAAAAATTAAATGCAACTTCAGATGACAGCTTATGTGCCACCTCTGCAAAGATGGCTTTGGTTGATAGTGATTTAATTTAACTGGTATCAGCCAATAATGTTGTATTATTTTAATATAATTATCTATATATAAGAATTTAACATTAAAGATGACAAACATAAAAGTGTCATAGGGGGAAATGCCCCTGAAAAGATTGGTGGGAGCAAATATTG
Organism: Garra rufa; assembly: GCF_049309525.1. Taxonomy (NCBI): domain Eukaryota; kingdom Metazoa; phylum Chordata; class Actinopteri; order Cypriniformes; family Cyprinidae; genus Garra; species Garra rufa. The sequence continues at coordinate 8,685,114 of NC_133371.1, forward strand.
CCCCTTATGGGGAAGTTAATTTAAAAGTTAAGTTTAGCTCCAACCCTATAATCAAACACGCCTTCGATATTGCTAGAAAATTACAGGTAGGTGAGTTTGATCAAGGTTGGAGCTAAACTCTGCAGGAAAGTAGACCTCAAGGGCCAAAATTGAGAACCACTGTCCAATATGTTATAATTTAACATTATCCTTAAAACTTGACCAGGCTAGGCATGCTGATATTTAGCCTCACTTTTTGTGTAGTTAATAATAAAATTGTGTAAGTTAATGTTACTCAATATAATTATATATGTTGTTCTAGTTTAGGTAATTTGTAGAGTAGATAGGGAACAAAAAAATAACACAAAGTCTAGGCCAACAGATGCTATTGCAAATTGGCATCTCAGACAAGTTCACCTTTTTCATCAAATTATGATATGAAATTCTCATGTCAAAGTTAATTCACTTTGCACCAATTTGAGGAGCAATTAGCATTTAGATTATACTGACAATATAGTTTTGCATTGTATTTGTGCATTAATCTGTGTCCTTCTTTTTGACACGAGAACAAAGTAACCCTTTGTTACGCCAGGCCAGCAGAGGGAGCCCTTGCCTCTCACTGACTGTTACTGCACCCTCTGCTGCTTAGCTGGTTACTTCCTGTTTGGAAGCCATATAAACAGGGCCATGCCAAACAAGAGGTTGTGAAGTATTGTTTTGCTCTTGCGGACTCTACCAAGCGTTTTCCTTGTTCCCAGGTTTTCCATGTTTCCTTGTTCCCTTGTCTCATAGCCTTGTTGTTTGTTTTTCCCTAGCCTTAGCCATAGTTCTGTTTTAGTTTCTTAGTTCTAGCCATAGTTTCCTAGTTTCTTGTTTTCATTTCATTTGTTACTTTGGACTGCCCTCGAACTGTTTGCTCTGCCATGGCTACCCAAGCTCCCTGATCCGCCATGCCCTCCTGCTCTGCCATGCCCTCCTGCTCTGCCTGCTCCGCCATGGCTTCCTGCTCAGCCTACAACGCCAAGGCTTCCTGCTCTGTCTGCACTGCCCTGGTCACCACTACTCCTCAGTCGGCCACTGCTCCATTGCCCAGGTCCTCCAGAGCTTCGCCGTCTGCCATCGCTCCACTGTCCAGGCCCACCTCTGTTCCATGACCCAGGTCCTCCAGAGCTTCGCCGTCTGCCATCGCTCCACTGTCCAGGCCCACCTCTGTTCCATGACCCAGGTCCTCCAGAGCTTCGCCGTCTGCCACCACTCCACTGTCCAAGCCCACCTCTGTTCCATGACCCACGTTTGTCACTACTCCACGGCCCAGGTCCTCCATTGTCTCGCTGTCTGTCACTGCCCAACGGTCCAGGCCCGCCACTGCAACATAGCCTATGGTCTTGTCCCCTGTTCCAAGCTCCAGGCCCCAAAACTGTTCCTGTTCCCCTTCATGGACCTGGTCCTCCGTCCCACCCCCTGTTGTACCTTGTTCCCCCCACCATCTTGGACTGTTGTTTGAGCGCCAGGAGTCGCTCCGGGGGTGGGGGGGGGGCTATGTTACGCCAGGCCAGCAGAGGGAGCCCTTGCTTCTCACTGACTGTTACTGCACCCTCTGCTGCTTCGCTGGTTACTTCCTGTTTGGCAGCCATATAAACAGGGCCATGGCAAACAGGAGGTTGCGAAGTATTGTTTTGCTCTTGTGGACTCTACCAAGCGTTTTCCATGTTTCCTTGTTCCCTTGTCTCCTAGCCTTGTTGTTTGTTTTTCCATAGCCTTAGCCATAGTTCTGTTTTAGTTTCTTAGTTCTAGCCATAGTTTCCTAGTTTCTTGTTTTCATTTCATCTGTTACTTTGGACTGCCCTCTTGTATTTTTGACCCTCGTCTGTATTACCGGATTACGCTTTTGTCTTGCCCTGGTTGCTCCTGTTTGCTGGTGTTCGGCCCTGTTTGCCCTGACTACGATCTTCACAATAAAGCTTACATTTGGATCTATTGACGCTGTCGTCGAGTCCCCGTTTGTAACACCCTTTAAACTTATTAGATCTGGGCCTGCATTGACAAAACATTTTATCTTACCACTAAGAGTTCTCCTAAATAGCAGAAAAAGTTTTTAGCTAAGAGTTTTCTCTGAAAACCTATTAACAAAGCTGCTGAGACAAACTTTTACTAAAGAATAAAGTGGAAAAAATAAAGTTTTGCCGCATTCAAATAAAGATTTTAAAATGCAGGCTAAGTGTCACAAATTAAACAAATATATGTTCAGCTAATTGTCAGCATTTTACATGTATCCATCTCATAATCAATAAGTTGATATGAATATAACAACCTTTTTATTAACAGAATAGAATAATCATAACTTAAAAGAAAACCAAACTGGACACAAGAACAGCTGTTACTTCTTGTCCAACTTGTTAAAGAAAACAAGAATATAATCAAAGGAAAATATGGAGTTGGGATAACCTCCAAAACCAAAAAACTTGCATGTGAAAACGTGTGCAAATAAATGCAGTGTGTTTCTAAAGCGTTAAAGTTCCAAGGCAGATTGCCAGCAACACAGGATAGGATAGTTGGGATTTGGTCTTAGTGACTTATGAGTCCTCTTCACTACTCCTTCAGATGAGACGTTAAACCAAGTCCTGGCTCTCTGTGGTCATTAAAAATCCCAGGATGTCTTTTGAAAAGAGTAGAGGTGTGACCTCGGCAACCTGGCCAGATTTGCCCATTGGCCACTGACCATCATGGCCTCCTAATCATCCCCATATCTACTGATTGAAATCACTCTGTCTCCTTTTCACCAGTAAACTGGTGTGTGGTGGGCGTTCTGGCGCACTATGGCTGCCGTCGCATCATCCAGGTGGATGCTGCACATTTAGTGGTGGATGAGGAGATACCCCTGACAGTGTAAAGTGCTTTGAGTGTCTAGAAAAGCACTATATAAATTTAATGAATAATAATAATAATAATAATTATTATTATTATTATTATTATTATTATTATTATTAGTATTACTCCTAACAATTTTCAGATTTAGTAGCTAGTTTTAGCGCTAAAACGCTTTGTGAAATACTCTTAGAGCAAAAATTTAGGAGTCCTAAATTTAGGACTGACACGCCCATTATTTTTTACGATTTTCTCCTAAATCAGCAAGCTATGAGCTACATTTAACCTTAAGATGTTTTGTGGATACAGGCCCAGAGCAGATAAAATGTATATTTTTGGGTTTTATTAGCTAAATCAAGCCCCTCTGAGAATAGATGGTGAAACTTTAGGATTATTCTGCGTGTTGAGACCGGTAATACAGAACACAGTCAAACTGAAAGCTTTGTTGGTCAAGGTCAGAGTTTGAGGACTGAAAATTGCGATGCTTAAAGCAGTAGCTTAACTACAGAACCTGTCAAGCATTTAGAGTCATCACACTTCAAAAACAGATCATTTACACAGCAACAACAAACTCCTTCAGATGTCAGAAAGCTTTAAATCATAAATTTAAATTCCCCCATGGACGAGAGACTACGACTTTCTCTTTCCATTATGTAAAATCAACCCGTATCTCATAAGCTTTTGTCTATGATCAGTGATTGTTATATTCCAAAGGGGACAGAATAAGTTTAAAAAGTGGAATTTAACAAACCTAATTATCACACCTTAATTAGTACCAGGGGTAAAATCTGAGTAAGAGAGGACTTAATTTATATTCTGACAGGTGAAGAAGTGTTAATGTGCTGTATTTTATGATAATAACTAATAGTGTATTAAAGGAACCACTCATCATATAACATTAGAGCAGTTTTAAGTTAAAAAAAAACTAATAAAAAAAAAAAAACTAATAAAAAGCTTCATGAAACTGCTTGAATGCGAACATACAGTGAATGCAGCACGTGTGCTAATGCTAGTGGCTAACGATTTACACACAGAACATGACAAAAACTGAATAAAAGATACCTGAGACAAACAGGACCAAAGGTTGGTTAAATTGCAGCTCAATGATGACGCATGTCAGTCTTAAATGAAACAAACAGGTTTCAGAGTTTACAAGCAAGCTAATACACTCTTTGTTTTATCATCACAAATAACAACTAGGAGTTGAATAATATTTTGTGTAGTATAAAAGTTGAGCTTTGTGCTCGAAAACAATCCAAACTCCGTTAATAAGACGGAGCGACCATCAAAGCAGTTTTATATATATATACACACAGTATATGTAACGGAGTTAAAATAATGTTAGTTAAATTCATAAATTTAAATATAAATTTAAAGTTATACATATATATATAAATTTAAAGTTATACATATATATATATATATATATATATATATATATATATATATATATATATATATATATATATATATATGCTTGCTAGCTATGTGGAAAATGGAGAAACTGGCACTCATAGGGTTAAAGAGCTGACACATTTGTAATTCATGACTATTTTCAAAAGGAACCCTCAAAATAAAGACACACAGATTCATATTTTAAAAGCTATCACAATATTTTACAACCCAAAACCATATAAACAACCCCTCACAAAGTCCACCCCCTCAAAAACAGGCTTTTCTCATGAGATCCCAGTATAAAGACGATCCATATTGTTGTCATGGTTGTTATCATTGCTACTGTTGTTCCAACAATATTTCCCATAGCTAGTGCCACCCACCCTAGACTGGGCAATCACTTTCTGGGCAGAGAATGGATGTCCAGGCACTTGGGATAATCCATCATGTACTGAAAGCAGAGGTCATAGTCACACAGGGGATGATTGCAGGTAAGATCTGTCTCTTTTATGGAGATGCATTCTGCGCCTAGTGAAAAAGCAGGAGGGCTTCAGGATGAGTGTTAAAGTGGCTGGATCTGGAATTTTATTGGGAAGTCCCACTCTGAATTCTGAAAGTTTTGACATGGCCACAACCGTGTCCTGTATTTTTCAGAAAGTATCAGTTTCAAATATATTTTTGTTCTCTAGTTGAAGGACTACAGAGTATAAATTATCCTTTTCATCTCAAAATAAACTAAATTATTTGTCCCTGGAAACACTACAGGCATTTAAAGAGAGAATGGACCATTGCACCATATTGCACCATTACTATAGGTTTGGGATGTATACTTTTATCAGTTATTACTGTGTTTCATTAATAGCCATTGCTATATAAATATATATAATATATAAGACTATTACACATTCTGCTTTGGAGTGATCTTTATTGGTCGACCACTTCTAGGGAAGGTCACAGTGGTCTTGAATTTCCTCCATCTGTACACAATCTGTCTGACTGTTGATTTGTGGAGTCCAAACTCAGTAATCTCCTTTGTTTGTCACATGATTCACTTCTACATACATGATCAGACATTAATAGATGCCTGTTCTTTAAATAAAACAGGTCATTGCACTGACTGAAAACACATCTGCACAGATGGCCTCTAATTTCACCTTTAAATTAACTGCTAATCCAAGAGATTCACATATTTTTGCAAGGCACAGATATGTAACACTGGATCATTTTTTCTCAATAAATAAATGACAAAGAAAATATTTTTCTCTCACTCTGATGATGTTTTGGATCATATTTATGCAGTTCCCCTCCGGGAACGTCGAGCTGCGTCAGAACGCTTTGGGAACGCTCTCTGTGTTTCTTATGCTCTGAATACATGTGAAATCAGTCCAAAGAGAAGCGCGTGTGACGTCACGGGCGGGTGACATCAGGAACCAGGAAGCTATAAAGCACGTGCGGTGAATGCAGCCGGCAGCTTCTGTCTTTCAGTCACGCTCTGTGTGTGTCTTGTATGTATGTTTTCTTGTATGTTTTTCGTGCCAGTTTGCACGACTTTCTTTTGAGGGAATATGTCCAAAACAAAATAAGCAGGCAATTTAGAACGTGTGTTCCCTGTTTTCTCGTCTCTTTACGAGCAGGGATTCACACGATCTCTGTTTTGTCTGGCTGGGAGCGAAGCACAGGAGTCAGGGAGCTGACTCCCTTCTCAAGGGAGCTGAGATAAGGCCAGTCACTCAGGGTTATACAGTTAAGTAAACTGTTGGATCTGATGGCAGCTGCGTCCAACGTATACTCTTTGGCCTGCTGTACATGAGACTCTTCCAGTGGTGACTCAGGACCAATGTTTTTTTCCCCTTTTTTTCTCTCGGACCTTAGACGTGGAAGAAACAATGGTTCCTGTCCAAGACGCTGTGCTGAGGACTCTTTGTCATCGCATAAGCTAACGACGAGTGCCTCCATCACAGCATAAGGGGTGGTCATGAGTGGCCACTTCGACTAGTATCCTGGCGCCTGTGATCCAGGAACTTTAAGAAATCGGGGGCTTCCAAGCCTAAGGTCGGCCTGAGGGTCGTTCTGCAGGCAGAAAAGTCCTCGACGAAAAGGCCCTGACAAGGTTTAGGGCCTCTGAGGGCAGTTGAGGGCCCGTTTTACGTAGCGGCACGGAGGGGCTTGCCTCCTCTTATTCCATCAGAGGTCAACCTCGAGAGGCTGATCTCCTTAGTAGAACATTTTGTCAGCGTGAAACTTCTGTCAAATGTGTCTATGTGGGTCCTGCATAAAAAAAACCTTGGTTCCTGTTCTGGGCCCGCTCATGAGTGACCGTTTGGCCCTGGGTCTATGGGACACATGCCATTTTATTGGCATTTTTATCGCCTGGAAACCAGACCAGTTTCTGCTTGTGAAACATTTCCCTAGACCCGATAAGCCCACTTACGGTGAAACACTATTGGGTCTGTTGTCAGCTGCGTCCAACATAATATTTTTGGCCTGCTGTACAGCAGTTCCCTGTAGTGGTCTTCTACGAGGAAAAGCATACACCGGGAAGCGAAACATGTTTGTTCTTTAGTGCAAACTGCACCCAGTTCACTGCCCAGTAGGTTCAAGTGCTGGACTTTTTTGCAAGCCCGCCTTACGGCCGGTAACACACACTCTACACTGAAGGGCTACGTGGCAGCCGTCGTTGCTTTCCATGCCCCCTTCGGTACTATCTCCCTCAGGAGACTTCCCCCGGTGTCATCCTTCCCCCGAAGGAAGGTAACAGGATTAAGTGGTTCTCCCCGAGGGGCGAACCTGCTCCACATGATCAGGGTCTCAAGGCACTGTTCCCGCCCCCTAGACATGTGGAAAGATCTTAACTCCTGTTTGGGGCCCGGTCATGAGTGGCTGTGTGGCCCTGGGTCTATGGAGCACATACCATCTTACTGGAATTTTTATCGCCTGGAGTTCTAGGCCTTGTTTCTGCTTTGGAAACACTCTCTCCCAGACCCCATAGACTGCCATGTGTTGTTGCGCACCACATCATAGTGAGCGGTCTCCTACCCTCAAGGAGCTCTGTGGTCACGCCCCTCGTATGAGCGGCACACCAGACCATTGTGTGGTTCCAGGTCACACTCCTCTGGAAAGAGAGCAGTTCATACCTGGACATTTCATATAGGAGCAGTCATCCTGTCGAAACAGGGGCTGAGGCCCGGGGAATTGAGACCTCCATCCGGTGTGGTGGAACTCTTGGACCTATGGTCTTGTTGGTCATCCAGCTCCTCTGGGACTGGGGACCATGCTGCAGACACGGTCGAGACCCTCTCTGTATGCCAATTCTTCCCCCGATCGCTCTGCTCCTGGGAGTTCTGAAGAGAGTGCGCAGGGACGGAATCCGCCTCCTGTTAGTAGGCCCCGTTCTGGCCGGATCTTTTAGATCTGATGCCTCTCCTAGATGGCCCTCCTATAGAATTACCGTCAGGAGGGATCTCCTCTCGCAAGTAGGGGGTGCCATCCTGCACCCTCATCTGGAGTTTTGAAAGTTATGGGTGTGGCCCCTGAGGGGGCACAGTTCCTAGCTTTCGGTCTCTCAACCGAGATTGCTGAGACCATCCTCCAATTCAGAGTTCCCCCCGCGAGGAAAGTGTACATCAGGAAGTGGAACTAGTTTGTTCTTTAAGTGCAGACAGCACCCAGTTCACTACCCAGTAGGTTCAGTGCTGGACTTTTTGCAAGCCCGCCTTACGGCCGGTAACGCACACTCTACGCTGAAGGGCTAAGTGGCGGCTATAGATGCCTTCCATGCTACCTCCCTCGGGAGACTTCCCCTGGTGTCATGCTTCCTCTATGGTGCGCTGAGGCTGGGGCCTTCGGTGCACCTACCTGGCTGTGGTGTTCCTCTCTAAGGAGAGTTGGATACTTACAGGCCTTTCTGTGGCCTTCCTTTCATTGCCTTGATTGATCAAGCAGTTTGCACCTATAATTAGGGTACACACCCTAGGTGCCCTTTACAGAACCACAGCCCGTAGTGTGCCAGGCCTTCTGTCCTCTTTCTAGGAACCGGAACACTAGAAGTTTATGTGTATGTGTCCAGTGTGAGCACTGGATGCATAAGACCACAGATCTGCCCTGTGGAGGAAGACGGACCAGTTTCTTAAGCTTGGTCCCCTTACAGAAGTCTTCCAGCTTCTAGGTAAGCCTAAGCGGTGATTATGGATGCCATTTTTGCTTTCTTTGAGTCCTCTGGTATTCCCTCGCTGATTGAACCCAAGGCTCTAAGTTTTCCTGACAGAGACACCTCTGCAGGTTACTTCAAACGCTGGGAATGATCCACACCACTCCTGGCAGCAGCCACTACTCCTGGGCTACTTTCGCCCTTTTTACCAGTGGGCTGCGGCCCCTTCTCTATCCTGCCTAACCAGCAGTCACTACTCCTGGGCTACTTTCGCCCTTTCTACGAGTGGGCTGAGGCTGCTCGTTTTAATCTGGCTACTTTCGCCCTTTCTACGAGTTGACTGAGGTCGCTCCTTTCCTGCTTTATTAGCAGCAATCATTCTGGGCTACTTTCGCCCTTTCCACGAGTAGGCTGAGGCCACTCGTTCTACTCTGGCTACTTTCACCCTTTCTACGAGTGGGCTGAGGCCACTCGTTTTACTCTGGCTACTTTCGCCCTTCCTACAAGTCGGCTGAGGCCGCTCCTTTTCTGCTTTATAGGCAGCAATTATTCTGGGCTACTTTCACCCTTTTCCTCTACCTGCTTCACACATAGCAGGGCTTTGGAATTCTGGCGGTGTGGGTATATCGTTCCCAAAGCGTTCCGACGCAGCTCGACGTTCCCCGAGGCGTTTGCATTTATGTATTTTAATATATTAAACTGTGTTAAAATGGAACTACTTCTAGTACATTTAGTTCAATTTAATTTGATATGTTTATAATTAATTTAAAATATATTTTAATACTTTATTTGAACGTGCTTCAAGAATATATAAATAGCATTTCAGCTCATTAGAAATGCATTAGCAGTACACTTTTAGTTTATTATAAAGTATTTTTTTAAATATTCAAAATGGTATAAAAGGTGCAAAAATCATTAAATATAAATGCTAACGGTCACGCATTGCAGGGAGATGGGAGCCAGGGGAACAAACAAGGAAACAGGATTACAAACAAAACACTATTTATTAACTACAAAAACAAAATCCAGGTAACAAACAAAACACGACAAAACTTTAAGATCGGACAAGGGGAGTGTATAAAAAAGGACTATTTATACACAGACAAAGGGGCGTGGCCACTTAACAAGATAACGAGGGGAAGTACAAATATGGGCAAGGGGGGAACCAATAAGACTAAACACTAAGGGGAGACAAGGAAGAAACCAAACCATTGGAACCACAGGGGGGAAACACTCTAGGAAAAACCCAACAAAACAGATAACAATCCTTACACTAACACACACACATACACATACTTTGACATCTACAAAACTTTAATATAAGGTCTTGTTCATTACAAAATAAAATCTTACATTAAAAACAGTACTGTCAGCGATCTCACGCAGTCACAGCCTCAGTCACCTCAAACTACATCTACATTAATCTGGATACATTTGAAAACGGAGTTTTCGCTTTAAAACACTCTCCGTCCACACTAGCGTTTCCAAGCGTTTTCCAAAAGTTTCTCACCCACACTGAAACGTAGAAAAATGTTCAATTCGCCTCAGTGTGGACGGAAGGCTAAAACGGAGATGCGTTTTCAAGAGAAAACGTATTAGTGTGGACATGGCCTCAGTCACCAGCCATAACACACACCAGGGCACGTATTTATCAAGCTTCTCAAAGTGCCATTTAGTGTTAAGTGCTGAGAATTCATAAAAATTTACTCCTACATTCAAACTTAAGTATAAATGCAAGTTATCAAATTTCTTAAAACTAAGAATCACTCTTACTCTCCCAGTTATTTAAGACAGCTTGAGAGGTCTCTCAAGTGGTTAGGAGTTGCCAGTAGGGGCTTGTGATGGCACTGTGGAGACAGAGACATGCATGAATCTTTTACGAGAGGAGGAATGTTTTTGAAATGTTTGATCAAATGGTTACTTAATCAAACGGTTACATTTCCTCAGTAATTCAAAACAAGCAAAGGACATATACATTACCAAAGAACATCATAACCTACTTCAGTCTAGCGTGAGTATTATGCTCTTTAAAAAACACTCCCGTTATAATCAGTAAGGCTATCTGCACTGTATAATGAATAAATCTCTTAGCCCTTATTTACACTGCACACGTCAGCGGCGCGTTATGGCTCCGACACTGGAGCTGATTGCAGACACTCACGCAGAAGGTTTCTGAAGCGACTCTCTGCGCTGCATCAGTAAAGGTAGCCACAGTTTTTGACAGATTGTAATAATAAAAATGATAAACATCTTGCTGTCGTCAAATGCATCAGCATCAGGCAATATCTCTGACAATCATCGATCGGCACAACACTAAATTGAAGGTTGTGATGACGCATCGTTTCCTTGCCATAATGTATTCTCTTGAAAATTCTTCATTGTCAAATGTATGTTAAATGTAAACTCCTATGAGGAATTTATCCATTCAATGTGAATTTATCTGAGAATATTCTTAAATGAAGAAATCTATTCAGTGACTGGTCCATAAGTAATTCGTCATCCAAAATCCCATTTGTGGCACAGAAAAGTGTCGTGAATCATCTCTAAGACTGACACTTACGATTTAGTCCTACACTTTGCCTAAATTATGACTGAGATGCTTGATAACTAACTTTTAAGCACAGTTTTGAGCCAAGAATTTTTTTACACTTAAGTCAATTCTTAGCAGTGTTCTTGGGAGTAATTCTTAGATGCTTGATAAATACGGGCCCAGATCACACTCACCTGAGTTATAATCACTCACAACAAAAATAACTTCTATGGATCCCTGGCTTCCCTCATCAGCAGAGGTTCTCGAAGAACATGTCAACACACGTCAAGCCTCCCTCACGCCAGGCACAACCCCTCAATCTACCTTTGCCAGTCCCATGGTCATTCCAGTTTCCTATGCGGGTGATGCAGCTGAGTAGCTTTCTTCATTTTACTTCTCACCAGCTGGCTTGGGCCAAGGCTATATGGAACGCCAAAAGTCCAATAATGAACTAATCACTTCCATGAAGTTTTTGGCTCTGCTACAGGCATGCTCTCAGTGTAAGATCAGCTGCTGCGGCTGCGTCAGGGCACCAGCGACTACACTCTGCACTTCCGAATGCTGGCAGCGACCTGTGGATGGAATGAAGCGGCCATATTCAGCGCCTACAGACAATGTTTGGACCCTCAAATTTGTGCTCAGATGGCAATTTACGATGACACTGTTTGATTAGTGATGCAGAGAGAGCCACTAGACTCTCCCAACGCTTGTTCGCCTGTTACATCGGCAAGCCGCTCACCAGCCTGCATCACCCGCCACCAGCCCTCCAGTACCAGAGTCCGCCCATGCAAGTATATTCAGATTCATTGTAATTCAGATATTGCTTTACTCTCCTTGCTGTCAGTACAACTACTTACCGCACACTATTCTGTTACAGTCCCTGCCCTCGTCGACTCGGGCTCCTCGAGCAATTTTATATCAGAAGACCTATTAAGAAGACTCCACCTATCCCGTACACACCATGCCCAGAAGCTCTGAGTCAAGACGATCCAGGGAAAACCGCTTGGGCATGGGCAGGTGAGATTCAGCACTCCCTTGTGTAACTCAAGATTGACAGCTTACATGAGTACCTTTCTGGTACTGGAGGCACCCACATGGGACTCATGTGAAATTACTCTTTTCACTGTTCCAAGACCCATCAATTCCCCTAGTAAAGTACAGATTGCCTCCACACACATCGGAAGGCCTGAGCCACTGGATTCTCCCACAGTCCAATCTGATTAGGAAGGCTAGGAGGAGTACATCCAGAAGGCTCTCAATCAAGGTTTCATCCGACTATCCACCTCTCTGGCCGCCTCGAGCTTCTTCTTCGTGGGCAAGAAGAATGGGCCTTGCGGCCATATATCGATTACCGGAACTTGTCCCGTGGTCCCGGGCTGCTTTCAAGGAACTCTTTGGGGCATACATCTTCTCTAAGATGGACCTGCAGAACGCGCATTATCACACCAGCTGGCCATCTCGTAACTGCAAAGTGGATGCTCTATCCTGCATGCATTCTCCAGACTATTCTCCCTCCAGCCCTGATTGTCAGCACCATTCAATAAAACACTGACGATGCTATCCGATCCGCCACTCTCTCCGAACCTGCTTCGCTGGAGGGCCTAGAAGGGAAAATCTCAACTCAAAAAGTCCCAACGTCAGTTCCTTCTTTGCTCGGTTCAAAACGTACCAGGCTCTGGACATCCAGGCAGCGAACGGAACCTCTCACTCCTTTCAGTAAGTCTCATGATGTCAACAGATACGTCCAGAATTGTTCAGTCTGTGCCATGTCTAAAACCCCTCGTCATCTTCCACTAGGCAAGCTCTAGAAGCTCCACAATGCTACAGAATGACAGTGACATGACGACACAGATTATAAAAGGAACAATATAGAAGTATACAAGACAGACAATGTGCAAAAGTAGCAAAGACACAATATACAAAATATTTAATTCACTATGTACAGGTATATTATGTGCAAAATTTGAATAAATAACTGAATAATGAATAAAGAGTGTATAATAGTGTTGTATGTTCCATGATCAAGTTTTCATGAGATGGATTGCAGGAAAGAAACTGTTTCTGTGTCTGGTCGTTCTGGTGCTCAGTGCTCTGTAGCGCCGACCAGATGGTAACAGTTCAAAAAGCGAGTGTGCTGGATGTGAGGGGTCCAGAGTGATTTTGCCAGCCCTTTTTCGTACTCTGGAAGAGTACAGATCTTGAAGGGTAGGGAGGGTTGTACCAATGATTCGTTCAGCAGTCCGGACTATCCGACGTAGTCTTCTGAGATCAGACTTGGTAGCTGAGCTGAACCAGATGGTAATTGAAGTGCAGAGGATGGATTCAGTGATGGCAGAATAAAACTGTTTCAGCAGTTCCTGTGGCAGGTTGAGCTTCCTCAGCTGGCAGAGGAAGTACAGCCTCTGCTGGGTCTTTTTCGCAATGGAGTCTATGTGAATGTCCCACTTCAGGTCCTGAGAGATGGTGTTGCCAAGGAACCTGAATGACTTGAATGTGTTTATTTACCTCTTATTGATGTAAAAGCACATCCCGCTGCCGCGTCCGAATAATCAAAAACCGGTTGGAGATTTTGTAAAACTGATCATGTTTACAAAACAAAAAACAGGAAAAACAAACTAAAACACAAAAACAAAAACAACTGGAGAGCTAAGCACAGAGGCTCCCATCCGCGGCGCCATATTGAATGTTCAAAAGGAGATGGAAACCGGCAGACATTTGACATGAATTTAATCATTAAATAAACACACAAAATGAAGGTAAAGCCCCTCACAGATTATTGCATCATAACACATAATAAACAACAACACAAATAGTCCAGGGTTGTTTTGTTTTGTTTTGTTTTATTTTTATTTATTTTTTGTTGCTTCAGTTTTTGTTTTAGTAGTTAAAGTATTTTATGTTTATACAAATATTTACACATATTAATACATTTGCTGAAAATAAAAACAGTTGAAAGTGAGAGGATGTTTTTTGTTCATATGCAGTACTGGTCAAAAGTTTGGACACATAACTTTTTTTTCAAATGTTTTTGAAAGAAGTATCTTATGTTTATTAAGCCTGCATTTATTTGAGAAAAAAATACAGACAAAAACTAATACTGTGAAATATTATTACAATTTAAAATAATGGGTTTTTATTTTAATGTACTTCATATTTCATTTGTAATCACAAAAAAATAAATAAGTAATAATAGTAATAATAGCATGTAGCGTTTAGTTTAGTGTATTGTATGCATGTTCTGTAAAGCTGCATTGAAATAATATTGTGAAAATCGTTGTACTTATAAATATGAATATTTGCATAGATATACAAACTGACCCAGCAATGCAAATGAATTATCTACTAATAACGCCTCTCTGGATATCTTAGCAACAAAACATGATGTAATTGACACTGTTTGTCTTGCTTCAGACTAATGTCATCCATTGAACGAACAAATGTTCACAACATTTCCGAGTTAGCATCCAGAAAATGGCGCTACCAGAAATGCTTCAGGACCAGACATGCGCAGTAGACATGCTTGTTATAGTTTACGTCTTTGAAATGGTCTATAAAACAATTTTAAATCAGGAGGAAATTTCATTATGAAATAAATGTTTTTTTTTTTTTTTTCTCAAATACACATTGGCCACAATTATTGACCGCCTAAAAATTATGAGTCAAATATCCCTAAAGTGTTTTCCTATATACTTTATATAGGCCACTCTACATACCACAGACTGTTAGGTGTGGTTTACACTCACATCTGTCAGTACAGTCTAATTAGGGACTTATATCCTTTTGTCAAACTTGCAAACTGGTTGTCAGGATTCTTGTCTAGTTTGTCTAGTTTTTCCTAGTGTTTCCCCCCCCATGTTTCCCATTCATATGGTTTAATCCTTGTCTCCCCCTTCTGGTTTTGTCTATATTGGTTTAGTCATGCCCATATTTGTATTTCCCCCTCGTCTGCTCGTTTGTAACCACGCCCTGTCTTCAGTGTATTTAAGTCTGTGTCTGATCACTCCCCTTTGTCCGTCGATGATTGTTACTTCTGTTTACCATTTGCCCCTGGATTTCTGTTTGTTTGTTCTGTTTGTGTCTTTTTGTTTATACTCCGATTTTTCTGTATTTCCCTGGATTCCACTACTTCTCCATCCACAGTCGTTTGTGACACTAGTACTGTTCTGGGGTGCAAGTTATGTCGCTACAAATTAAGTTCAATGGAACTCATCACCATAGTTAGCTAATGATGATTTTAGGAAACGCACCCCTGTACGCCTGTGTAGGATTCTTGTTTAGCATTTAATATTTATACTTTATGTAAACATGTAAACATCCTTCTCATGTAAATTAGATTTCATGATGATCAAGTAATATTTCCCAATGACATGTCTCTGTATTTCTACAAACATTTTAAGAAATACTTTGTTATACTTTATAATAATGTTTTATACACTGTAAAGGAAACCTATAACTTAAAAGAAATACTTACTGTTCTAAATTAGAAATGTCCTGTATAGCATGGCTGCTCTGTTGCAATGCAGAAACTCTGTCAGCGTGATAGCAAAATGAGAGTCTGCTAACACATAGACAAGTGCAGAATGTGTGAAACGGGCCTAATCCCCACATCATCCAGCCATTAATTATTGATTCTGAATTTAATTTGCAAGTCAGATTGACTCAAAGTCACAGAGATTTTTTTTCTGTTAAATCATTTATACAGGTCATTCTGAGGTAGTAATAATGTCATTGATTATTATATGTTGTGCAGCTGGGTATACCCGATTCCTTTCCTCCAGTATTTTTGAATGTGGCATACTGGAAAATGTGGGATAGTTCATATCAAATATGAGGTTCTTTCTAAGGTTATGATACTTTTCAATGAATTTTTATTTTGACTTAAAGTGGACTGCTGTTCAACAATATTACAGTTGTAGCTTAGCAGTTACTGTACAGGAGATGCAAGCTCAAGTCTGCATTCTGTGTTCTAAGAAATGCCATCGTTTGGTGAAATTCTGTGTCAGTGAAGTATCTACATGCATCTTCCCGTTTCTTAATCCAAACTAATTTATTCAGGTTTCCAAAAGATAAAACTGAAGCAAATAAAATACACTGTGATCAGCTGTGGAAGCACATGGTTATTCTACAAAGGAAGTTATGCCCCCCATAGGCTTAAATACTAAATCTTCTAAACCAGGGGTGCCCAACCCTGTTCCTGGAGATCTACCTACCTGCAGACTTTAGTTCCAGCCCTGCTCCAACACAGCTGCCTGTAATTATCAAGTGCTACCTAAGAGATTAATTAGCTGGTTTAGGTGTGTTTGATTAGGGTTGGAGCTGAACCTTGTAGTATGGATTCAGCAAATTTACAGAACCAAAGAGGATGAGGATCATGCCTTTGGTGTGATGGTAACGAAAATGCTGGCAAAACTTTCAGTCCACGAACGCATGGAAGCAAAATTTGAAATACACCAACTGCTTTATCAGAAACATAAGCAGGCATTTTAAAGTAATAGCCATCAGTAATGTGACAGTTATTGCATTTGTTTGTGTTGGTTGTTTTTTTATACTGGTGTTTCAAATAAATTTGTGTCTGAGGTTTTCAAAGAACAACAATTAAAGGTACCTAATCACAAACAGCAGTTTATTTACAAAGTCAGTACACAAATTCACAAGTAAAACAGTGGCTGAATTGCAAACAACAAAACAAACTATATAGACACAAATGTTTAAACTATTTTAAATGTTCTGGAGATCCCTCCTAACTTTGTTGTCTTGCCACGGTATGAGTTCTGCTGGTTTCTGGAAAAACTTTATCAGATTGTGCTGTGTGTTCAGTGCAACCCATAATGCTCTTCCAGCAGGCAGCTGCCTTGCCTTAAGATTGGTGTCGCCTGCCACATTCCTCTTTCACTCCCCTGGCTGGATGTCTCCATCTGCGGTGGTGCTATCTGACAAGGTGTATCATATGTATCTCATGTTCCCTGGATTAGCTGCATCACTGTGTGTTAGGTAGTTGTGTAAAGCCACACAGGCTTTCACAATATGTACTACATTGTCTGGGCCACAGTCAATTGGTTGGGCAAAAATTCTTCACTGGAATGCCATGATGCCAGAGGTGTTCAAAATGATCCTTCAGGCCCAGAAATGTTGGTAGTGGTACACTTGCTGTGCCGTTGTGAGGCTGGAGCATGTGGCATAAAATGAAAGGGACATGTGAACAGTGTGAACAGATGGTGGTGTCACACTAGGAGAGGCAAAGATGAGGTAAATTGAATCACAAGGTAATTTTATTTTTTAAAAATTAAGAAGCTTCCAACAGAAGACATTGGTAAAGTCTGTGCAATTAATCAGGAAGCATGGTTGGTCAAGTTCTTATCTGGATTGATTTAGAGAGTACTCACCGCTGAGCGTGGAGGACGGACGGGGCAGGTGTGCAAGGGAGGATCCTTGGAGCCACAGTAGAGGCAGAGACCGGCAGTGAGTCATCGAGCTCTCTTGGTACAGGAAAGATGGTAGGCATCCGTGATCATGGGCTCAGGTGCTGGAGGAGCGGTTGGAGCAGGTTCAGGAGAGGTGGCGGTGATATGTTGCGAGATGAGGGACACCTTCTGCACCTTCGAGTCCTCGTAAATGGCCATGTGCTGACGAACTGGAGGGTTCAATCCATGTCGGTATGCTGCTAGGAAGGCAGACTCATTCCATCCGCTGCTGGCCGCTAGGGTCCGAAAGTCGAGTGTATAGTCATGAATTGTAAAATCGGCTTGCTGTATTCAGAGCAGTTCCTCATGCACAGAGATTGCGGTAGTAGCTTGGCTGAATACTTCCCTAAAGTGTTTCATGAAGTTAGTGAACAAGTAGATGATGGGACTATCTGAATTCCATGGAGCGTCAGCCCATTGCAGGGCTCTTTCAGCGAGGAGAGAGATGATGAAGGCGACCCTCGCCCAATCAAATATTCATGGGTCATTGCCACTCCTTCGAATATTCCCTTTCGATCACAAAACATGTTTAGATAATTTACATCAATATATTATTTTCTCTAAATGAGTAAACGAGTGATTTTCACATCATTTGGTTAAAAAAAATCTAGCCTACCACATCCAATTCTCAAAAGTCTTGTGAACAAATGTTCTGTATGTGTTTCATGGTCTTATTTCAGTGACTTCAAAAATTTAGTTTTTCATTAACCACGCATAAACGTCATTTTCTCAAAAACTCAAACATGTACATTCATGTTGCTTACATATTATTGTAGCCCAATTTGAGCTGATTACAATGTAATCTTTAAATGACTCTAGTCATTTATATGTTTAAGCTACTGAAAAAAGCACAAATGTCAGGGCAAACTTCTTCAGGGCCCCAAAACAGAAACACTCTGTGTTAGATTGTTCCAGAGTTTAGGAATTTAAGAAAAATTTAAGAAAATGATCTGCCGCCCGCAGTTGATTTTGATATTCTAGGTATTATCAAATTGCCAGGGTTTTGAGAACACAGCGGACGTGAGGGACTATAATGTGATAAGAGCTCGCTCAAGTACTGAGGAGCTAAACCATTGAAGGCTTTATAAGTAATTAGCAAGATTTTAAAATCTGTACAACGTTTAATAGGGAACCAGTACAGTGTTGACTGAAATGCACTGGTAAAGTAAGAACTCTAGCTGCTGCATTTTGGACCAGCTGGAGTTTGTTTATATTGCGTGCTGAACAACAACCCAATAAAGCATTAGAATAATCTATCCTTGAGGTCATAACCACATGAATTAACATTTTGGCATTTAACATTGAAAGCATAGGTCGTAATTTCGATGTGTTTTTGAGATGGAAAATGTGGTTTTGCAAATGCTAGAAATGTGGCTTTCGAAAGATTGCCATCAAATAGCACACCTAGGTTCCTAATGGATGCTGAAGAATTGACAGAGCAGCCATAGAGTGTTTTAGGTTATTACATTTAGATCCAATAATTAAACCAATAATAAAAAAAAAAAATTGTGTGTTTTTTTTTTTTTTCCAGAATTTAGCAGTAAGAAATTACTTGTCATCCAGTTTATTATATAAGCTATGCATTCCGTTAGTTTTTGGAACTGATATGTTTCATCGGGCCACAAAGAAATATAGAGCTGATTATCATCAGCATAACAGTGAACACCATGTTTCCTGATGATATCTCCCAAGGGTAACATGTAAAGCATAAAAAGTAATGGCCCTAGTATTGAGCCTTAAGGTACTCCATACTGCACTTGTGATTAATATGATACCTCTTCATTTACTGCCATAAATTTAAATCCTCACAGATACTATTTTTTCTGTTGGAAGGAACAGAATTGTGAGGATGCTACCTTTTCTAGTATATTTGACAGAAAAAGGTTGGTCTGTAATTAATAATTTGTTGGGGTCAAGTTGTGTTTTTTTTTTTTTTGTTGTTGTTGTTGTTGTTTTTTTGTTTTTTTTTTAATGAGAGGCTTAATAACAGCCAGTTTGAAAGTTTTGGGGACATATCCTAATAACAATGACAAATTAATAATATTCAGAAGAGGATCTATGACATCTGGAAGCACCTCTTTTAGTAGCTTAGATGGAATAGGGTCTAACACATGTTGTTGGTTTAGATGATTTAGCAAGTTTATACCATTCTTCCTCTCCTATAGTAGAGAATAAGTGGAATTGTTGCTCAGGAGATCTATAGTGCACTGAGGCGATACTGTAGCTGGCGGCTGCATGGTTACAATTTTATCTCTAATAGTATCGATTTTGGAAGTAAAATAGTTCATAAAGTCATTACTGATGTGCTGTTGGGAAAAGTCAACACCTGTTGGGGCTTTATTTTTTTGTTAATTTAGCCACTGTATTGAATAAATACCTAGGGTTATGTTTGTTTTCTTCTAAAAGAGACGAAAAATAGTCTGATCTAGCAGTTTTTAATGTTTTTCTATAGGATAGGGTACATTCACGCCAAGCGGTACGAAAAACCTCTAGTTTTGCTTTCCTTCAGCTCGCTCCATTTTCCGGGCTGCTCTCTATAGTGTGCGAGTGTGTTCGTTATACCACGGTGTCACACTATTTTCCTTAATATTTCTTAAGCGCAAAGGAGCAACCATATCTAAAGGATCCAGAGGGCCAAGGCGGAGCCCAAGGCTCTGGCGACCAAGGCTGAGGCGGAGATCCGGAGGTCTGCAGCGGAGCCTGTGCGACAGAGGACCAGCCGGTGGGAGGGAGGAGCCCAACTGAGCCGGTGGGATGGAGCGACGAGGCGCAGCCGGAGGAGTGGAGTTCTGAGGCAAAGGCGGGACGACGACCGACCAAGGCAAAGCCAGAGGGACGATGGAGCCCATTGGAGCTGGTGGACCAACGGGCGACTGTGGAGACGAGGTGGAGTCCAAGACTCTGAGGCTGGAGGCGAAGATGAGGGATCCTCCAGCCATGATGCCGATGGAGACTGGCAGACCCATGGCAAACCCACCGCACAGATGGTAGGCTGAGGGTGAGCTGAGGGGCTGACAGGAAGCAGGAAAAACCAAGACAAACAGTCCATGGGCGTGACAATATGAAGCACAATTACTTCAAACAAGTTATACTTGAAGCCTGTTCTCTGAGAAGCACTGAAAATATTGCTATAATTTGTAGAAACACCTCCCCTTTATCTTTTACACATGGCTCATGTTTGTAACACTAATTTAACACTAATTTTGGCTAATCTAGGTTATGATCAGTGATCATATCATTTACAAAAAGTTATTTCATAGTGTAACGTGTTAGTGAAGACAACGGAGGTGTGGATCCAAATGCAGGGCTTTATTAAGAGCGTGGTCAGACAGGCAGGGTTCAACAACAGCAAACGATAACATCCAAGAATAGAAGAGTAATCCAAGAAACGGGTGTAAGGTTGGGGCAGGCAGCAATGAATCAACAAAACCAGAAACAGTCCAAGATCAAATAACATAAAGGCAAGGCAAGGAAACAAGAACACAGAAACTAGATAGACGTAACAAGCTAACAACAATCAGCAAACAGTGGTATGAGGGACAGACTTGTATACCCCACACATGAGAACACATGACAAAACCAACCAATGAAAACAGAACACATGGAACAAAGGAACCAATAAGAAAATGACACACAGACACACAGACAAGGGTAACACCCCTTAAGGTGTGGCTTCCAGACACTCCAAAACAAAGCAGCACATTACACGAGGGTGATAGAGTGGACACGGCCAGGCCTATGCTCGGGTGGAGGGCCTGGTGACTGAGGCAGAGCCAATGGAGCAGGGTGCCAAGGTGGCTTGACGAATCAGTCTCTGATGCTTAATAACAGATGTGATGTGACATGATTTTGGATGATCAGCTGTGACATGAAGAGACTCTGGAAGCACAGCTGTGACGAGACGTGACTCTGGACGAACAACTGTGACATGACATGACATGACGTGATTTGGGAAGATCAGCTGAGACATGACATGACTCAGGAAATTCTGGCGAGATGTGACGAGACTCGGAAAAATCAGCTGCGACATGACTTGGCTGTGGACGATCAGCTGAGATGTGACGAGACTCTGGGAGATCAGCTGTAGCTTGACTTGACTCAGGAAGAGCAACTCTGACTTGAC
Source organism: Garra rufa (assembly GCF_049309525.1). Taxonomy (NCBI): domain Eukaryota; kingdom Metazoa; phylum Chordata; class Actinopteri; order Cypriniformes; family Cyprinidae; genus Garra; species Garra rufa. Next base: position 8,706,614 of record NC_133371.1, read on the forward strand.
TTGACACAGGAAGAGCTGTGGTGACTTTCAGCTTACATTAGATCCGCCCAAATGTTGTCAATTTTTAAATGGCTTTCAACATCTCTTGATTCTCATTGGGCTTTCAATATCTTTTGATTCTAGCTTTTTCTCTCTATTTTACCTCAGTCAATAGGCCTTTTTATTTTTATTACACTTTTATTGCTCTTCTATTGTTTAAATGCTTTGTGTTTTTGCTGTCTGTTTCTTTTAGCTTTTGTAAAGCACTTTGATCAACATCAGTTGTTTTTAAATTAAATTTAATTTAATTTTTGCATCTTTACACTTAATAAGAGTTAGCTCAAAAGTCATTTACTGTACATTTTTAGATCATCTTACAAAAAGGAAATCATTTAAAATAATATAGCTTACTTATTAGTCTTGTTATTTGTTACCACTACCTTATTATATTTTAGATTTAAAGGTACCCAACACTAGACACAAGTATTTGATGTAGTGTGCGATCCGACTGTCATATTTGGGATAAAATGCATATTTGATGTTATTATCGAAACATTTATTTATACAAATTTTTCTTCACAAGAATTGTCTCAACATTCTGCATTGTTTGTTCTCTGTCCTCTGCTGCTTTTGCCTGTGGCATGGGATATCACAGCTTTACAGTCCAGCAACATTTTATATCCATCAAGCTCTAATTTACTCTCTGTATATCCGGCGCTCTGCCTGGGCCGTCAGTTGGTAGTGGTAAGAGGATACAATAAGAGTGTGTCCAAGGCGGCTCATGAAGGGCACAGCAATCCATCACTTGAACCCATGATGGATCATTCTAGCAACTGCGATGAATAGGAACACAAGGCTGAAAACACACTGAGGCAAAATGAGAAGGAATATACATTACATCCATTTAATCATCCCAGAGTCTGTAAGGAGAGGCAAGCATGGAGGTACAGGTCTAGCAAACGTTAACATTCCTTTTTTTCTCTGACATTCTACTTCCTGCTGTACCAGGTTAGATTGAATGTGTTTGAGAGGGCTTTATACCAGTTTCAGCTGGTGCTTTTCAAAGGTGTAGAACCATATATCATTAATCAATAACACAATATATATTCTGATCTATCTGCAGTGATGCTTCAAAAGACTGCCACTCTAAAATACTACTTAAAAGTTAAATTGCAAACCCATATGTTTAAATTGCTATATGCAAACCTTTTGATGTATGATATACTTTTACTTTGTATAAGTGGTGGCCTTGTGCTGTGGTGTATTGCGAAAGGTCTTCATTAGATTTTCAGTGTTTGTCAATTATCTTTTTGTCTATGTGCATTTATTTATAAATAATAATGTGTGATTTTTCTGTGCCAATGCACATTTTTTGAGTTAATTGGAAAAGTGTGGGAAAAATCTTTCTGTGCAAGTAACAAAGACAGATGGGGAAACACAAAGTTAGATAATGTCCTGTAAAACTCACGTTTGTGGTTGTATTCCGCCACCAATGTCAGTAGCAAGCCTTTTGCCCCTCAAAAGATCAACAAGGTATGAGCTGTGTGTAAGTGCTTGATTAATTTGTACATGTAGTTGGACAGAAATGCTGCTTAACATAAAATAAACATCCATTTATTGTACCAACAAATGTTTGCTCCCTCAACACAACAACATTCAGGTTGTATTACATGTATTAATAAAGTCGATGATCCAGTTAATTGCATTAAAAAAAAAACATCATGTAGCCAAGTCATTACCATGTAGTATGCTCTGTGTCACATGCCAGCTGCTCTGATGTCCCTCAGACTGGCCAGAACTCTGATTCTCTGAAGCTGCTTTGAAATGGTATGTTTTGTGAAAAGTGTTAATCAGAATTTCTGGTTGGTTAATAGTAGTTACTATAATGTTAGTAGTGCATTAGTCATTTGATGCTGTATAGTTATTCATTAATGACAGAACAGTATTCTAAAGTGTTACCATAAATTTGTATCAACTTTTTTTTTTACTCCACCACACGCGTGCGACATCATTATCACAGGCCATATGACAAAGATGCGACCATGTTCAAGAAACAGTCATGACTAGCTAGTTTGTTTCCACAACAATGCATCATGCTATGGTAGTTAATCGGTAAGTTACATTGTTGTACGGCAAAAGCACCCCAGGTTAACAAACAAGATTAACAAAGGACCCCTCACACATTCCCCACTCACCATTTGAGTGGCTTCTCTCCCTGTTATTTATTGCCATGATTATTATTTGCCATTATCTTTAAAGTTGTTTAAACTTTTTCCTGTCTGCATATTGTCACAGGGAGGGTCAGAGACGTGCGGATCCATTTGCAGCATTTTATTCAAACAAACAAACACAAAGGGGCAGGCAGAAATCGTCGTCAAAAAACAGGCAGAAAGGTCGGGGCTGGCAGCAAGAATCAAACACGGGAGGGAGTCCAGGAATCAAACACACGGGAAAACAAACACGGAAAGAAACGCTCGGAAATAAAGACCATACGGAACAATAAGACATCGCAAGGTGGCTGTGTGTGTGAGAAGCTTAAATGCAGTCAGTGTGATGAGGTGCAGCTGTGAGCGGTAATCAGTGCAGTGAGAAACAAGGAGCAGGTGAATGCAGTGATTAGTGCAGTGGCTTGTGGGGAATGAAGTCCATGATGTGTAGTGCAAGAGTTAATGATGACAAGACGACCAATACGTGACACATATATATATATACACACACACACACACACACACACACACACACACACACACACACACACACACACACACACACACACACACACACTGTAACGTTGCTGGAAGATACAAGGCGAAAGAGGATCTAGATGCAGTAGTTCATTGGGAATCCGTGACAAAACAATAAAATCCAGAGGGAACAGGAACTCAGACAAGGGCAGAGACAACCATTACACATTTAACAACTGACAAACCACAGAGGAAATACAAGGACTATTTATACACAAGACAGAGGTAATGAACTAATTGGTAACCTTAGAAACTAACAGGGGAGTGGGTGTGGTGCAATGAGTGTCCATGACAACAAATGAGGAAGCACAGAGGCAGGGAAGCAGTAAACAATGAGACACAAAAACTACAAAACAAAAGTCCTTAAAACACAGACACAGAACACACACAGACCGGGATTATGACACACAGTATCTCAAAAAAATGAGTACACCCCTCACATCTCAGCAACCATTTTAGTATATCTTCTCAAGGGACAATACTACAGAAAACTTTGATATATATATATATATATATATAGCTTGTATAGCAGTATAGATTTACTGTCCCCTGAAAATTACTCAACATACAGCCATTATTGTCAAAATAGTTGGCAACAAAAGTGAGTACATCCTTGTCAATATATTGTGTTAGCACCATTGTTGTCTGGAATTGCCTTAATCATCCAGGGTATCACCACACATGCTGGACACCATCTGAGCCAAACAGGTTTATCTTAGTCCATTCCAGCATTAGTCCAGCATTAATGAATGTAGGTGAGGAATCCCCAAATGTGACTGAACATGGTTCGTATCAGCCAGCTGCTAACATCGCTACAAACAGGCATGCAAGTTCGAGCAGACAGCGGCACTCAGCTCAGAGCGCAGCCGAGCCCAGGACTCTGATAGTGGGTGACTCCATTATCAGAAATATAAGTAGCAGAACTACAACTACATGCTGCTTTGCTCAAGCAACCGTCTCTGATGTGAACAAGGAACTTCGGAACATTCTAATGAAACACAAGACTGCAAATCGAATCATAATCCATGTGGGAAAGAACGATATTCGGAAAGAGCAGTCGGAACTCCTAAAGAAGGATTTTGGTGAACTCATTGAAACACTTCGAAGACTTGAAGTTCAGTCTTTCATCAGTGGACCACTCCCAGCAAGGGGAACTAACATGTTTTCATGGTTGCTTGGACTGAATACCTGGCTACAAAGAACCTGCAGTCTAAAAGGAGTCAACTTCATTGACAACTTCAACCTTTTCTGGGGCCATAGACAACTGTTCAAACTGGACGGCCTACACCCAAACAAACTTGGTGCGAGAGTGCTAAAGGACAACATCTATTTTTCACTCCGGCATCCATCAGTGGAATGTGCCAGTCTACCCAACATGAATGGCACACACACACTTGGACAATGTCTGCGTGACGACAGGACATCTTATCAGCTTCAGAGTCATCATGTGGCCAACACAACCCACAAGGACACTGACAACGCCACACAGCCACAACAAGCACTGCTTATGGACACTTTTCTGGCTGAGCCCTGCCCACAGAGCTCATCACAGACAGACTGTGATGTACTACAACAGCTCCAAGACTCAGCACCGAAGGACAACTTTCTGGTAAACAGCCAGGGAAGCCAGGACAACATTTTTCAGCCACCGGAAACACCAGAGCCAGAGCTCCATTCACCAGACACATTATCCCTCTCTCCAGCATCTCCACTTCTAAGCTTCTCACAGAAAATGGAGGAACTGGTATATGCTGGAACCAGACTCTCCCACTCTTTTGCTGCAAGCCCCCAGTTATCAACTAAAAAATGGCGGGCACCACAACCACCAAAGCCTGTGGGTCCAGCTCGCCCTCCTCCTCCTTTGAGAGCTCGTCGGCCGCTGCCACAACGTCAGGGCCCAAACCCTCCTCCGTCTGCTGTGAGTGAACCAAAAACAACTGATAACAGCTCTCAGTGATATGTGTCGGGTCCCCGCTATGATAACAGCAACACTCAGCAATGTTTACAGAACAAGCAGGAACCCAGTGTGCCTGTAGTTTTCCCTATTTCTGTTTTAATATGTGATAGAAAGTCTAAGGCCGTCTCAAGCTGTACGGTTGACCCATCTAATCTGAGGCCTATTCTGCATCAAACCAAGATTGCTCTAGAGACAAAAAGTAATGCCATCAAGCTAGCATTTTTAAACATTCGCTCACTAAAAAATAAATCACTTCTGATCAATGATTTTATAACCACAAACAACCTGGATTTTATGTTTCTAAATGAAACATGGCTAGAAGGCAGCTGCAGTGCAACAGTCCTCAATGAAACAGCCCCTCCTAACTTTACTTTCATGAGTGCCTGCAGAGCTGTCAGAAGAGGTGGTGGTGTAGCTGATCTTTTTAAAGATGTCTATCAATGCAAGCAAGTGTCATTTGGTCAGTACATGTCTTTCAAATATCTATGGATTGTGCTGGAAGGTGCTCCACGCATTCTATTTATCATTATTTACAGGCCCCCAAAATACTCTCCAGTCTTTGTTGAGGAGTTCACAGAACTGCTATCAATGATTTGTTCAGAGTTTGACTGTTTTTGTTATGGAAGCAGACGGACAACAAGAGGAATACAGGTAAGTGAGTTTATTAAAACAGCAGTGCGGTAAGTGAGACTTGGAGAGGTGAATCAGGTAAGTAGAAGCTTTCACAGAATGATTTGCTGGATGCATTGACTGGAGAGGACTAAAGATGAATACTCCTTTGCAGGAACTTTGGCGATGTGCAGGACGGCTTATGGCACACACACACACGCTGGAGGAATGGATGAGGCTTACGGCTCGATCACCCTTGATGACTGGAAACTGGAAGACAACTGGAAGAGACGAGATATGGGTTAGTAGTGACAGGTAAGTATCTTAGAGTAGGAATCGTAGATAATGGTCTTAGCTGAGGATAGCGTTTGCCTTAGGAAGCTTGCGCTACAGTCCGCTTCGTGGAAACGAGCCCGGACAATGACTGGTGTGTGTGATGTGCTTATGAAGGTGCTGAAGGTGATTAGGTGCAGGTGTGGCTGATTAGAATTCAGGTGATGGTGAACATGGCGTGATTGACATGGAAGAACCTGGCCAATCCGTGACATTACCCCCCTCCCCAGGGCCCGCTCCCGAGGGCCTACACCTCCGGCGCCGTGGTGGCCTGCCTCTTCCTCGGGGTGCCGGTTGCTCAGGATGGTTCGAATGGAAATCCTCCAATAGGGCTGGGTCAAGCATGTCGTCTCTAGGCACCCATGACCTTTCCTCTGGGCCGTAGCCTTCCCAGTCCACTAGATACTCCAGGTGACCACCACGACGTCGGGACTGCAGAATCTCTCGAACCGTGTAGACAGATCCTTCCTCTAGGAGTAACGGGGGAGGGGGTTCCTCTTCTTGGCCAGGTTCTGTGGGAGAAACAAGAGGTGGGTGCCAGGGTTTTAACAGAGAGACATGGAATGTGGAATGGATCCTGTACTGTGGGGGTAACTGGAGTTTGTAAGTGACGGGATTGACCTGTTCCAAGATTGTGAAGAGACCAACAAACCTGGGACTAAGTTTTTTGGAGGGCAGTTGCAGACGAATGTCTCGGGTGGAGAGCCAAACCTTATCTCCGGGAGCATAGGGCGGGGCCAGAATCCTTCTTCTATCTGCCATGGACTTGAATCTGCGAACTGCCCTCTGGAGATGATGGTGAGCTTCGTCCCAGACTCTCTCGCTCTCCCGGAACCAGTAATCCACTGCGGGCACCTCAGATGGTTCACCATTCCAGGGAAACAATGGAGGCTGGTATCCTAAGACGCACTGGAATGGTGTGAGGCCGGTGGTAGCTTGCCGCAGTGAATTTTGGGCGTATTCCGCCCAGCCCAGTAACTGGTTCCAGGAGTTCTGGTGAGCGTGACAGAATGTCCTGAGAAACCGCCCCACTTCCTGGATCTTCCTCTCCGTCTGGCCGTTGGTCTGCGGATGGTAGCCAGAGGAGAGGCTGACGGCCACACCTAGGAGCTTAAAGAACGCTTTCCAGACCCTTGATATAAATTGGGGTCCCCTGTCGGACACTAGGTAACCCAGGTACCTGAAGACATGATTGAATAGGAGCTCTGCAGATTCGAATGCGGTAGGGAGACCTTTCAGGGGCAGCAGTCTGCAGAATTTGGAGAAGCGATCCACGATGACGAGAATACAGGTATTACCCTCTGATGGTGGTAGGTCCGTCATAAAGTCAACTCTTAGGTGTGACCAGGGGCGGTTAGGAATTGGCAAGGGATGGAGTTTCCCGGTGGGTAGATGTCTGGGACTTTTAGATGTAGCACACTCCTTACAGCCTTGGACGTACCTTCTCACATCCCTTGCCATGTCCGGCCACCAGAAGCGTTCGGCTAGCAACGAGAGAGTTTCGTTGGCCCCTGGGTGTCCGGTGCCCGGTGCCCGGAGAGGTATGGGTGGAGTGGATGAGATCTACCCGTTGGATACTGGGGATGTATTGGCGATCTGGAGGACAGCCCGGCGGAGGTAGGGGTACTGGAGTGGCGACGGCTGGAGGAGCTGCCCATTCGATGGGGCTGACGATGATTTCTTTAGGAAGTATCGTGGAAGTGGTCTCTTGGGTTTCTTGTGAGTCATATCACTGGGACAGGGCATCAGCACGGACGTTCTTTGGACCAGGACGATAGGAAATAGTGAACTGGAATCTGGAGAAGAACAAGGACCACCTTGCTTGACGGGGGCAGAGCCGTTTTGCTGCCCGGAGATATTGTAAGTTTTTATGGTCTGTTAGGACCTGGAATGGATGATTAGCACCCTCCAACCAATGCCGCCACTACTCCAAGGCGAGTTTAATGGCCAGGAGTTCCCGGTTCCCGATATCATAATTCCTCTCCGCTGGGCTGAGCTTCCGGGAGAAGTAGGCACATGGATGGAGTTTCTTGGGTGTTCCATGATGTTGTGATAGAACGGCTCTGACTCCAGATGTGGAGGCATCTACCTCGACCACAAATGGAAGTTCCAGATCTGGATGGGTAAGTAGAGGTGCTTGGGTGAAGGCGGACTTTAAGGATTGGAAGGCTGCGGCGGCTTCAGGGGACCAGAGGAAAGTTTTGGGTTTTCCTTTAAGGAGGTTAGTGAGTGGAGCGGTGATGATGCTGTATTTGTGGATGAACCGGCGATAGAAGTTAGCAAATCCGAGGAATCTTTGCAGTTCCTTGATGGAAGTGGGAGTTGGCCAGGCTGTAACAGCAGATACCTTCCCCTCGTCCATGCGGACCCCATGTTGGTCGATGATGTAACCGAGGAAGTGGACAGACTGGAGATGAAAGGAGCATTTTTCGGCTTTGAGGAAGAGATGGTGCTGTCTGAGTTTGTGAAGGACCTCCGCAACGTGGCGACGATGTTCCTTCTCACTCCTGGAGTAGATCAAGATATCGTTTCAATATAGACGATCACCGACTGATGGAGGAACTCCCGGAGGACTTCATGAATGAAGTTTTGAAATACGGAGGGGGCGTTGACTAAACCGTATGGCATCACCAAGTACTCATAGTGGCCAGTAGGGGTCACAAAAGCGGTCTTCCATTCGTCCCCCCTCCGTATTCGCACCAGGTTGTAGGCGCTGCGGAGGTCCAGTTTAGTGAAGATGGTAGCAGTCCGGAGTTGTTCTAGGGCCGCAGGGACGAGAGGAAGAGGATACTTGAAGGGGATGGTGCTTTGGTTGAGAATATGGTAATCGATGCAAGGCCGCAGCCCTCTATCCTTCTTGGCCACAAAGAAGAAACTTGATGCGGCAGGTGAAGTAGAATGGCGGATGTAACCCAGGTTGAGAGCCTCCTGAATGTACTCCTCCATGGCCTTAGTCTCCGGAAGCGACAACGGGTAGATCTTACCTCTGGGCAAAGGTGCGTTGGGAATCAGGTCAATCAAGCAGTCCCATGGCCGATGAGGAGGTAGCTGGGAAGCTCTCTTGGGGCAGAAGATATCTTGGAACTCGGAGTAGATTTCAGGGATGCTAGTAGATCTCTTTTCCATAGGGCTTTCGATGGTAGTGACATAGACGGGTACTGGACTCGGAATGGGACAAGGAAGGTCTGGAAAACACTCGGATGAACATTTCCTCCCCCATCGCATCACTTCGCCGGAGCCCCAAGAGACGATGGGATCATGCTTCACCAGCCACAGGCGCCCTAGAATGATGTCCATGTGAGCACCCTCCAGAACCAGTAGCTGAATTTCCTCTTTGTGGAGCACTCCGACTTGAAGTTGGATGGGTTCGCATTTACGTTGGATACGTGGTCGTACAGAGAAGGTGTTGGTTATGGGTTGGATCTGGTAGACGTTAGTCGAGGCCTTGGTGTGGAGCTGGAGCTGACAACAGAGGGCCCCCGAGATGAAATTTCCTGCTGACCCGGAGTCGATAAGCGCGGGGACTGAAACAGAGAAATGAGGTGTGGTTAACTGTACATAGATCGTGAGGGGGTTCATACTTTCTTCATCCGACCGGATGACACTCACCGCAGCTCTGATGGGGCGAAGTGGACAGCCCAGACGAGTGTGTCCACCGGCTCCACAATACAAACAAAGACCCCGGGCCAGCCTCCTCTGTCGTTCAGCGGCGGACAGTCTACCAGATTCCAATATCATCGGTTCTGGTTCTGGAGGGTTGGCGGGTACTGATGGAGGGAGGAGTGCAGTATTCTTTGTTTCAGAGTGGGATTGATAGGTCTTCATCCGGTCAGAACATCTGAGAGACTGTTGAATAAACTTCTCTAGACCCATAGTGTCGTCCAACGCAGCTAGTTGGAGACGCAGTGACGGTTCAAGACCCAGCCGGTACGTTGTGAGCAATGACTACTAGAGTGCGAAAACGAAGTGCATATTCTTGAGTTGTCATCGTACCTTGCGAGAGATGGTAGAGCTGTTCGCTGGCCGAGATTCCACCATCTGAATGGCTGAAAACTTCTTTGAAGTGGGAGATGAATGATTGAAGAGAACGAGTGGCCGGTCCGGCTTGGGTCAGGATGGTATCTGCCCATCGAAGAGCGGGTCCTGTGAGGAGGGAGACGATGAAGGCGATCTTAGATTGGTCTGTGGGATATAGAGAGGGTTGCATGGTGAAAATCAATGAGCATTGTAGTAGAAATCCACTGCACTCCTCCGCCCCGCCAGAGTAGGGCGCCGGTCGAGCCATGGGACTGGAAACTCCAGTAGCCGAAGAAGTGCTCGGTGGTGACGGTGCCGGAGGTGCAGAAGGTGTGGTGACATGAGCAGCGGTTAACACTTTCCGTAGTGAATCCACCAACTCCTGGAATGGATCGTGTGCACTCATGCTGTCAACTGTATCGGTCCGGGCTTCTGTTATGGAAGCAGACGGACAACAAGAGGAATACAGGTAAGTGAGTTTATTAAAGGTGAATCAGGTGAGTAGAAGCTTTCACAGAATGATTTGCTGGATGCGTTGACTGGAGAGGACTAAAGATGAATACTCCTTTGCAGGAACTTTGGCGATGTGCAGGACGGCTTATGGCACACACACACACACACACACACACACACACACGCTGGAGGAATGGATGAGGCTTACGGCTCGATCACCCTTGACGACTGGAAACTGGAAGACAACTGGAAGAGACGAGATATGGGTGAGTAGCGACAGGTAAGTATCTTAGAGTAGGAATCGTAGATAATGGTCTTAGCTGAGGATAGCGTTTGCCTTAGGAAGCTTGCGCTACAGTCCGCTTCGTGGAAACGAGCCCGGGCAATGACTGGTGTGTGTGGTGTGCTTATGAAGGTGCTGAAGGTGATTAGGTGCAGGTGTGGCTGATTAGAATTCAGGTGATGGTGAACGTGGCGTGATTGACGTGGAAGAACCTGGCCAATCCGTGACAGTTTTGCTATTGCAGGGGATTTTAATGTTCACATAGAAAATGCAGAAATCAAAACCACAAAAGAAATTATAACGGTTTTGAACACTTTTGACCTGATTCAGCATGTGCATGGGCCTACACACAATCGTGGACACACTCTTGATTTACTCATCAGTAAGGGTGTAAGAATTCTACTCTGGGTCACTGCAGTTCCTTCGTCTGTCCCTGATTCAGCAACGAGCTCGGAATAGACAACAACAAAGCCAAGTGTACACACAAATGGTTTATTGCTCTCTACTAAAGAAGATGGGGCAGTCCCATCCTTATATACATCGTGTTTACAAAGATCTCATGTGAGCACACGTGGGCGTTTACAAGTCAAACTGATATATAAACAAATCCATAAATGGATAAAAAAGTACAGACAGTTGAACGTTTAGTTTAGTCTCTGAGCAGTCCTTGAGGACTGGTGCAGCCGCACCCAGCTGGCTTCCTGTCAGTTTCACACCTAAAAGAGATAGACAGGAAGAACAAACTATCCCAAACACACAGTAATTCTTATAATCCCTCTTCCAGACTCTTACTCAGAGACTGGACTCATCTCCTTTGTCCTTCTGTGGCAGTGGGCGATACCCTGCAGAGACAGCAGACACCATTGTATACATACGCTGCATAAAACATTTCACAATACATGGACCAAAAATACACAATAAACACAAAATAAGTAATACCGGTATTATCATTGAGACATAAGGTGCAAGCGTGCCAAATAGGCTTGAGAGGATACCCCAATTCCAATTGTTATTTCTAGATTTTAGCTCATCCTCATATATCTGAGATGAAATCTGCTTCATGGTAGTTACAGCAGTGCCAATTGATCCCTCAGGCTCATCATTTGCAGGTATGTATGTGCAGCACTTGTCACCTACAATAGAACACACCCCTCCCTGGGGTGCTGGGCTAAAAGCATGTCCAGCACCAACCTGTTCTGCATGACCACCTGTCTCAGTGCTCTGAGTTCATCTTGGGCCCCTGCCAGTGCAACTGTGGTGCTGTTGACGAATGATGCCAGTCGATAATGCATGATGTCTTGTTGCTTCATTAGGTCAGAGACGCCAAACTGAGGTATCATAGACTTCCAGAACCGAGTCCAGTGTGATCTCATCTGATGTTCATCAGGGACGACCTCGCTGTCAGCTGACCTTTTGCTCCTGAAAGACAAACCACGTTGTATATGCATAACAGTCACACGATGTTGCAGCTGCACTGGTGCACAGAGGCCTGTCCAGTTCATCTTGTAAGTGTTGTTGACAGTGTCTCCACCACAGTACCGCATTGGCTAGTACCGCACCTTTAGCTGGCCAGTGGTCTTCACAGAGCATGAGCAATTCGACGCAAGCAGGGTTTCTGGAGGTGTAACAAACAGTTCTATTATTTCCCTTAGTACATGCTGTTGTGTTCTTTTCACATGAGCCCCCCTTGAACCTGGGGCAGGAACTTTGCAGCCACTTTTCTACACCCTTCCCTTCGCTTATTATTTGTTTACAATTTGTAGCACTTATACCTGTCACGCTTTCACCTGATGTCCCATTAAAACAAAAGGGAAACATAAAACCTTCTGGTAACACCAGGCTAATTTTTACATCAACAGTTTCAGTTTCATTTTTACTTGATGCACTTTTACTTGATGCACTACCTTCTTTCTTGCTCATTTCATTCATATGACAGTAATTATGGTACAGTTTAGTTTCATCAGTATAGGGTGTTGTTACCCTCTTTACACACCTAGGAGACCATACATACGTTTTCCCCTTAATAGTCTGGACAGAACAAAATTTGGGCGGTCACATTTATATACAAAGGGTTTTAAGGATACAGTTACTGCAGTGCGAAACAATTCTTGGCACACCACGCAGGATTCATTGGTCACTTGGCGTGCTGTCCAGTTGGCATACTGCCAGAAGAGGTTTCTTTTGGCCTCCTCTGGGAAAGCGTTGGGTACCATGAGTCCAGCTAGGATAATACAGGTTATTGCTCTGCAAAACAGAAAGAGTTAGTACACATAATACATTGTCCTTCATTTCAGGGGTTTCACTCTGGTTGCATGGATCCACTGTGGAAAAAGATCAGTTAAAACAGCAGTTCTGGTCACAGCTAGTATCTCTGTAGGCCCATCATACAGAGGGTCATTAAGGCCCTCAGGTTTTATTTTTTTATCAATACTTGGTTACCCACTTCAAAGGGGTGTGAGTTAGCTTTAGGGACTTCATGTTGACCCTTTCCCAGAAATCAGTTAATTTGTCTATTAGGCCTACAGCATACTCAGACATGTGGTCAGTTAACACCACACCTATCCCTACCATTCCGTGGCGCCAAGGGATGGGGAAAGGTCGGCCCATTACCACCTCATAGGGTGATAAGTTATCTAAATTTGGCTGAGGCATCATTCTTAGGTCTGCTAAGACAATTGGAAGGACCCTTGTCCAATCAGATGTATTCATACTGACCATTGCTTTTCTTATCTTTTGTTTAATTGTCCTATTCGTCCTCTCTACGAAGGCTGAGGATTGTGGATGATAAGGTACATGCAATCGCCAGTCAATTTGTAGCTCTTTAGCTAATTGCTGTGTTACTTTGGATGTGAAAGGTGTGCCCTTATCGGAATCTATTGACACTGGGATGCCATACCTGGGTATGATTTCTTTGGTTAAAAACTGCACTACCACATTGGCATTTTCTCTGGCACATGGAAAGGCCTCTACCCACTTAGAAAATTTGTCCACAAACACCAAGAGGTATCTGAAAGGTCCCCTCTTGGGCATGTGTGTAAAATCAACCTGCCATTCAGTAAACGGTTGGTTAGTCCTCGGCAGGTGTTGATGCTTTGCTGGAGCTTTGCTTATATTGTTTTTAGCACAAACCAAACATCTGTCAAGTATGTCATTAACCGTGTGTGGTAATTGGTCGACGCAAAATAAATCTCGCATTGTATCTAGTACCCCTCTTCGTCCGCGATGAGTGGTACCATGAAATTTGCGGACGAGAAACAGTAAAACAGACGCAGGTAAACGGAGGTGACCATCTTTGTCACGCCAAAGGTCATCAGGTCCCTGAGACGCAGAAAAAGCTGACCAAAATTGACGGTCAGTTTCAGTGGCTGCTTTCTGGACAGTGACAAGGTCAACATCTGGAATCATTGATGACGTCATTTTTGAGGTTGATACTAGAGCTATATTAGCATGGGGGCTTGGAGGCCCCTCTTGAGCAGCCCTTTTTGCGTGGAGGTCTGCCAATGAGTTACCTTTAGCCTCATCCGTATTGAGGGTCCAGTGCCCTTTTGTTTTTACTATAGCTAACGAGCGAGGTAGACAAGAGGCCTCAATAAGTGTTTCAACAAGATGCTGATGTTTACTGAAGAAAATAGTTTGCAGTTTCATCAGCAGAAGTCAGCTTCAACACTCTCGATGGAGTGTAGACAGAGACTGACACACACACACACACACACACACACACACACACACAAACAAACACACATAGAGGCTTTATCTATCTTCAAGGTTGTCTTAGCCAGGCAAGACTCTTTATCAGTGTGGTTGGACACACACACTTAGGTCGATCATTTTCTGGTTTTAGGCAGGGAACAGCCTCGAGCAGACGCGTCTCAGACTTATTACCCATTTTTGACATTATTATGAACTTATAATCTGCGCCAGTGAAATGGCTGTGACGCGACAATTTGATCAACATTTCCACGAAATGCAAAGGTTTGTCTACCTCTGGCAACATGCTCAAAATATCCTTCAGAGTTGAAACGGACGGCGGAGTTATTTCTACGTGGCCCTGTCGTTTTGTTATCCACAAATGAGCTTCATTTATTTTCTCGACGGGCGCTAGTGGGGGCGCGCTGTGTGCTGGTGAGCTAGGCGCGGGCACATTAGGCGCGGGCGCCGGATAGGGTGGCGGCGCGCACGGCGGGAACGAGGAAGTGGTCGGCAGCTCTAAGTATAGTCTGGTTGTGGCTTGAGTTAGTTTGGTCAATTTGGTTTTCTGCAAATTTGACTCAGCCTCAGCTAATAATTGCTTCTCATTTTTGCCTTTAGGCTTTTTTGGTACGACATTCTTGACAGCTTTTGGTAGCGAAATACCCTGTTTATCATTCCATACAGTTTGCATTTTTAGCCAAACATCATACCCTTCTTTCATTTATTTTTGATCCCATTCGGGATCGCCCTCGCCTTTTTATGTTAATCGAAAGGCTTGTGCCATGTGATTTGGGTCAAAAGAACCCGTTCGTGGATATGTAGGATACATCTCATTGGCTTCAGTCCACCCCGCCAAATTATCCACCCAGAAATATGTATAAAATCCCCAACTACATCTATTCATCCAATCACTTGGTGTTTCGTCAGGATTTGGTTTAGGATAGGTGGTTCCCATGACAGATATTATCCTTACCACAAGACAGACCGAAACTCATGACCCACACTTTTACTTTTAATTTTGTTTTCTATTTGTTTAGCACACTCTTCCCAGCCTCTCGCTGAGGGTATTCTTGCATCACTACACAGATAGTCAAACTATACTTTGTCTTATCTGACTACGCAATCAAACCGTAATGTCACTAATCAGATAGTCAAACTAATTCATGTCTTATCTGATCACGCATTAAAACAGTAATGTCACTAATCAGGTAGTCAAACTATACTTTGTCTTACCTGATCAGAGACATCACGTCGGGGTCACCAAGTCTGTAAGAATTCTACTCTGGGTCACTGCAGTTCCTTCGTCTGTCCCTGGTTCAGCAACGAGCTCGGAATAGACAACAACAAAGCCAAGTGTACGCACAAATGGTTTATTGCTCTCTACTAAAGAAGATGGGGAAGTCCCATCCTTATATACATTGTGTTTACAAAGCTCTCATGTGAGCACACGTGGGCGTTTACAAGTCAAACTGATATATAAACAAATCTATAAATGGATAAAAAAGTACAGACAGTTGAACATTTAGTTTAGTCTCTGAGCAGTCCTTGAGGACTGGTGCAGCCGCACCCAGCTGGCTTCCTGTCAGTGTCACACCTAAAAGAGATAGACAGGAAGAACAAACTATCCCAAACACACAGTAATTCTTATAAAGGCTCTAAACATTTCATCCACTGTTATCAAGGATGTAGCACTATCTGATCACTTCTGTATTTTCTTTGATATATTGATCTCTGCTCCAAATGAATCTAGATCTGTCTCTGTCAGAAAGAGATGCATTAACGATAACACTAGTGTGCTATTTATGAAGGCTATATCTTCAATGCCAAGCATTTCTGCAGACTCTGTTGATCTTCTCCTGGAGTCCTTTGACTCAAAAGTTAAGAATGTCATTGATGACATCGCACCTGTAAAAATCAGAATTTATGGCGAACAGGAATCGCCGTGGAGAAAATCAACAGCAGTACAGAGTATGAAAAGACAATGCAGAAAAGCTGAGCGGATGTGGCGGAAGACGAAACTCGAAATTCAATATAGCATCTATAAAGACAGCCTTCATGCTTTCAATGCTGAACTAGGTAAAGCTAGACAAATGTTCTTCTCAAACCTTATAAACAGGAACTTAAACAACACTCGCACTCTTTTTGCTACCGTTGAGAGACTAACGAACCCCCCTAGTCAGATCCCTAGTGAACTGCTCTCCAACAGCAAGTGCGATGAGTTTGCTTCCTTCTTTTCTGAGAAGATCAATAATATCAGAAAGACAATTAGCACACCCTCAAGTTATGCAGAGGTCAGACAGATTCAACCGCAATTTCAAAAAGAAGTCATTATGTCTACTTTTGAAGCAATCGATAGCAACATTTTGGAAGAAACAGTACAGCACCTCAAATTGTCAACATGCCACCTTGACACACTTCCCACATCTTTTTTCAAAAGTGTGCTTAACTGTTTAGAAGCAGATCTCTTAGAAGTGGTGAACACCTCACTTCTTTCTGGGACTTTTCCAAACTCCCTGAAAACTGCAGCTGTTAAGCCCCTTCTGAAAAAGAGAAATCTTGATAACACCATATTGGGCAACTATAGACCAATATCAAATCTTCCTTTCATAGGCAAGATTATTGAAAAGGTTGTTTTCAATCAGCTGAATCACTACATAAACTCAAATGGATACCTGGACCATTTCCAATCTGGTTTCAGACCACATCATAGCACAGAGACAGCGCTCATAAAGATAATAAATGATATTCGCCTAAATTCAGATTCTGGCAAAATATCAGTGCTGGTACTACTAGATCTCAGTGCTGCATTTGACACTGTCAATCATAACATTCTTTTAGATAGACTGGAAAA
Source organism: Garra rufa (assembly GCF_049309525.1). Classification (NCBI taxonomy): domain Eukaryota; kingdom Metazoa; phylum Chordata; class Actinopteri; order Cypriniformes; family Cyprinidae; genus Garra; species Garra rufa. Next base: position 8,723,530 of record NC_133371.1, read on the forward strand.
CTGGGTCAGGCTTTCTGGGATGGTTCTCAAATATCTCAGGTCATACTTAGAAGGGAGAGGTTATTACGTAAGTATAGGAGAGCATAAGTCTAAGTGGACGTCCATGACATGCAGAGTCCCACAAGGCTCAATTCTAGCCCCGCTGTTGTTCAGCCTGTATATGCTCCCACTAAGTCAAATAATGAGAAAGAACCAAATAGCATATCACAGCTATGCAGATGATACCCAGATTTACCTAGCCTTATCGCCAAATGACTACAGCCCCATTGACTCCCTCTGCCAATGCATTGATGAAATTAACAGTTGGATGTGCCAAAACTTTTTAGTTAAACAAGGAGAAAACAGAAGTCATTGCATTTGGAAACAAAGATGAAGTTCATAAGGTAAATGCGTACCTTGACGCTAGGGGTCAAAAAACAAAAAATCAAGTCAAGAATCTGGGTGTGATTCTGGAGTCAGACCTCAGTTTCAGTAGCCATGTCAAAGCAGTAACTAAATCAGCATACTATCATCTTAAAAACATTGCAAGAATTAGATGTTTTGTTTCCCGTCAATATTTGGAGAAACTTGTTCATGCCTTTATCAGCAGCAGGGTGGACTATTGTAATGGTCTCCTCACTGGCCTTCCCAAGAAGACCATTAGACAGCTGCAACTCATACAGAACGTTGCTGTCAGGATTCTGACTAGAACCAGAAAATCAGAGCATATTACACCAGTCCTCAGGTCCCTACACTGGCTTCCAGTTATGTTTAGGATAGATTTTAAAGTACTTTTACTTGTTTATAAAGCACTCAATGGCCTAGGACCTACATACATGGCAGATATGCTCACTGAATATAAACCTAACAGACAACTCAGATCACTAGGATCGAGTCAGTTAGTAATATCAAGGGTTCACACAAAACAAGGGGAATCCGCTTTTAGCTATTATGCCGCCCACAGTTGGAATCAGCTTCCAGAAGAGATCAGATGTGCTAATACATTAGCCACATTTAAATGCAGACTCAAAACTCATCTGTTCAGTTGTGCATTTATTGAATGAGCACTGTGCTATGTCCGAACAGATTGCATTATTTTATGTATAATCATTTTACTGTATTAATTAATTTGAAATAGTTTTCTTTTTTTAAATCATTTTAAAATGTTCTTAATTTTGTTTTTATTGTTGTGATTATTATTTTAAATTTTTAGGATTTTTATGCTATTGTGATTTTAATTCCTTTTTATGTACAGCACTTTGAATTACCATTGTGTATGAAATGTGCTATATAAATAAACTTGCCTTGCCTTGCCTGCCTTCATTTCACTGCATCTAAATGCCTCACGATGCCAGGATGTTTTTAATAGTCTATACAATAAAGAATGATGCAATATAAAGGTTATAGTCTTTTGAAAATCATATTTCCTATGTTACTAAAACAGCATTCTTCCATCTTAGAAACATTGCTAAGCTACGGAACATGTTAGCCATGTTAGTCCATGCATTCATGACGTCTAGACTGGACTATTGTAATGCACTACTAGGTGGTTGTCCTGCTTCTTCAATAAATAAGCTACAGGTAGTCCAAAATGCAGCTGCTAGAGTCCTTACCAGATCAAGAAAATATGATCATATTACCCCAATTTTACAGTCTCTGCACTGGCTACCTATTAGGTTCCGTATCACTTACAAAATACTACTTCTTACCTATAAGGCCCTTAATGGTTTAGCTCCTGCATACCTAACTAGTCTCCTACTACGCTACAATCCCTCACGCTCCCTGAGGTCGCAAAACTCTGGAATTTTAGTAGTACCTAGGATAGCGAAGTCCACTAAGTCCACTTTTCTCATTTGGCTCCCAAACTCTGGAATAGCCTTCCTGATAACGTTCGGGGTTCAGACACACTCTCTATGTTTAAATCTAGATTAAAGACTCATCTCTTTAGCCAAGCATTCACATAATGTATCTCATAACGTTGTACTTCAGTTACATCTGATCAAATGCACATTAATATTCTTCAGCTTGGGCTAAACACATCATTTTTGTTTGGTTGGAAGTTGGAACAGCAGCTACGCTAATTATTTCCATCCCGTGGTAACTAGGAATTACACAAGATTCAGTCTGGATTCAGAAGAAGAGATGATGCCAACCCCTCAGAGGACCGCCGATGATGCCAGCCTTGAAACAACATACAGCACTACACAATTTTTCTACAAGTTTGATTGCAACACATAATCATTACTATACGTGTTCATCATCTGTTTTTGATTACACCATTATTATTATTTTTTTTATTATTTATACCATATGTACATCGACTTAACATACAGTAGTCACCACTAATAAGCTAGTAAATATATTGTAGTAGCCTACATTTTTTGTACAGCTGCTTTGCAACGATTTGTATTGTGAAAAGCGCTATACAAATAAACTTGAATTGAATTGAATTGAATCTCTCAAATGATATATAATGTAATGTAAACAAACGTTTGCATATGAATTACACACATTAGACACATCTCGTGTTGGAACGGTTCTTTTCAAATGCGTCCAAAAAATATAGTTCAGCAAAACGCTGGATTGCATGATCGTTCTCTGCACTGTATTTGCAAAAGTGTGCAAATGCGACATGTAACATTATCCAAAACAGCGCACACAGTGTGCATGTTTAAAAAAGATTAGTGCATAACTGTTTGCTGCTCACTTAAGTGAACAGAACATGACAGGAATCACAGAAATTATAGTGTAAATTTTTACCCCAAAGTCTGAAATAGTGTCGAATGTGCAAACTAATCAGCATTAACTAACCTTACCTTAACCCTCTGGGGTCTGAGGGTGTTTTGGGGCCCTGAAGAACTTTTGACATGCCCTGACATTTGTGTTTTTTTCAGTATCTTAAAAACATTTTAATGGTTAAATTTAGATTACATTGTAATCAGCACAAATTGGGCTACAATAATATGCAAGCAATATTAATGTGCATGTTTGTGTTTTTGAGAAAACTACATTTATGTGTGGTTATTGAAAATCTAAAGTTTTGAAGTCACTGAAAGAAGGCAATGAAGCACATACAGAACATTTGTCATCAAGACTGTTGAGAATTGGATGTGGTAGGCTAGAATTTTTTTCAACCAAATGATGTGAAAATCATCTCATTCATTCGTTCAGAGAAAACAATATATTGATGTAAATTTTCTAAAACATGTTTTGTGATCGAAAGGGATTATTCATAGGTGTGGCAATGATCCATGAATATTTAGCAATTCACACCTGAGAGACAAAAGAGCCCTCCCTAATGGCCCCATCAATGACTGACTTGACTAGCACCCTCAGATTGCAGCTTTTCAAATAGTTGTAAGCCAAATATAATCCTATTCTAGCAAACCATAGGGGAAAGTGGGGTGAGTTGTGCCAGTTTTTACTCAAAGTGACTTTATAGTGAATCCATGACAGTAATCCCTCCTATTTAAGCATGTACATATATTTCAGGATGTGGCGCATCCCCGGGAACAATAACTTTGGATCTGAAATAAACTGATTCAGAATTATAGCTTTCAGAAAACAAGTGGTCTCGTGGCACAACTTGCCCCCGGTGCGGGGTAAGTTGTGCCTTTAGGGAGAATACAGTGGGGTAAATTGTGCCAGTGATTATTTAAGTTAAAAAACATTAGCAAAGAATGGAGTTTTAGATTACTTGTATTTTATTTACAACACTGTATAATCAAAACATACATAATGAAGGTCAAAGACACATTATTGAGCTCCCTGATCTAACCACACAGATGTGCACAGACTTTGTGGCATTTCTGAAAACTTTTTCTGAATTCTGTTCAACAAATGAAACAAATAAATCTTACCTGCTATTTTGCGTGCACTTAAAAAAATACAAAAAATAGTCAAAAACTTGTTTTACACTAGAATATCAGTGTAGTTGAACATCTGAAGTTTGTAGTGCTCTCAGAGGAAAACAGTTTGAAGGGACTCAAGGGAAAGAGGGCAGGATTCATCTTTTGAGCAGGTTTGAGATCACTACAAAAATGACAAAAACAAAACAAAACAAAAATCATATCAGGAGCATATGTCAGTATACAGTCATAGACTCTAGCATTTGTACTAATGTAAAAAGGACATGTAATATCTGAGAGACTAATAATTATCGTTTAGCACTATATTACTAATAAACGTGATGTAAACATACATTCAGTGTAAGCACTCATATTACTTTTACACCATACTCTTATACAATAAAATAAATAAATATGATTCTACAGTCATAAACATATCGTCATAAATGCATCTTACAGTCATAAACGCATCGTTTCTAGAACATTAAAAATATCCTGGCATCGTGAGAGATGCAATGCTATCAAACGTACTTCATAATGTTTCATTTGATATAGTCAGGAATTATAGTTTAGAATAAGTCTAACTAGTGAAATGTGTACACGTTTTGTCACAGTAAATAACAGCAAAAGCTAGTAGACAAATAAGACTTACTCATGTAAATGTCTCCTCCTGCTGGGTTTGCGTTGCATCGCATCCTTCTTCTGATTGAGGTACATATAAGTCTTATTCCTCACAGCACGTCATTCAGAAACAAACTGTAACCAAGATGAACTTGAAGTCATGTTGCTTTGTTGCGGTGATGTGGGAGTTTCCTCGCATACAGATACTCCGGTCCTTGCCGCGCTTGTAGCACATGGCTAATTTGAATACCAAAGAAATTTCGCTAGTGGGCGTGGTCACATTAAATATAATTAGTTACAACTGGAAAGACTAGACATCTCCTTGGTTTCATATAGATTACTTTATCACAGAATATTTGTTTTCGATAAAACTTACTTAGTTTAAAAGCATAAATCTCAAGCTTTCTGTAGACACCACTTTACTGTTTGTGTGCTGAGTATTCACAGAGTTTTAATGATTTAAGTGACGCATTTCTAAAAGCAGTTCGCGGAGACAGAGAAAACAGAAATCACCCTGTTCGTTTTCTTTATTCTAAAAAAAAGCACAACTTTCTGTTGTTCTTGTGAGTGTGCACAAATAAAAGTACACACTTTACAGTTTCCAATGATGTATATCTCTAATTTGTATGACTGAAACCGACAGAGCATTTTTAGTGTCTTTTGCGCTGATCTTTAAAAAAATGAGCTGGTATCGAGGCGATACAGCCGTCCTCAGGGAGTTAATTTGCAAGCTGCCTCGTGTCGGTGGTCTGCCGCGCAGTCTAAACAGAACTAATGTTAGCACTCTGACTGTCATGATGCGTCTAGAAATGGGAGGAGACGAAGGAGTAAGTGAACGATATTTAATAATAAAACCAGGCAAAACACAATGGAAAACAAAATACACTGAAGCGAGCAAAACAAAGGAAAACTTAGGAAACATGGGGACCACATCCAAACACAACAACGCCGGATAAGGAAACAATGCAAACAAACCAACTTATAAGGTGTAGACTAATCACATGGACAGGTGGTGGCAAATGATCTAATTAAGGGGAGGAAGTACCAAATATGGTCAGGGCAAAACCAAATAAGGTAAAACAACAGTGGAAACAAAGGGATAAACCAAAACATATCAACAAAGGGGGAAAGACACTAAGGAAACATACAAAAACCATCCATGAATCCTGACACTACACCCCCCTCTCGGAAGGAGCGTCTCGCGCCGTAACACCTATAGGGGAGGGTGGGTGGGCGCCCTGGAGGCCGCTAGGCAGGGACACAGGAGATACAGGAATACGGGGACGGCCTCCAGGGCGGATCAGGGAGCTCGGGAGGCCATGGCCGGGCAGACAGTTCAGGAGGCCAATGGCGCATCAGAAAGCTCAGGAGGCCATGGCGGGTCAGAGAGCTCAGGAGGCCATGGCGGGGCAGACAGTTTAGGAGGCCATGGCGAGTCAGAGAGCTCAGGAGGCCATGGCGGGTCAGAGAGCTCAGGAGGCCATGGCGGGTCAGAGAGCTCAGGAGGCCATGGCCAAGCAGCCTCCACGGCCTTGATCTCATCCTTCGAACCAGCCCCCCCCCCCCCCCCCCCCAAAAAAAAATTTTTTTCTTGGGAACAATTAGGGGGTTACAAGCCAGAATAGTCTCTGGAGGGCACACTTGAGGCTTGGGCTCTGGAGGGAGCTCTTGAGGAGCTGGCTCTGGACGGCACTCAGGGCGAGCGGGCTGGACGTCACCAGTGGAGACTCTGGAAGAGCAGGCTCTGGGCGAGCGGTCACTTGAAGGCGCTCTGGAGGTGCGGACACTTGAGGGCGCTCAGGAGGTGTGGACACTGGAGGGCTGGGCGAGACCAGCGGAGACTCTGGAAGGCTGGGCGAGACCAGCGGAGACTCAGATGTGGCCATCTTGTCCGGGGACTCGAGAGAGACCGCCATCTTGTTCGGGGGTTTGGAAGCGACCGCCATCTTGTCCGGGGGCTCAGAAGAGACCGCCATCTTGGCCGGGGATTGAGGCTTGGCGGCCATCTTGGCCGGGGACTCAGACTTGGCGGCTATCTTGTGAGCAGACTCTGGAAGGGCGGCCATCTTGTGAGCAGACTCTGACGTAGCGGCCATTTTGTGAGCAGACTCTGACGTAGCGGCCATTTTGTGAGCAGACTCTGACGTAGCGGCCATTTTGTGAGCAGACTCTGGCGTGGCAGCCATCTTGGGTGCAGACTCTGGCGTGGCAGCTATCTTGGCCGGGGATTTTGAAGCCTGCTGTACTGAGCGCTGGGTGGTGGGCCGCGGGCTTGAGCGTGGAGAGGAAGCCGGCGGCCTTGAGCGCGGAGAGGAATCCGGCGGCCTTGAGCGCTGGGCGGCGGCCGGCAGACTAGAGCGCTGGGCATCGGGCTGAGGATAGCGGTGGAGCTTTGGAGGATGACTGGGGATTGTGGAGTGGTCTGGCGGTTCGAGCCATTGGCACAGTATGTGGGGATTCCAGGCTTAGGGTAGACTGGCTCGATGTGCCGTGTCTCGGAGGGGGCTGGAAGATGAGACTCATTCAAACTCTTAAATTCTTCAACTTCGAAATTTGATCCGTTTAAATAAAGAACGAGACTGACAAGCTCGATCAAGGGGAAATTACATGCTGGAAGATCGCAGCGTACAGTCTTATCATCCAGCCCCAAAATAAACACAGCGCCGAGAGAGGCATCTGGCCAGCCTACCTGATGGGATAGCTCGAGGAAATCCTCCACATATCGCTCCAACACTCGACCACTCTGCCGCAGTCCCCACAACTTTTTCCAGCCCGATTCATCTTGTTTTGATCCGGCGTACTGTCAGGATGCATCCAGAAATGGGAGGAGACGAAGGAGTAAGTGAATGATATTTAATAATAAAACCAGTCAAAACACAACAATGCCAGATAAGGAAACAATGCAAACAAACCAACTTATAAGGTGTAGACTAATCACATGGACAGGTGGTGGCAAATTATCTAATTAAGGGGAGGAAGTACCAAATTTATTCAGGGAGAAACCAAATAAGCCAAAACAACAGGGGAAACAAAGGGAGAAACCAAAACATATCATCAAAGGGGGAAAGACACAAAACATACAAAAACTGTCTATGAATCCTGACACTGACAAAGTTGTGGAATTTACAAAATGATTCTAAATGTTGAGAAATGTAAACTTAATATAACAATTTATAGAAATAAGTGGTTACAAATATATCTGTGTTTGATCACTCTCCGCTGCTCATGGTCATCCGCCATTAATCAAAACAGAAATAATGTGCAAGGACCGGAAATAGGATCAACTCATCGCCAGTGTCAATTATGTCAACTCGCTGTAATAACACTGACTCTGAATACTGATTTATGCTGCAAGTGTTCATGTTGTTTAAATCAACACCAGAATCAACACTTTTTAACACTGGAAAATTAACACCATAAAACCAACTCTAAACAACACTGGGAATTTTGCTGTGCAGATGAATTACTTATGAATTACTCCTCACCCACAAAAACAAGGAATTTTCAAAATCTGATGCATTGTTGCATTGACTATGTTTCTACATAAATGAATGATGGTGTTTCTACTCACCTTGTTCATTCTTGTAAATATGTAAGTCAATGTTACACCACAATAAAGTATACATAGAAAAAATGGTATTACTGTACATTAGGTACTTTAGCTGTAACTGCTTTTTTTTGGCCATGATCCTGTGCTGAGACCTTTATTCACACATTAAAAAGGAGTCTGGAATCGAGAGAGAGAAATAGAAAAAAAAAATGTATGGTGCCGTTTCATCATGTCTTTAGCCTAATAATAATTGTTACATCTTTTGTTATAGTTACAATGCTCTCTTTCTCTCTCTATTATTCTGACTGCCCATCACCCACCCACTTTCTCTCTGCAGTAAGCCAGGACGTCTTGTGCAATGAATGGGAAAGCAGCCCAGATTTAACAGTTGCGGTCCAGTGAAACCCAAACCACTTTGTTTCAGGACCTGCTGGCTTCCATCTGCCTCCTCCTTGTCCTGGAATTTTTCTGTCTCAGATAAAGCCACAAGGCAGTAGCGCTGTAGTTCCTCAGAACTCTATATTTCACTGACACTTCAGTGTAGCACACAGCATTGTACCTTATGTGCACCACAGGAACAACTAGTATGATTTATCAGGTGAGAGGGATGAACTCTCACTGTCCAGGTTCTGTACACCAACAAACAAGGGTAGGCCTTGTAACCCAGGACCCAGGTGAAGGCATCAAGATTTAGGGCATTGGAGTCAAAGATCGCCACCAGAAGCCTGGGCCTAAAGACTTTATAAGCTCGGAGGCCCCAACTATCATACACTTTCTAACAACAATGGCTCGTTAATCACTGTTATTCTTTTATAATCATATTTTGACTAAATAACAGAAAAAAAAACTGAGAGCCCACGTAGCTACAGAAAACTGTATAATCTGCAATGCAAAAGCGTAAATGCAATGCACCAGATGTGGCGGTATTGAAAAAAAAACCTTACGCCTGTTTCACACATACTCCACCTGCAGTGCATATGCAGTCCATGTGCATTATGTATTCAGTGCAGAAGCAGCACAGACTTGTTTTGCTTTCACACAGGACGCGTTTGCAGTCCGTTCCTGATCTGTGGCTGTTTACCACAAACAACATGTATCCGTTATTTTAATTTCAAATCCAAACTTGCTTTACAGTACAGTAATACAATCGTTCATAGACATAGGCTATATTCACGTTTAAACTCAAAAATATAAACAACGTATTGTTCAATGCACTTTTCAAGCAAGTTGCAACACAATTAAACACACAATAGGTATAGCTTCCTTTTCATATTGCTATCACAAATATTTTAAATTAAAACTTACCACAGACAGAAACTGAGAGTCTGCTCTTGTGCCCTTTTTTCGCATTAAATCTGTATTAAAAACAATCCCTTAAAGAACTTTTCTACCTCCACAAGTGCATCTATTATGTTGCCTTGTTTATTTAAAAGTGCACTTTTCCTTGTTTTAAACCTAGCCAAAATGCCACGTGTTGACTGTAAAACACAGTAGACTTTATTTATATGCATTTACGGTGTGATCACTACATTTCTGTGTCAATCATGTTCATTTTTACAGCGAACAATGCGCTGTCACTTTAATTCAGGGCATGCAGCACAGCAAAAAATAGACTCGGTGTGGAAACGATCGCTGTACTGCTGCAAACGCACTGCTTCTGGAATGCACTGCCGGACTGCAACTGCGTGCAGTCTGAACGCTCTAATCGGTTAACATGGGTGTGGAAAAAAATACGCAGTGCATACGCACTGCATACGGAGTATGTGTGAAACAGTATTTGAACTAGTGGTGGGCGCCTAGATTTGAGTCTTTGAAGCAGGCTAGTGCTCTGGGAACATCTCAAACTCAGAAGTACGAGATGGGGAGTGGGTGGGTGTGTGTTGTCAAAAAGGCAAAATGTTTTCATTTTGGTTCATTCTTAGCAAAAAAATAAATAAATAATATTCGATCAGGTTACAAAGCAACATGTAACAGTGTTCTAATAGCCTAAACGAATTCTAATAATCTTTGCTATTATTTATGACACTTCAAACTGCTTTGGACTTTGCAGTATCAAATTATGCCTTTACTGTAAGTATGACCAAAAATGACGGAATATGCTATTTTATCTTTCAGCTATTTGATTGCGTCGGTGCCTTACGTGCACACTATCATTGCAGCCTGTTCATTTTAATAATAAAACACAGTCACCCAAAAGTTACACTAGTCAATTTAAATAGTGTGTATTACATGCAGTTCAGTGTGACCACCAGTCACATGGCACATTTTTGCTCATCATGATTTTTTTCCGTTGACATGCATGAAGTACAAAGCCTAGTTTGCCCAATACATAATAGTTTACTTCAAATACATTGCAGATATGGAAACATTTGGAGAGGTAGTCTACAAAAGCCCAACTTTACTTTCAGTTTTGCTTTAAATTTGTTTTGAATTGTTTATAGCTAGGCCTATATTGTTATATATATATATATATATATATATATAGGCAATTCTAATTATTTATTTATTTATTTCATCCTTGTTCCGCTCTGAATGCGGTTAAATTTAAAGGATTTGTGGAATGAGAGAAACTATATGTTACATTATAACATTACGCTGTATGCCTGATTATTTCGGAATGTTATGAAATGTGACTTATAGGCCTAGCCGCCGTGACCTGTTGGTTTAATTTTTCCTCTCAAAGACTTTTTTATGTTACAATTTAGACAATTTATGTTAGCGTGTTTTTTTTTTAACCTTCAGCAAACGAAAATAGGCGATTGATTCGATTAAGTATTCTTACTGTCGGTTAACAAATTTACAAAAGAATTTTGCTTGGCTTCCCAGATAGAAAGAGGGTCTGGGCCAAATCTGGCTTACATTCAGCACTTGTTTTTTTTTCTTCACAGTCTTGACTACAAATGTTTGTGATTTGTTTTTATTTTATTTTTATTTTTTTATGTACTATAGATTCTGACAAAAAAAAAAATCAGGCTACTATATTCATGAAATCAATTACTATCTTTGTTCAAAAACGGAAGTAAATTAGTGTTATTTGTGTGCTGTACTTTGCATATTTTTAGTAGTTATATACAGCAAAACTACAGCGCTTCCATTAGGATATTTTTTACGAAGCTGTCAATACTGTAACTTGTGACTGCACGCAATCAGTTGACGAACACCCATTCATATATAGGCTATTTGTTATTCAATTGTATATACAAACATATATATATATATATTTACAAATTTCATGTTTTCATGTTTCCACTGTCCTGTGGGTGTCGCTGTTTCGCTGTTTCCCTGCTTCCAGTCTGCCTTGCTGCAGAGTGGTCTGTTTGTTTGTAGCTCTCTGCAGCTTCGTTTTTCTACTGGATTTTCTACTGGATTCTCTATCTTATTGTTAATTCTGCCGTTTTAAATTGATAGATATAGCTTAACTTAATTTCTGGTCTTATCCATCAAACTAATCTGACTAATTTGATTGTTCGCCTTACTCTATAATCACGAGTGCAGCGCGTTAGCATTCCATAGCCGGTTAATTTGCCGCTCGCACTCCATTCATGCTTTTAACTCTTGTTTACTATTTTTAGCATTGCGCTGGCCGGTTAACTTGCCATCTGCGTTCCATTCACGTTTTTATTTTTTTTTTCTCGTGTTTAATATCGTTAGTACTCTTTTAGCCGGTTCCGTTCCGTTTTTTCTCCCCCTGATCTGTTCTTCAGGAACTCTAACAACATTGGTAAGTTGAAATCATTCTACAATCACGGTGAGTAATGGCTTTTTCTCCTACAATTGTAGTCTGCACTGCTTGCCACATGTATAGCTTATCTATCTCTGTCAGCAGTGAGCCTTATACATGTGATAAATGCAGGAATATAGTCAGGCTGACAGAGAAGATTTCAGAACTAGAGTCACGCATCCAAACTTTAATGGAGGATAGTAAGAATGTGAGGGCCTTAGATACGGTTTTGGATGTGACTAGCTCAGAAAGCCCTGTACATTGTTCGGTTCCGGTAACAACGCCCATGCAGCAGGGCAATTGGGTGACTGTGAGGCGGCATAGTCGCGGGTCAAAACACCGCTCTTCCGTTCCGATCAGAACATCAAACAGGTTCTCCCCACTCAGTGAAGCACCCACTGAGAAACCTGATGAAAGTGCTCTAGTAATTGGCTATTCTATTGTACGGAACGTGAAAATAGAGACACCAGCCACCATAGTCCAATGTTTACCGGGAGCCAGAGCGCCTGACATCTTGGCAAATTTAAAAGTGCTGGCTAATGCTAAACGTAAATTCAGTAAGATTGTTATTCACGTCGGCGCTAATGATGTTCGACTTCGCCAGTCGGAGATCACTAAAAATAATGTTAAAGGGGTGTGTGAACTTGCAAGTACGATGTCAGACACTGTAATATGCTCTGGTCCCCTCCCGGCTTACCGTGGTGACGAGATTCATAGTAGACTGTAGTCACTCCATGGCTGGATGTCAAAGTGGTGCCCGCGAAATAACTTAGGTTTCATAGACAATTGGACAAGCTTTTGGGGCAGACCTGACCTGTTGAAAAGAGATGGTCTTCATCCCTCCGGATGTGGAGCATCTCTTCTATCTAGAAATATGGCACATAGTCTTAGAGTTTGCACTTGACTAACTGGGGCCCAGGTCAGGAAGCAGACAGACTGGCTAAACCGACCGTCTGCTAGCCGCCTCACGTCACAGAAATCAGTTATTTCTCAGCACATAGAGACCCTTTCACCTAGATATCACACTATAGAGACTGTGTCTGTTCCCCGAGCAAAAAAATACAAAAAACGCCTGAATCAAATCAAGACTAACAATTTAATTGATGTTCAACAAATAAAAAATATATATAATACAGAGAAACAATTGATAAAGCTTGGCTTATTGAATATCAGGTCCCTTTCTACGAAAGCACTTTTTGTAAATGATATGATCACTGATCATAACCTAGATGTGCTCTGTTTGACAGAAACCTGGCTAAAACCAGACGATTACATTATTTTAAACGAGTCCACCCCCCAATATTACTGTTATAAACATGAACCGCGTCTAAAAGGTAAAGGAGGAGGTGTTTCTACTATTTATAGCAGTATTTTCAATGTCTCTCAGAGAACGGGCTTCAATTATAACTCGTTTGAAGTTATGGTGCTTCATATAGCATTATCCAGAGAAACAAGTACTAATGATATATCCCCTGTGATGTTTGTGCTAGCTACTGTATACAGGCCACCAGGGCACCATACAGACTTTATTAAAGAATTTGCTGATTTTCTATCCGAATTAGTGCTGGCCGCAGATAAAGTCTTAATAGTGGGTGATTTTAACATCCATGTTGATAATGAAAAAGATGCATTAGGAACAGCATTTATAGATATTTTGAACTCTATTGGGGTTAGACAACACGTGTCAGGTCCTACTCATTGCCGAAATCATACTCTAGATTTAATACTGTCACATGGAATTGATGTTAATGGCGTTGAAATTCTGCAGCAAAGCGATGATATCTCAGATCATTATCTAGTCTCTTGTATAATCCAGATAGCTAAAACTGTTAATTCAATTCCTTGCTACAAATACGGTAGAACCATCACTTCTACTACAAAAGACTGCTTTGTAAGTAATCTTCCTGACTTATCTGAATTCCTCAGCATATCCAATAGCTCAGAAAAACTTGATGATGTAATAGAAACTATGGACTCTCTCTTTTCTAGCACTTTAGATACAGTTGCTCCAGTGCGCCTAAAAAAGATTAAGAAAAACAGTGTAACACCGTGGTATAACGATCATACCCGCGCCCTAAAGAGAAAAGCACGAAAAATGGAACGCAGCTGGAGGAAAACAAAACTAGAGGTTTTTCGTACTGCTTGGCGTGAATGCAATTTATCTTATAGGAAAGCATTAAAAACTGCCAGATCGGATTACTTTTCATCTCTCTTAGAAGAAAACAAACATAACCCTAGGTATTTGTTCAATACTGTGGTTAAATTAACTAAAAATATAGCAGCAACAGGTTTAGACATTTCCCAAAAGCACAGCAGTAATGACTTTATGACGTACTTTACCTCCAAGATAGACACTATTAGAGATAAAATTGTAACCATACAGCCGCCCGCTACAGTATCGCATCAGATAGTGCGTTGTAGATCTCCTGAGGAACAATTCCATTCATTCTCTATTATAGGAGAGGAGGAATTGTATAAAATTGTTAAATCATCTAGACCCTATTCCATCTAAGCTACTAAAGGAGGTACTTCCAGAAGTCATAGATCCTCTTCTGAATATTATTAATTCGTCACTATCATTAGGATATGTCCCCAAAACCTTCAAAATAGCTGTTATTAACCCTCTACCGCATAGTGTTGCCCTCAGGCAACACAATGTTTTCTTAAGCCCCATTTCCATTACACGTTTCTTTAAAAGATTTCAACCAATCAAAACGGTCAAATAATTGCTATGAAACAGTCCAAAAAGGTGTGGCAGTCTCTATCAAGCATTATTTGAAGGCGGGACTTCCTTTTCTGACACGTGGTCACAGGAGTGCATGCTGTGAGAAGAAGGTAAGATTATTTGCTTTAGTAATCTTATTTAACATGACATAAATTGTAAATAAAAAATATGTATGTGTGCATGAAGGAGTAGATAAGCATTTTGTCAGGTTTTATTCACTTTTTTTTATTTAGCATGTTAATCAGTTCAGTTTTTCTTTGTGTTGCCTCAGGGCAACGTTATGCAGTAAGGGGTACTTTTCAAGGAGTTCTTCATTGACAATGTTTTTTGATGTAATCACATATCATTACATGTATTTGTGCTCAATATAATAATAAAGAAATATATATAATTTTTTCTTTATTTTTGCAGGCTAGTTTTCAATGCAATAACATGCTAAAGACAGACATTTGACTTTTTTGAATGCCAATTTCAGTGTTTTTGATTTTGCGTTGTTTTCTGCACTGATGTTTACAGGAAAATGGATGCAGGGACATTTTATGGTAGAAAGAACAGAGAGAAGCCATTTGTCAGAATTATAGCAAACAATGGATTTTGTAGTGAGGACAGTGAGCTTGAGGGAAGTGACAGTGATGAAGAATGGACCCCAGAAAGAGGTTTGAGAAGCAGAAAAAAACATGTTTAAAAATAAAAGGCATATTTAAATATATACCGTTACTCCTGAAGAAAATAGGATTTCAGAAAGCAAAGTTATTAGGGAAAGGAAGGCAATTCTATCAAAGTCACAATTTGCAATTCATTTAGCCACAAATGTTCTCTTATTCTAGGTGATGAAGAAAACGATAATGAGAGGAGTGAAGAAGAACAAGAATCTGAGGATGATGATGGTGAGGATGTCCCTCAGCAACCAAGGTGGAAAACCAGCCATGATTCTAGTTTCCCTGCATACCCTGATTGGCAAGACAGCCTTCCAAATGCTGATGACATCTTATCCCCTTATCAGTACTTCAAAACATTCTTCTCTGATGATATACTTGACGTTGTTGTAGAACAGTCAAATTTGTATGCAGCACAGGTTAATCTTAACAAGCCCCTTAACCTAACCAAAACCGAACTGGAGAAGTTCTTGGGCACTACCTTGTACATGTCCTTGTTTGGACTGCCAGCAACACGGATGTTTTGGCGCCCTGAAAGCAGAATTTCTCAAGTAGCAGATACACTCACTCTAAACAGATGGGAGGAAATCAAGAGATTCCTGCATTTCAATGATAATGATGATCAACCAGTTCGATCCGATGACAATTTTGATGAGCTGTTCAAGATCCGACCCTTGATTACTCATCTTGTCTCTAAAATGAATACAATACCCATGTCAGAGAAGCTGAGTATTGATGAACAAATGGTCCCATTTAAGGGACGAAATCGCCTGAAGCAGTATCTGCCGAAGAAGCCCAAAAAATGGGGGTATAAGCTTATGGTTTTGGCTGGCTCTGATGGTATTCCACACAACATTGAAGTATACACTGGAAAAGTAGTGCAGCCCACCCATTTGGTAGATATAGGAGCCAGTGGAAATGTTGTCCTCCGCCTTGCTCAACCAGTGCCACAACACAAAAACTACAAACTGTACTTTGACAACTGGTTCACCAGTGTCCCACTACAACTTGAGCTAGCTCGTCAAGGGGTGCACTGTCTTGGTACTGTTCGCTCCAACAGATTACCAGGCAGCAGCATGGTTTCTGATGCTGAGCTGAAAAGATCTGGCCGTGGGTCTTTTCAAGAAAAGACAGCAATTGTTGGCAATACCACTTTGTATGCAGTAAAGTGGTATGACAATCGCTCAGTGACCCTACTGAGTGATTACGTGGGAGCACATCCAGTCACTCATGTCCAGCGATGGGACAGAGGAAGCAAGGCGATCATTGATGTCCCCTGTCCTGTTGTTGTAAGAGACTATAATCAGCACATGGGTGGGGTGGACCTCCTCGACTCACTTATAGCCCTCTACCGAACCAAAATCAGATCAAAAAAGTGGTATCATCGTCTGTTTTTCCACTTTCTAGACATGATTGTGGTGACCTGCTGGTTGTTGTACAAACGGCACTGTAAATGCAATAACCTGTCAGATGCTGAGGTCATGCGGCTGTATGCATTCAAATCCTACATTGCACAGGGTCTCTGCAAATCTGGGAAAAGTCTGGAAAAGAAAAGAGGACGGCCCAGTGGTGGAATTTCAAGTTATGAGACAAAGAAGAGGCAGGGACCCACTGCTCCAATCCCAATCCCAGATGTGAGGTTGGATGCTACAGCCCACTGGATCATCATGAGTGAGAAGAAGGGCAGGTGCAGGGTACCAGGCTGCAAAGGCACTCCAAAAGCTAAATGCAGGAAGTGTAATGCCCACCTCTGCTTCACAAGCACTACAAACTGCTTCTTGAAGTTTCACACAGAGTGAGAAAGTGAACACTGCAAACATGTCTACAGCATGTTTTTAAAAGAAAATGGCCACTATTTGTTGAATTTGAACGGACTGACAAAAAGTTAAATAAAATATTTGTTAAGACATATTTGAAGAGGACAAATGTCAATTAAATATTTGAAACACATTTTCAGTTCAAAAGAGTACCTGTTCCCTCAAGTTTCCTAATAAATGTTGAGACAATATTACATTTTTCTCTGTGATTTACTACCTATACTGCATAGCGTTGCCCTGGGGCAACAAAATAAAATCTACTAAGGGGGGGTGGTGTTTTTAAAAAAAAAAAAAAATTATTAATCTGTTATCGTAAATCTTCCACAAAATTAGATTAAATATTTTTTTTAGTACAAATCCATAATTCATGCATTAGAGGGTTAAGCCACTCATTAAAAAACCACACCTTGACCCCAATGAACTAATTAACTACAGACCAATTTCGAATCTCCCTTTTCTGTCAAAGATACTAGAAAAGGTAGTATCCTCACAATTATGCTCCTTCTTAGAGAAAAATGGTATCTGTGAGGATTTCCAGTCAGGTTTTAGACCATATCATAGTACTGAGACTGCTCTAATTAGAGTAACAAATGACCTGCTATTGTCAAGCGATCGTGGTTGCATCTCTCTATTAGTGCTACTGGATCTTAGTGCTGCATTTGATACTATTGACCACAACATTCTTGTAAATAGACTTGAAAATTATGTAGGCATTAGTGGTAGTGCACTGGCATGGTTCAAATCGTAAATATATATGAAGAGGTATCATTTAGATTGCAAGTGCAGTATGGAGTACCTCAAGGCTCAGTGCTAGGGCCATTACTTTTTACGCTTTACATGTTACCCTTGGGAGATATCATCAGGAAACATGGTGTTAGCTTTCATTGTTATGCTGATGATACTCAGCTCTATATTTCTTCGCAGCCCGGCAAAACATATCCATTCGAAAAACTAACAGAATGCATAGCTGATATTAAAAACTGGATGGCGAATAACTTCTTACTGTTAAATTCTGAAAAAACAGAGGTACTAATTATTGGACCTCAAACCTCCACAAGTAATGACCTAAAACACAGTCTAATACTAGATGGCTGCTCTGTAAATTTGTCGTCATCAGTTAGGAACCTAGGCGTCCTATTCGATAGCAATCTCTCCTTTGAAAGCCACATTTCTAGCATCTGCAAAACCGCATTTTTCCATCTTAAAAATATATCGAAATTACGACCTATGCTATCAATGTCAAATGCTGAAACATTAATTCATGCGTTCATGACCTC
This sequence comes from Garra rufa, assembly GCF_049309525.1. NCBI lineage: Eukaryota > Metazoa > Chordata > Actinopteri > Cypriniformes > Cyprinidae > Garra > Garra rufa. The sequence continues at coordinate 8,741,724 of NC_133371.1, forward strand.
AAGGATAGATTATTGTAATGCTTTATTGGGTGGTTGTTCTGCACGCTTAATAAACAAACTCCAGCTGGTCCAAAATGCAGCAGCTAGAGTTCTTACTAGAACCAGAAAGTATGAGCATATTAGCCCGGTTCTGTCAGCACTGCATTGGCTCCCTATAAAACATCGTATAGATTTTAAAATCTTGCTAATTACTTATAAAGCCCTCAATGGTTTAGCTCCTCAGTACTTGAACGAGTTCCTATCGTATTATAGTCCTTCACGTCCGCTGCGTTCTCAAAATTCTGGCAATTTGATAATACCTAGAATATCAAAATCAACTGCAGGCGGCAGATCATTTTCTTATCTAGCGCCTAAACTCTGGAACAATCTACCTAACACTGTTCGGGAGGCAGACACACTCTGTCAGTTTAAATCTAGATTAAAGACACATCTCTTTAACCTGGCTTACACATAAAATCATTAACACATTTCTATAATTCAAATCCGTTAAAGGATTGTTAGGCTGCATTAATTAGGTCAACCGGAACTGAAAACACCTCCCATAACACCTGATGCACTCGTTGCATCGTAAAAAGAATGGCATCTACGCTAATATTAGTCTGTTTCATTCTTATTCCGAGGTCACCGTAGCCTCCAGACCCAGCCTGTATCCAGATCAGATGGTCACTCCAGTCCCCCGGATCCAGTCCGTACCCAGCTTAGATCATGGATCACCACCTAGAGATGACTTTAATAGCCGTGGATGTCAACCAGATGAGCTCCAAGGCGGATCATCAATAAAGACCTCGCCAACCTTGACGGCCATCGGCGCTACACCACAGGATCCTGATGAGTTCTCTACAATCAGACATTGGTACAAACTGTTGTTTGGTCTGGCCAGAGGAGAACTGGTCCCCCGACTGAGCCTGGTTTCTCCCAAGGTTTTTTTCTCCATCTCTGTCACCTGTGGAGTTTTGGTTCCTTGCCGCTGTCGCCTCTGGCTTGCTTAGTTGGGGACATTTTCCAGCGATATCGTATACTATTTGAACTGAACTGACGATGATATCACTGAATTCATTGATGAACTGCCTTTAACTGAAAATTGATTGTTACAATAATGCGTTACTTACACACTATTGTGCTGTTTAAATACTGTGCAGTTGCTTTGACACAATCTGTATTGTAAAAGGCGCTATATAAATAAAGGTGACTTGACTTGACTTGACTTTTATTCATTCAATATTCAGAAAAAAAGGTGCTATTATTATTATTTTTTTTAAAAAAATAGTTTTTCAAGAAAGAATTCAACCCCCCCAAATTTTGTTTGCCTATGTCACAATATGAGATAAATCCGGCCCTGTACATGATACAGATTTTTGTTGCCAAATTGGTTTGGAAGAGTTGTTGAATAAACAATTAAACTGCACTTTTATGCCTGTATGACTGACAGTTTTATTGATCACTGAGAGAGCATTGACTTGGTATGATGCTGGTTCAATATAAAAATATATATTTTTTAAATAGCTTAGATGTAGTCAACTACTTTTGCCATGTAGCTGTAGCTTAGCTTGCTACATTTCCCAGGAGGATAGCTTCAGTGTAGTGATTCATTTAATGAAGAGTAACTGTTAGCTTAGTTCACTACGTTTTCCAAGCAGCTTGCCCAACACTGACGCTGCGTTCGAAACCGCATACTTCCATACTATTTAGTAGGCAAAAAGCAGTAGGCGAGCAAAAAAGTATGTTTGAATGTTCAGTATTCATAAAAGAGTAGGTGAGAATTAGTAGGCGAGTGCACTAATTCTCGCGAGATTCGGACGGACGTCTACTTAAAGTGCGTTCGAATATGCCTACTTACCTACTATATAGTAGGAAAAATGAGTACATGAAGAAAGAAGTACGTTCGAAACCTCAGTATTCATAAAAGAGTAGGCGAGAAATCCCCGGATGTCCTACTGCTTCAGCCCAGATTCTGAAGTGTTCATCTGATGTACACTTTTCAATCCCAGGAGGCCACAGGAGGCCAAAACGTCATCATCGAACGTGATTGAGAACCGCGACGAGGGTGTTTACACATGTGAGTATTACAAACCAAAACACGGTTCCCTGTCTTAAAATCGTATTTGTTGAGCTACTGTATCGTAAACTGCTGATTTGCATTAGGTGTCAAGACGTGTAACGTTAAAGTATATTTGTGATTTCGCTGTAAAACACGTTTTATTACGTATAGCGACCATAGACATCTTACAGATGATTACTAAATGTTTAACAACTGACAGGAACATGTTCTGAGAGAATTAAATGAGCACATCACAACACCAAACAGACATCTAAATGAGTGATGGACGTTATGTGAGTTTATGTAGAATTCTCTGTTGTCAACACTGCTTTAGATTAATGTAATGTAAATAAACACATGTACATATAGTAACTAAACATGAGTTATCTATTTCATTTGTCTAACAGTACTGTTGATAAATTCAGGAGCATTTGTATTGGATAAAAAGCCAATTAACACAACAGCTACCTCATAAATGTAGTATTGAGCACATGAATCAGAGGGAACTGAATCTTGTGTGGATGTTACAGGGACAGATGAGACAAGTATGCTTGTCCGGTGAAGAGTGATTGATGAAGCAGTGCTGCCATCAAAGGCTTTGAGTGAGTACACTACAGACATATATTCAAACCTTAAGTTGCAGTTTATTAATAAAAAAAAAAAAAAACTTTAAGCACTTTTCTGATTCTAGATTTCTGTGCCTTTGTTGCAGCAGGACCTGAAAGGAGCAGCATTTGTGGGGAAAAAAGTAAAAATCTGAAACTTAATATAAAGTTAGGTAATTTTGTTACTTCTAATACAGAGATCTAATGAAATTGTGCTGTTAAAATGACAACTTTTGTATTGTATTTGTGCATCTTTGTATGATCTGAAATGTCTGCAGACTGGTGTGTGCAGTGAGAAAAGAGAAATCCACAGCAGCATCCTGGAAATGGTCTAGTGCCATGGATGAGACCCTCCATCACTCCACCTGCCCTTGTTTCCTCATCTGGACCAGATGTTGCTGCGGTCTCTTCATCCTCAGAGACCAAAGAGCCAGCAAGAGCATCTAGAGAAAGACTAAAATACCAATATGTCTGAATAAAGCTTTGTTCCATGTGTCTTTATTTATGTTCATGGTTACTTTATTATTTTACTCATATATCCTATATCATATATGTTGTTATCAGTAAATAAAATATAAGTTTCATTAACATATGCATTAATTAATTACTTGATTGAAAAAAAACCATGCTTGTTTTACTAAAAAATATAATTAATTATAGGTCAGCATTTATCATTATTATTGATCAGTGCATTCTGAGGTAATCTTAATTTCTAAGTAGTAATACTTACATTTTTGAGTGTAAAATCAACTGTCTTCTCCAAACAAGATCTTCGAGCAGCTAAATGAACCCAAAACGTATCCGTTATACTACAATCACAATAAAAGAACAGCTGTTTCTACAACATGACCACAAAATGAACAAATTTCATCAATATCAAAATATTTATAGAAAGATGAATTAAACCTGTCGCTATATGTTAAGTTGTTGCACTTAACGTCGTTGGTCACATGATAATGTCAACATGGCGGAAGACGTGCAGATCACATCCATACTCAACGAGATTTGGCTGTAGAGTACGTACTCTTTTAGCGCTTGTTAAGTAAGTACTTATTGAAAATAAGTACCTACTCATTGAGCATGCGGTTTCGAACGCACCCTGTGTGTTTTGTAGTATTTTGGAATCATGTTCCGTGTTTTACCCCCGTCTGTGTTCCTTCGTTTCCTTATATGGTCTCCTTCCTGTTGTTGTTTAGTTTGATTTGATTTCCTGCACCTGTTGTTAATTATCCCATGTATTTAAGGTCCTGTTTGCTCTAAGTTCCTTGTTAGTCTGTCAAAAGTATTTTAATAAAAGAGAAACCATGAAGGAGGATTTGAGAAAGGTGGAAGAAATTAAGCTAGAAAGAATAATCATAGATGGAGTTGAGTGCTTATTTGGTTGTCTTAAAAGAACAGGATTGATAAAGAGAATGTAGTTTTTTTGTTTGTTTGTTTGTTTGTTTGTTTGTTTGTTTGTTTGTTTGTTTGTTTGTGGTGTATTGGATATACTCCAACACAGCAGGTGATGATAATGCACTGTTACTTTAGTGCTACCAGCCATTAAACAAAAAAGAAGTTCCTTGTCTGGTCTAACGTCTTCATTCTGTGTTTCTTGTCCGTTCTGAGCTGTAGCCCTGCATTTATGTTAAATAAAGACTGTTATTGTAAAGTTTACTTCTGTGTTCTCCAGTGATTTCACAAAGTGTGACAATATCTTTCATCAGGTATATTTCTGGCTTCAAAATTTGAGGAAGCATATTAAGATAGCTAAGTTTATTCATTATTTTTGTCCATTTTGATGTTGCCATTAGCTCTGTTTGTACGATGTATTGGCTGAATGCACAAGATTGAGGGCAAATAAAATAAGTGATAAGAATTTAAATACAATATGGTATATTTTGAAAGTCACCTGACCAAACCCAGAAAACAGGTCCCATCACTTCCACTTGTTGGAGAAAGTGTTAATAGCCGTAATAAATAATGGCAATATTGATGGACATTTAAGGTAGTCATACACAAGCTAGCTGTTTTTATTGTGGACGTTTTATTCGATATTTATATATAATTGTTAGTGAAAAGAATAAAAATAAAAAACAAAGCTTTTATACATCAATCCACATATGTGAGGGACAATGGTTACGATCATCTTTAGTGTCTACTTTGAAGGTATCATAAGTAAATCGTATTCATATTTAACGAGGCATATGCAAAACCAGTGATGGGCAAGCTACTTGGAAAATGTTGTGAGCTAAGCTAACAGTTACTCTTCATTAAATGAAGCTTAACTACACTAAAGCTACAGCCTTGGGTAATGTAGCAAGCTAAGCTACAGCATCATGGCAAAAGTAGTTCACTACATCTAAGCTATTTTTTTAAATTTCATTTTTCTATTGAACCAACATCATACCAAATCAATGCTCTCTCAGTGATCAATTAAATTGTCAGTCATACAGGCATACAAGTTCAGTTTAATTGTTTATTCAACCACTCTTCCAAACCAATTTGGCAACAAAAATAAGTATCATGTACAGGGCTGGATTAATCTCATATTTTGGGGGGTTGAATTCTTTCTTGAAAAAACAAAAAACAAAAAAAAACAATGGCACCAGTTTCAGAATATTAAACGAATAAAACAGGGAAAACATGAAATTTGTAAATATTTTTTTTTATACATATTATTGAATAACATAAGTCTATATATGAATGGGTGTTCGTCAACTGATTGCATGTTGTCAGAGTTTACAGTGTTGACAGCTTAGTAAAAAATAGCCTAATGGAAGCACTGTAGATTTGCTGTATATAGCTACTAAAATATGACACACAAAAACAGCACTTTAATTTACTGCCATTTTTGAACAAAGATAGTGATTGATTTCATGAAAACAGGAGCCTGATTTTCTTAATTGTCAGAATCTATAGTACATAACAAATACAAAAATAAAAACAAATCACTAACATTTGCAGTTCAAGACTGTGAATAAAAGACAAGTGTGGAACGTAAGCCAGATTTGGCCCAGACCCTGTTACTATCTGGGAAGCAAAGCTAAATTCTATTGTAAATTTGTTAACTGACAGTAAGAATATATAACCGAATTAAGCGGCTATTTTCGTTTGCAGAAGGTAAAACACATTAACGTAAATTGTAAGTCTTTGAGAGGAAAAATTAAACCGACAGGTCACAGCGGCTAGGCCTATAAGTCACATTTTATTATATTCTGAAATAAACAGACCTACAGCGTAATGTTATAATGTTTTGACATTATTTCCCTCACTCCACAACAAATCCTTTAACTTTAACCTTATTCAGAACAGAACAATGATGAAATAAATAAATAAATAAACTTGCCTAAACAATCCAAAACAAATTAAATGCGAAACTGAAAGTGAATATGGGCTTATGTAGACTACCTCTCTTGCCACAAATATAAATGTTTCCATATCTGCAATGTATTTGAAGCAAAATTATTATGCATTGGATAAGCTTCATGCACGTCGACGGAAAATATAATGATGAGCAAAAATGTGCCACGGGACCGGTGGTCACGCTGAACTGCACCTAATACACATTTAAATTGACTAATGTAACTTTTGGGTGACTGTGTTTTATTTTTCAAATGCGCGATCAAACAGCTGAATATCATATTCTGTCATTTTGGTCATAGTAAAGGCATAACTCGATACTGCAAAGTCCAAAGCAGTTTGAAGTATCAAGAATATTAGCAAAGATTATTATTATTATTCGTTTAGACATGGTTTCATTCTTATTTTGCTATGGAACCTGGTCGTTTTTTGTTTGTTTGTTTTTGCTAAGAACGAACCGAAACATATTGCCTTTCGCCATGAATTTGACACCCACCCTCTGCCCATCTCGTACTTCTGAGTTTGAGATCTTCCAAGAGCACTAGCCTGCTTCAAATACTAAAATGCTCCCATCACTAGTTATAATACTACGTTTTGCATTGCAGATTATACAGCTTTCTGTTGCTATGTGGGCACTCAGTTTTTTTCTGACATTTAGCTAAAGTATAAAGATTCAGTGCTTCACATAAGCAATTTGGTTGTCTCGACAGCAAGTGCTAGACTAAGACACTCTTCTCATCTCCTCGAATGGCAAAAAACATTAGCCTTTATAAATACAGTGCTGTGTTATAAATACAGAAAACATGTACATTTCAATCAACACGTCTTTATTTACCTCAAGTCTGCAAACACGCTGAGATGCTTCAAACTGCGCGCCGCACTTCATTCACGAGAGAGGCGGGAGGAATAATACGGTTTGACTGACAGTTTAATGAGCCAATGGCGTCACGAGGTTTAGTGGCAGTGACGTCGCTTACTGACCCAGGATCAGTGATCCGTAGCAGTTATATTTCCGATTTGAGCTTGAAGTATAGAAAATAAATAGCTTGTAGCTTTTGTTGACGCTAGCGCGCTACTTGATCAAAATAATAACTTAGCTACTGAAAAGCTATTTGATTTAGAAAACAGCGACGCTACCACCACGCTACTGAGAAATGTAGTTAAGCTAGTAGTGTCACTACTTGTAGCGACGCTACTGCCCAACACTGTGCAAAACGCGTGAACCGGAAGCAATGAGACCTGTTGAAAACGGAAGTCTGCTGCACATAATCCCTATTCATGTTTTAGTGGCAATAATTACTTTTTAAAGGTGCCAAAGAATGGAAAACCAAATTTTCACCCTGCGACTCATGACGATACATTGATGTCTTAAGACACGAAACCATTGTTTTTTGCGAGAAACTGAACCGTATTTATATCATTTTTACTTCTGATACACCACCACGTCCATCTCTCCTCGTGCTCATCATCCGACTCGTTACCTGTGTATGCACTCTGGCATAGTATACACAAATGCCGGAAGCGATCTGTCGCGTGCATACGACACTCATTGTTTACACAGTGCACAGAGATTGTGGGTATAGCGGCTATTCAAAATGTTAATTACTTGTGCTTATCCTGATTGTTCAAACCGATTTAAAACTAAAAGATTATGTTTGCTTGCGCAAACTCATCCGCGACTTTTCACCGGTTTCCCCTTACGGCGTTTGCGTATACTATGCCAGAGTGCGTAACGAGCCGGATGATAAACTCGTGCTCAGGACAGATGGACATTGCTGTGTATCAAAGGTAAAAAAAAATGATATAAATACTGTTTGTTTTGTAACTAATTTGGTTTTGTCTGTGCATGTTTTTTTTTTTACTTTTAAAGGTCTGGTGCCCATCCACTCCCATTATATGGCTGACATACTGCACCAGTTTTAGCTAAAAATCTCTGTTTGTGTTCTACTCAGGAAACAAAGTCACCTACATCTTGGATGCCCTGGGGATAAGCAGATAAACATCACGTTTTCATTTTTGGGTGAACTATCCCTTTAAGGTTGGGGGAGGGCTGTGTCTGAACTAAATCAGCACCCTGAAAAAGAGGTTGATTGGCACAAAGTATTTTATGTATTTTGAAAATACAAAATACTCTTCTTAAATGTATTTAAATACAAATTACATTAGATTTTTCCCAAAGGCTTTAAAATACAAAATACAAAATAGTATTTTGTATTTCAAATATGTATTTTAAATACATTTATTTAAAATACTGCCCATCCCTGCATACAGTGAGTCTTAAACACCATCATTTCCTCCTCATATAAATCTGGTGTTTGCAAAAGACCACTGAAATAGAGTCCAATTCCAAAATAACACAGACTATGACGTTATAGTTGCGATCATTAATAGTCATGCCCCCCAACGTTTGCATAGCTGAATCATCGGAGGTTTTGCAGGTAGGCAACAAAGCGAGGACAATAGCGAAAATGGCAGATCACAGGAATAAATGTTATGTTCCAGGTTGTGCAGGAGATGTTAAGTGCAGGGATGGGTTGGTGTCTGTACTCAGAAAGGCATGGAAAACAAATAAGACGTTCTAATAAAATAAAGCGAGCCATTAAAGGGACATGGTTAGCTTCCTGCTAGCGATAGCCTGTTACATTGCAGTACATAAGATTTTACTTACCACATAAACAGAAGGTTAAGGAGAGATGACTGCGCAGATGATGGCGAATTATTTGCAGATCCTGATCACAACTGACTAGCACCTAAACTTGTCAAATGTGCTAAGTACTGCCACTGTAGTATAACATTACACAGAGCGCGTGCAATAGCAAATCTCAAAAGTGAAAGTAAAATAATTGTGCATTCAAAACGGCAGTTTCAATGCCCCGCATATTAATAGCAGCTTGGGCTCCATGATTAAATATATATTTTTCTCCCTCTGTTCGTGTGAGCTACTGAAATGAGCCACTCTGTGAAACAGCTAATCAGAGCAGAGCTCCTCATTATTATTCATGAACCTTCCAAATAAGTTAATAACAGACCATTTCATTCTAGGGACAAATCCTAGGGTTGCAAATGGACTTGTAAAACCGTTTCTGGAGAATTTTTGCCCTTTCCTAAGCATTTACCTTCTATGTAGATATCAGAGAACAATTTAAAATATTGTATCAATGCATTCTATGGCACCTTTAAATTAATTGTTACAAAAATCTCCAAAAAGTGTGTAAATGAACGTTTGTTAAATTAATTGTAAATCATGTTTAGTGATTCTCTTATATAGGTTATAGATATATTGTGACTATTAGGACTGTTAGTTAATTATTATTTAATCTAAATATTTACATGATTTGCACATTAACTCTTTCCACACCAAAAGCAAAATTTTCCATTATTCATGAGACAACACTTCCCTGCCAAACATTGAATTTTCCATGTTTCCTTGTGTTTACTTTTATACACTCGGGGGCGCTATTACACATCCCCTGAATGAGTCTAGAATGTGCCAATCAAAAGCACAAAAGAGGAAGACACAGAAACGAGCAATCTCATATGTAAGTATATGCATATTAAAAGTAATGCTATCATCAACAGTAAGCCGCATATAAATGAAAACTGCCTAATGTAAAGTGAAATGTCAATCCAGGAAGTGGTAAATAACTGTGCAAGCCTTTAGAGTGCAGATGGAAGCAATCTACTGCATCTTTGCTTTGATAATAGTAGCTGAATATGATCCAGATGTAGTATTTGATAATTTTCTCATCTTTTTCCTCAAAATTTTGCTTTTTTAAATGAAAAGTGTTGATTAAAAATCATCAAAAATGCTGGCGGTGACTGGCAACTTTTTTTAAAAACGCTGGTGGGGAAAGAGTTAATTAATCTAATTAGTCATAAATTATATATCAATATTTGCTAAGAGAGAGGAAAAATAAAAAACTAAATGCCCCACATAAACAATTAAAAGAAGAATTGTTGCAGACATTTAGTAGATTTATTTATTTTTTCTTCCCCAAGAAGTCAATATTGTATGTTTATAGTCTACTGTATGTTAATCTTCATTAATTCAACTCAAGTTCTTATATACTGTCTGCCTTATTAAAGGGATACTCCACCCCCAAATAAAAAATTCTATCATCATTTACTCACCCTCATGCCATCCCAACTATATATATTACTTTCTTCAGGTAAACACAAATTTTTTTAGGGCATATAATGCAAGTGTATGGGTGTCACAGGGACGGTCTGAGACGAGCGGATCCATTCGCAGCATTTTATTGGAACAGACAAACACACAGGGGCAGGCAGAAATCGTCGTCAAACACAAGCAGAAAGGTCGGGGCTGGCAGCGAGAAACACAAGAGGGAGTCCAGGAATCAAAAACACGGGAAATCAAACACGGGAAAGAAACGCTCAGAATGTAGCCGGGGCAATACAAGACTTCGCGAAGAAGCTGAGTGTGAGAGTGGCTTAAATGCAGTCCTAGAAATGAGGTGCAGGTGTGAGCGGTAATCAGTGCAGTGTGAAACAAGGAGCAGGTGAATGCAGTGATTAGTGCAGTGGCTTGTGGGGAATGAAGTCCATGATGTGTAGTGCAAGAGTTTATGATGACAGGACGACTCAATTTGTGACAGAGCCCCCCCCCCCCAACCAAGGAACGGCTTCCAGACGCTCTAACCACATAATGAAACCGGAGGGTGGTGGAGCGGAGGCGGAACAGGGGGAGGGATGGAGGGCCAGGTCCATGTGGGGGTAATGGAGCTATGGACTGAGGCGGGACCGGCGGAGGGAGAAGCCATGGTGGAGGAAGGGTTGGCTCCTCCATGGGGCCGACCGACAGAGGTGGAGCCGGTGGAGCCCGAGGCGGAACCGGAGAGTCGATGGTCCTGGGCGACACAGAGGATCCGGAGGGCCAAGGCGGAACCCAAGGCTCTGGCGACCAAGGCGGAGATGGAGGTCCGGAGGTACACGGCGGAGCCGGAGCGACAGAGGGCCGAGGCTGTGCCCGCGGGAGGGAGGAGGTCCACAGAGCCGGTAGGACGGAGCGACGAGGCGCAGCCGGAGGAGTAGAGTCCAGAGGCGAAGGTGGGGCGACGACCGACCAGGGCGGAGCCGGAGGGACGATGGAGCCCGGTGGAGCTGGTGGAGCTGGTGGAGCTGGTGGACCGATGGCCGACAGCGGAGACGAGGTAGCAGAGAGCCGGGGTGGAGCCGCAGGGTCGGAGGGCCGAGGCGGAGTCCAGGACTCTGAGGCTGGAGGCGATGGTGAGGGATCCTCTAGCCAGGGCACCGATGGAAGCTGGCAGTCCCACGGCAAGTCCTCTGCACCGAAGGTGGGTTGAGGGTGAGCAGAGGGACTGTCAGGAGACAGAGGTGGAGTCCAAAGCAATCAATCACAGAACACGAGAGACGGCGCGCTTTGACCATTTTAATGTAAAACATTATTAATGAAACTAAACAATTTTAGGATAATATTTAAATTAATTTTAAGCCATCTCGCGGCCCACCTGGAGGATCACTGAGGCCCACTAGTGGGCCGCGGCCCACCGATTGAGAATCCCTGCACTAGAATATAAGAACAAGTAAAAGTGAAATATAAGAATATTCTACAGAATGGTAATATTTATCACTTATATTGCTTTTAGTCTCTTGAAAAGAGACTCAGAAAAAAATCTGTTTGTTTGTTTATAACAGCAACCAAGAAAAGGGCAGAGCAAAAAAAGATAGGTGGTGGTCCTGCACCTCCTCACACCCCGGCAGAGGAGCTGGCCCTAGGGTTGAATGCCACTAGACCCATTGTTGAGGGCATCCCTGGGGGCAGCTCTTCCTTAGACCAGCAGCCGGGGTCATAACTTCATAACTGGTAAATGAGCTTATAATTCTATTTGTACAATGTAAAATATTTGGTTGTTGCCTTAATTAAAATGCTTTTTGTACTTTAACATTTATTTATTTTTTGTGTGTAGTTTTGACCCTGGACCACAAAACCAGTCATAAGGTTAAATTTGACAAAACTGAGATTTATACATCATATGAAAGCTCAATAAATAAGCTTTCTATTGATGTATGGTTTGTTAGAATAGGACAATATTTGGCCGAGATACATCTATTTGAAATCAGAAATCTGAGGATGCAAAAAAATCAAAAATACTGAGAAAATCACCTTTAAAGTAGTCCAAATTAGGTTCTTAACAATGCATATTACAAATCAAAAATTACATTTTGATATATTTACAGTAGGAATTTTACAAAAAATCTTCATGGCCATCTTGGCCGGGGACTCAGGAACGGCGGCCATCTTGCTTGCAGACTCTGGCGTGGCAGCCATATTGCTTGCAGAACCTGGCGTGGCAGCCATCTTGCTTGCAGAACCTGGCGTGGCAGCCATCTTGCTTGCAGAACCTGGCGTGGCAGCCATCTTACTTGCAGACTCTGGCGTGGCAGCCATCTTGCTTGCAGACTCGGGCGTGGCGGCCATATTGCGAGCTGACGCTGGCCTGGCGTCTAACGGGCTTGAGCGCGGAGAGGAAGCCGGCAGGCTTGAGCGCTGGGCGGAGGCCGGCAGACTGGAGCACGGGGAGGAGGCCGGCCGCATCGGGCTGAGGACTGCAGCGGAACTCTGGAGGATGACTGGGAAAAGGAGACTGGACTGGCGGTTCGAGCCGTTGGCACGGTATGTGGGGGTTCCCGGCATACGGCAGGCTGGCTCGATGCGCCGTGCCTCGGAGGGGGCTGGAAGATGAGACATGCTGATACTCGGAATTTGTTCGACTTCGAAATTGGATCCATTTAAATAGAGAATTAGATTGTCTAGCTCGATCAAGGGAAAATAACAGGCTGGAAGGTCAAAGCGAATAGTCTCATCATCCAGCCCCATAATAAACACAGCACCGAGAGAAGCATCGGGCCAGCCCACCTGATGTGATAGCTCGAGGAAATCCTCCACATATCGCTCCAACTCTCGACCGCCCTGCCACAGTCTCCTTAGCTTTTCCTCAGCCCCACTCATCTTCTGTTTGTTAGGTCGGTCAATCTGTCACACCCAGGCTGGTTGAGGAGTGGAGATGAAGATGGAGAACCAGAGTAAATGAAAGAAATAAAGTTTATTAAATAAAACACTGCAAAATGAACAAATAAACAAAACCGGGAGCAGGAAATGAGCACATGTAACAAAACAAACAGAAGTAACATAATCATTGACCAACCAACGGGGTGTGCAAACACAGACTCTTAAATACACTGAAAAACAAGGCGTGGTCACAAACAAGCTAACAAGATGACGAGGGGGAAATAAATATGGGCATGGATAGAACCAAAAACACTAAACCAAAAGGGGGAGCAAATGGGACAAACCAAAAGTACTGGAAACAGAGGGGGAAAAACACTAGGAAAACCAGAACAGGACAAAACACAGACATAAACCTGACAAATATTGCATATATGGTAAGAAAGAGACGAGCTACCTCTCAAACATGCTTATCTTAATTTGATGTTGCTTTAAAATGTTGAAATGTATGATGCATTTTATTCTGAAGATGAAAGTTGTCGAGTTAGTAATGTGTAACTGTCCGCGGCGCTGGCAGGATAACTGGATTTTTTCCCTTATTAAAGTGGATACAGCTTACAATACTCTTTCAAGTATAAGTGTCACGTTTGGGGTGCTGAGAGATGAGGTCAGGGTCCAAAAGTGCAGGTGAGGAATTTAATATAAAAACAATAAACAAACAAACAAACCGAAAGGCCAACACGGCACAACAAAACACGACGGGCTAGAGCACAGAGTTCAAGAGACACGAAATACAGACATCCAAGATACAAACTGAAAACAGGAAACAATGCAACCAGACAGAGTGTAGGGAGAGTGGAGACTATAAAGACTGTGCTAATGGGGAACAGCTGTGGTGCTAATGAGTGTGACAGGTGTGTGTGACAAGACAGGTGTACACAATTAGCGGAGTGGGGTGCGGGAGGATGGGAGACAGTGACCTCTGGTGGGGAAGGGAGACACCACAGCCCAGACACGTGACAATAAGGCATTGTTCAAAACTATGCTATTTTACATATTTATTTTATTTGTGTACAATCACAATAAAGAACAGATGTGTATTTGTATAAAATGGAAACAAGATGCTGCTTTAAGGGTGCATCACTGAAATTGCCTGAAATTCTGCATATAGGCTGCTACTTGTTAATTTTCTTTTCTTTCGTTTTGTTAATTTATTATTCATTCAGAAAAATATATTTTGCATATGGGCCTGTTTTATTTATTATTATATATAGGTTTATTGGGTTTTTCTCTTTGCATAAGCTCTGCGCGTGATGTTCTGATGTTTATGCTGCTTCTTGCTTGTGTATAATTAATCCCTGAAAACAAATTTAGCTGTTTTTAATGTGTCACAGCCACGTATCAATTTAAATTTAATTGTAATTTAACATAACCTTGTCGGTTAATAATAACTTAACGACGTCGGTTGTCGGTTGGGGAAAATAAAATAACCGAAATTAACATTTCTATTTCCAATGCAGTCTAATAAATGTTCATCAGGACAAAAAAAAAAAAAGAAAAAGAAAAAAAAGAAAATAATAATACAACTGCATCTGCTTATGAATAGCTTTTTGCTATTCAATTGAACCATAATTTCAGAGAAGACTGAATCATTGAATGGTATTTTTCACCAACGCCCCCTAGCAGTGATGCGCGGGTCAATGTATAAACAACCCGAACCCGACTGACGTTTTCAACTAACCTGCCTGCAACTCGGACCGCAAAAAAAGGTCAATATTGTGCCCGACCCGCTTCCTGACCCGCATGTTTAATATTTGCGACTGACACCAGCGATTATATGCGGCTATGCGGTGGAGATGCGTTCACTGTCAAACATCATTCGGCATTAATTAGGTAATTTTGTCAAAATAAATGTTCTTGATTACAAGAAAAATACAGATTGTATACAGATTTAAATAGTTTCGTTTTTGAAGTAGCTACTCTATATTATGTCAGTGATTCTCCGATGTTAAATATGATCAAGAATTATTTTATTTCGATCTACAGTGTAATAAAAGTTCAGAAAAAGATTAGCCTATAGCCCTAAATATATTGTTTTTTTTTTAACTTTTAACTTCTTCTAAAATTATCAAGAATATATATATCAACTTAATAGGCTAGGTTAACGAATTTTCTTATACAAACATAACGAATGCACTTCAAAACGAAGTTTTCATATATAAATTCAGGAATCACGAATATGACAAAATAATATTATGTTATATATATTAATTGTATAGCTATAATAGTTGTATCAAATTAATAAGGAAATTATAGTGCCTTGAATTTATTAAGTAATGTTTCATTTTGTTCGTTTCGCTCTCTGGAAATGTAAAGAAAAAAATACAGTTTTTACTTGGAATTAGTTTTTAATCCCTGGTTTTAAACAAGCATATACATGAGATAATTTATATATTATTGCTTGAATAAACATTTAAAAATTTGTATAATTTGAAAAAAAGAAATTGTATAATTAAGGAAATTAAACAGACTTAGGCGTTTGAAAAGACATAGTGAAATGTGTCTAATAATTCCAAAAAGAAAGAGACATAATCCAAATATTCGAGACATTTATTAGGAATACCATTTTCTTAACAATTAAGATGCTGCATGTGTTTATCCAGTCTAATCGAAGTGTGCGTCTCTTCCCTGACTTTCCCAACAAAAACCCCACCCCCTCTCAGAAAATACATAAAGCTGACATTACTGAGCTATATGCGTTTAAAAGTAGCCTATTAAAATGGTACAATGGCATTGCTCAGTTCAACGGCATCTTTATTTCAAACGACCCGACCGACCGCGACCCAAATATCATTTAAAATATTTTTGGATGATTCGTAACCGCAAGTGACTGCAGGCACCTGCACATCACTGCCCCCTAGAGCTGGCCATGGTGATTGGCTACAGAATGTTGTTCCTTGCCCCACCTGGTGGATATTATATGAAGCGCAACAATGTTTTGAAAAATTCTGAAAAAGCGCCTGCAGGTAGATCCGTGATCACGCATGCCGAAAAATAGATGCATTTTTAATGGCCAGATCTGTAGTAGATAAAAAAAGAGTATGTGAAGAAAGAAATACGTTCAAAAACGAGTAGCCCAGATTCTGAAGTGTTCAGCGATGGACACTTTTCAATCCCAGGAGTCCACGGGAGATTAATATGTCATCATTGAACGTGATTGAGAACAGCGATGAGGGTGTTTACAAATGTGAGTGTTACAAACCAAAAACACGATTCCTTGTGTTAAAATCTTATTTGTTGAGCTACTGGGTAACGCTTTAGATTACAACCTGCAAATGACTACGTAAGTAAACTGAATTTATGGTGTATGTTTCTGTAATTATAGTGTACCTATAAAGCACGTACATGTAGGTATAAGGGAATAATATGTTAAATTTGGGTAATAAGGGGGTAACAAACCAGATATGCAACCTGCAAAGAACAATATATAAGTATACTGAATTTACGGTGTACGTTTCTGTAATTATAGTGTACCTATTAAAGTACGTATGTGTAGGTATAAGAGAACAATAGGCTATGTTACGTTTTGGTAATTTTGAGGTAACAACCAGATATGCGACCTGCAAAGAACTGCGTAAGTAAACTGAAGTTACGGTGTATGTTTCGTATTTATATTGTAAGGGAACAATATGATACGTTTGGGTAATATGGAGGTAGCAAACAGATATACAAATAATTTTTTTATGGAATTACTTAAAAACTTAGATACCTATTCTATTAAATTGTAAATTTGGTGTATCTATACGTAATATTTTTAGAATTACTGGGAAAATATACTCTTGTTCCATGTAGATACAGGGTAAGTGCGACATCTGCGGGTTGTAAATTAAAGTGGTGATTGTTACCCCCTTGTTCAACGAAGTTACAGGGTAGGTACAATACATATCTGATATCCTTGACTCTGAAACCTTTATTTAAAAAACAACCTATTTCAAAATACATTTGCAATATATAAAATATTTTTTATAGTCGCTAATCCCACTTCTACCTCTAAACCTAACGTTAACAATCTCTGTACAGTAATACAAATATTAAAGACAGGAAAGTGCAATCACAATCATTTATTTATTGCAAAATGTCAACAGCCGTACAAAAAAGTAATCCAAATAACGATGCGTTTGCAGCCGCAGTCCTCTCTGGTGGAATACAGTAGGTTTGAGGTGCAGTAGGATGAGAGCAGAATTGAAATTGTTAATCGCTGAAAATATTATCCAGATTATTGTCTTGATCCATTTCTCGAAGGTGTCCGCGCATCATTCCAACACATCTCACCAGAAACACGGCATGTCGTAATCTGTGACGAACAGTGATGCGCGGGTTGATCCGAAGTGAGCGGTCACCCGCGGTTACGAGTCATTCAAATGTATTTTACATGATATTCGGGTCGCGGTTGTTCGGGTCGTTTGAACATAGACCTACACTTTATTGGCCGAATTATATTTACCTTTTGAATGTTGAGCGTTATTAACTGTTGAATAAATGCTGACGCGGGACAAAATGCCCGATTTCCCAAAACGTTGAACTGATCAATGCCATTGTACCATTTTAATAGGCTACTTTTAAACGCATTTAATGTCAGCTTTATGTATTTTCTGAGAGGGGGTGGGATTTTTATTGGGAAAGTCGGGGAGAGATGCACACTTCGATTAGACTGATAAACACACGCAGCATCTTAATTGTTAAGAAAATGGTATTCCTAATAAATGTCTCGAATAATTTCATTATGTCCAATGTTTCTCTTTCTTATTGGAATTATTAGACACATTTCACTGTCTTTTCAAATGCCTAGGTCTGTTTAATTTCCTTAATTATAAAATTTAGCACTATTTTTTAACGTTTATTCAAGCAATAATATATCAATTATCTCATGTATATGCTTGTTTAAAACCATTAAAAAAGAATTCCGAATAAAAACGGTATTTTTTCTTTACATTTCCAGAGAGCGAAACGAACGAAATTGAGCATTACTTGATAAATTCAAGGCACTATAATTTCGTATTATTAACAACTATTATAGCTATACAATATATATATATATATATATTAGGGCCGGGACTTTAACGCGTTAATTTAGATTAATTAATTACACAAAAATAACGCGTTAAATTTTTTTAACGCATTTTAATCGCACTTAATTTTGCACCGCGGAACGTTTCTCACTGGATGAGTTTCGGCGGACCGATTATACTGGAGCACCACCGCAGCACATCGAGCCTCAAGTATCACCTCAATGCTTTTACAGAAGGTCTACCTACCTATAGGGTACCTGAATTTCTGAAATGTAGGCTAGTATATTTCTAAATATCCCAGTGTTTCCCCTACCATTATCTTAGGGGGGCACGTTTACAATGTCTCCTCCAAGAAAACACAGACTGGATTGCGGACTCCATTCATAAAAAACGAATTTACTATAGCGCGGAATGCCACGTAAATTCGTCGATTTTTGGATTGATAAATCAAAAGTTGGTCTGTCACTTAATTCAAATCGCGATATGGACTAGTGTCTGTCAAAACTGAAATGCAAAAAGACCGTTTTAATACGAATCCTGCATGTTCCGTTTGTATCTGTATGTATGAATGGTGGAGACGCGTTTTTTTTTTTTTTTACTACACGCATACTGACGCACGCGTGATGCTCCCGCTACTTTTTGTCTCCAAAGCTGCTGTCAGTGTCACTTTTACCGTTTCATTTGAGAAAACTAGCATCATATTATACTTTACACACATAAACTTCACGGCAACCTGTCAAAATAAAGTACGGTTTAACATGAAACAGAACAATATTCCTATTTAAATAATTGACAAAAAACAATATATATGATAAAAAATAAATATAACAACAAGATTAACCACTTAATTGTAGAAAAAAATACTACAATTATTATTTAAATGTTAAATTATTATTATTTATTGATTTTAACAGCAACCTCTGTTTGTTTGCCAAAAATTAAAGATGTTTATTTTTCATTTAATTAAAAATAAATAAATGTTTATGCTTTCATTTGATTATGAGAAAAATTAAAGCACACAAGAATTTCTTTAAAAAAAAAAAATAGCAAAAGATTGTAAAGCCCTATTGTTCAAAATGTTAAAATAGAGAGTTTTGGACTTATTTTTTCACTGAAATAAACATTTTCGTTATTACACAAAGTAGGGTAAAGTACCGGGAAAAAAAAGTATGGAAACCTAGGGGAAACACTGTATCCTATTGCTACACTTAATGGCAATATTGCACTGGTCTGTTGGACTTGGTTGAACAAAAATAAACAATATTTTGTTGCTTAAGCTTATGTATTCAGTCATTCTTCATTGGCATACTAAAAATCCATATGTAAAAACTGACTTCTCACTGTTCTCAGGTCAAATATTTATATGCGATTAAAATGCGATTAATTTCGATTAATTAATTACAAAGCCTCTAATTAATTAGATTAATTTTTTTAATCGAGTCC
>NC_133371.1:8761708-8784613 GCF_049309525.1 Garra rufa
CCTACTTCGAAAATGAAACTATTTAAATCTGTATAAAGGAATATTTTTAAACGTTTATTCAAGCAATAATATATAAATTATCTCATGTATATGCTTGTTTAAAACCAGGAATTAAAAACGAATTCCGAATAAAACCGGTATTTTTTCTTTACATTTCCAGAGAGCGAAACGAACGAAATTAAGCATTACTTAATAAATTCAAGGCACTATAATTTCCTTATTCATTTGATACAACTATTATAGCTATACAATTAATATATATATAAATAGTTTGTCATATTCGTGATTCCTGAATTTATACTGTATATGAAAACTTCATTTTGAAGTGCATCCTTATGTTTGTAAAAGAAAAGTCGTTAACCTAGCCTATTAAGTTGATTTAATATTCTTGATAGTTTTAAGAAGAATAAAAGTTAAGAAAAAAGGAATTAGCTTATAGTCTCTAATATGTAGGACTATAGGCTAATCTTTTTCTTAACTTTTATTAGATCAAAATAAAATAACTCTTGATCCTATTTAACATCGGAGAATTACTGACATAATTTAGTGTAGCCTACTTCGAAAATGAAACTATTTAAATCTGTATAAAGGCAAGACAAACTAAATCACAACATGAACAATCTGTATTTTTCTTGTAATCAAGAACATTTCTTTTGACAAAATTACCTAATTAATGCCGAATGATGTTTGACAGTGAACGCATCTCCACCGCATATAGCCGCATATAATTGCTGGTGTCAGTCGCTAATATTAAACATGCGGGTCAGGAAGCGGGGCGGGTACAATATTTTATTTTTTTATTTTGCGGTCCGAGTTGCGGGCAGGTTAGTTGAAAACGTCGATCGGGTTCGGGTTGTTTATCCACTGACCCGCGCATCACTGGTGACGAATGCAGGTGAGAGCCAATGAACGTGCCGGTTTATGGCTGTTGCTGCTGGACTCGCTGCTCGGGATGGAGATGAAGATCACCGGACAATGGCTTGAATTTGGGTCTGGTCCTCGCAAATCGTATGAATTCTGAAGATCTGGGTTACAGCACACAAATAAAATGGTTTTATTTTGTAATCATGATGCGTGTTCGGTGTATTTTATTGTTCTATTGTTAGTCACAGCATGTCAGAGAAAACGCCTTTTGTGTCCCACCATGGAAAACGAAGTTAATATTATATGAATGATTAAACGATTGCAGAAATGTTACTTATTTTATAGGGTTTAAAGTGTTGTCTTGATAACATTATGTAGACCTATTCTTGGAAACGAGCTGGCAACAGAAATCACACAGAACAGAATTAAATGTTATAATTTCATATTAAGTAATGACGTTAAATGTTTAGATGATGTATACAGTAGTCAACATTCGAAGTGGATCAAAACCTTTCATCAAATTTGTCCTAAAACCAAAAAGAATATCCGTTCTTATCTTAGGACAACTTTTGATGAACTCTTTTGATCCACTTCGAATGTTGACTACTGTATATGTCAGTATTGTACATTTAGTGTCTGTAAAAACGTAAATAAATGTACGTTTTGCAGAACCACATTTTACGTAAAATACATACAAATTATTATGGGGTTACGTTGCTATATGTATTGTACCTACCCTGTAATTTCGTTAAACAAGAGGGTAACAATCGCCACTTTAATTTACAACCCGCAGATGTCGCACTTACCCTGTAATTACATGGAACAAGAGTATATTTTCCCAGTAATTTAAAATAGCTTACATATAGATACAGCAAACGTTCGATTTATGCCTGGCACAGTAATAGAATAGATACCTGTTAACATCGTAACTTAGCTTTACTTACGCAGTTCTTTGAAGGTTGTTATGCCCAATTATCAAAACGTAACATGTTCTCTTATACCTACAAGTAAGTTTGTTACAGGTACACTATAATTACAGAAACGTACACGTAAATTGCAGGTTGCATATTTTGGTTGTTACCCCCTTATTACCCAAATTTAACATATTGTTCCTTTATACCTACATGCACGTTCTATATAGGTACACTATAATTACAGAAACATACACTGTAAATTCAGTTTACTTACGTAGTTCTTTGTGGGTTGTAATCTAAAGTGTTACCAGCTACTGTATAGTAAACTGTTGATTTGCGTAAGATGTAAAGACTAGTGATGCGTGGGTCGGGTTTTTTTTTTCAACCCGCGGGTCCCGCTTTTATGAAATTATTTGGTCCTGACTGCATACTGTCTTTATTGGGTGTTTTTAGCGAATATTTACATTTATTCACATATGACTGGATGCGGTTGACTGTCATGATTTTGGATAATGCAGGACACTACTGAATAATGAGCATCAGAGGACATTTAAAAATAGGTATACGCATAGCTGCCTGATAAAGTGGGTATACGCCGTATACCTGCGTATACCCTCCACTACACCACTGTAGATAATGATAAACATTTTCAACATTTATAAAGCAGCGTTTGTATTTGTCACGGATTGGCCAGGTTCCACACCCTCAATCACACCCAGATCACCATCACCTGAATTCTAATCACCGGCACCTGCACGCCATCATCACAGCCACCTATAAATACTCACGCCACACACCACTCTATGTCCGGGCTCGTTCCACGAAAGCGGACAGTAGTGTCACTCTTCCCAAGAGTCTCGCTATCCTATCGTTACCTGAAAAGTACTTACCTGAACTCTGTCTCGTTCCAGTATTCCAAGTTCCTGTTTTCCAAGTTCCAGTCTTCTGAGTCCAGTCCTCCGAGTGTTCCCATCGGCAGCTCAACGTGGTGTGTGCCGTAAGTCATCCTCTGCTCCGTTCAAGGAATCAGCATTCCCTTCACCGCTATCTGGATCCTGCAAGGAAGGATATATTCTCGTTCAGTACCAAGTTCACTCAGCTCCAACCTCTCATCGTCTGCCATACTCACCTATGATTGGGTCTTCTCACATCTTCGACATCGCTGCTCTCAATAAATAAATATTATTGTTTCACTTACCTTGTTGTCCCGTCTGCTTCATAACAGTATTCATCTATCTAGGCTAAACATTTTTTTTTTTTCAGATGTGTATAGGCCTACAGTTTACAGCCTACGCTAAATAACCACTAAACGTTTGTTTTATTTAACACACGGAAATGTTCATTTAGCATTTTTACATTTTCTGTGCAAAAAAAGAGTGGCATCCACTGTACCAGGGTTTAATCTATTTCGCCTAGACTCCAGCACCAGGCCAGCAGAGCTGAATGTGCGCTCGCTTGATGCGCTCTTGGCTGGCAGCTTTCATGACGTGTTGATAACCTTATTAAAAAACATAATAAAATATGAAAATAGATATTCCCAAATATTTAAGTGAGGCCAAGTATGGTGACCCATACTAGGAATTTGTGCTCTGCATTTAACCCATCAAAGTGCACACACACAGCAGTGAACACACACACCGTGAACACACACCCGGAGCAGTGGGCAGCCATTGCTGCGGCGCCCGGGGGGCAGTTGGGGGATTGGTGCCTTGCTCAAGGGACTCACCTCAGTCGTGGTATTGAGAGTGAAGAGAGTGCTGTACATTCACTCCCCCCACCTACAATCCCTGCTGGACCTGAGACTCGAACCTGCAACCTTTGGGTTACAAGTCCAACTCGCTAACCATTAGGCCATGGCTGCCTAATGGGCAGGGAATTGCACGCAACATACATCGATTTTTTTTTTTTTAAATGACCCGCCCCAACCCGCCTCGCAAATAAAGTGACAATTTCTTTACCCGACCCGCGGGGTCCGCGGGTTATGAGACGACCCGCGCAACACTAGTAAAGACGCTGGACCAGGGGTGCCCAACCCTGTTCCTGGAGATCTACTGTCCTACTAAGTTCAGCTCCAACCCTGAACAAATACACCTGAACCAGCTAATTCATCTCTTAAGTAGCACGTTGCAGGTAGCTAGATCTCCAGGAACAGGGTTGAGCAGCCCTGCACTAGACAGTAACCTTTATATTTGTGATTTTGCTGTAAAAACACATTTTTGTATGGAATGTATGTAAGCATTTATATTATAGTAGTACCTTGAAGAAAAAAAAAAAACTTTAAGAAATGAGCAGCTTTGTCTGCGCCGATAGCCTCGTGGGCAGTGTGTCGACATGATCCCGTCCCCCCTCTCTCTCCCACTTTGTTTCCTGTCTAACTACTGTCCTATCAATAAAAGGCAAAAATGCCAAAAAAATGACTAAAAAAATAAAAAAATAAAAAGAAGAAGAAATGAGCAGCTTTATTGTGCGCTTGCGCCCCAGACGTAAAATAGAATTTACAAAAATAACATATGCATTTGGCAGATGCTTTCATGCAAAGTGACTTATAGTGCTCTTATTACAGGGACCCCAGCAAAGACAGGTGAAGGTGGGCACAGTGGTCAGAATAAAGCAGCAGAATTGGCACAGCTGTATTGAGATGGTAGTATGTTGGTTCACCGCCTGTAAATACATGATTGTATTGTACTGTAAATTGTATTGTATTTTAAAATATAATTGTTTAATTAAATAATGCATTAATTCATTATTTGACTGAACATTGAGATGTATTCACCTTGACTGAATTTGTCTAGTGTGGTGTCATGCATAGATATGGCATATGAAAAAACTAATTACAATTTGCTTGTTTTACTAAAAAATATAATTAATTATTTGTCCGCATTTATCATTATTATTGTTCATAAGTGTTGGGGTGGGCTAGCAATGCATTCTGAGGTAATCTTTATTTCTAAGCAGTAATACTAATATGTGTGTAAAATCATCAGTCTTATCCAAAGATGAGATCTTCGACCAGCTGATCAACGTCTCCTTTGTGCAGATATTGCAAACATGGAGGAAAACGTACATGTTGGTGTTAGGATTTATAGTCTATTTTCTGTTGTTTCCTAGTGTTTTCCCCCCCTGTGGTTTTTATTGATTTGGTTTATTCCTTGTCTCCCTCTTTTGGTTTTGTGTATATTTGGTTCAAATAAGTCTTGCCCTTATTTGAACTTCCCCCTCGTTATCCCTGATTGTAATCACTTGTCCTTGTTTAGTTTCCACTCCCCTTTTCATGTGTTTAAATAGTCTGATGTGCCTCATTCCCTTGTCTGGTCATAATGTTACTTGTGTTGTCTTTCTGTTTATCGGTGTAATAAATCACCATTTCATCATTACTTCTGAATCCTGTCTCCTGCAAGTTTCTTCTGGATCCTCTCCTGGACAAGTGTGACAGATGACCAGGGGCCGTATGTATAAAACTTCTAAGAAATGCTCTTAAGAGTAGTCTTAAACTTTGACTTAAGTGTCAAAAAATTATTAGTAAGAAGTAGGACTTTTTTAAGAGTAGGAGGCTTTTATAAAGAATCTAAAAGCATCTTTCAGTAAAGTTTGAGACTGATTCTTAAGTTCTGACTTAAGTGTTGTAAATTAAAGACTACAATGATTGAAACACAAAATGGCCGCCCTTGACCTCTGAATCAGCCAATAGTGAGCCTGCTCATGTGAGTCACAGCAGCACAACACCAATTATTTGATGGAACTACAATACAAACATTTAATTAAGACACTATTTAATATTTCAGTGTATTTAAACAAATGCTTTGCATTGTGGAAAATTATCACAAATTATTATTAATCCATGTCTCCTCATTTACAGTTGGAGCAATTATGTGAACAGCTCCAAGAACTCAAAGAAAGCCCACAAACTTAAAAGTTTCTTGTTTTGCAGCATGGTTTGACGGTCAGTTGGAAAGACAATAAACTGCCTTTAAGTTGTGGCCAAGAGAGAGAAAAAAGTGTTACTGATTTTGTAAGCATATTGCATATTTGCTTGGAGTCAATTGTTTTACTTTTTATTTTTTGATAATAATGCAGTAAAATGTGTCATATTTTTTGGCATTGCTGTCCTACAAAGAAATTATGAACACATGCAAAAACAAGAGAGGACCAACACAAAATTAATAACTGATTATGTTATATTCAATGTCAATGTTGACAGTTTAGTGATTTTGTCACTAGATTTGTTGACGTCCTTCCCCCTTTTGAGACTTTGAGACTAAACCTTATTAAGATTACAACACTCTCCCACTGATATATTATATAGATCAGTGAACTCGCCATTATGTCCTCATCAGCTACATTGTGTGACTGTTTTAACTACTTTCAATTGAAAGCAGTTAGCAACATTGATCAGTGTTTTTTTCATATTTTGATGGTTTAAGTGAAATGTGAGGTCATTAAAACCCTCCACACATCACTTTTGGTCACTGATGTGTTTGGTGAGGTTAGTGTCACAATATTTAAGACCCTGCTTACTGTGTCATCACCAGTGCTTTGCTGCATTTTTACAATCTTTCAAATTTTCCAGTGAAAATAAATAAACAAACAAACATATTATTGCAGCTAGAGCATTGCTTTGTAGAGTGGATTAAGTTATTATGCTTATTACTTGGTCAATTACAAAAATAAATACATTAAAGAATGCTTGATGGTCACGATTGTATCATTTTATCAACTCCATATCATCATATAACTCCAATATGTCATATGTGTATTGTAAAGTGTGTGTTTCCTCCTTTTTGCTGCCATTGTGTTACTCCTAAGGAGACCTCTCCAACTCTCTTAAATAATTTAGGAGCTGAGACCTAGTCTTAACACTTAAGAACTTTTATGAATCACTCTTTATCTTAAGTCCAGAAATAAGAGTAAAATTACGTCACTCTTAGAATTTTGAAACACTTAAGACTAAAATTTGACTCTGAGAAGCTTTATACATACGGCCCCAGACCACAAAATGCAAACAACTACAGAGGCTGAGGACAGGCTGGGATGGCTACGGCAGGGTGGAAGAACATTGGAGTGGTATGTGGAGGAATTTCTAGAGCTCTACCATCAGGTGAGCTGGCCCGATTTCCAACTGGCTGTTGTGTTTCGGATGGGACTGGATGATGAGACAATCCTGTGTAATATTCCCACATGTAATTTCTCCTTGGTTCAATTGATCTTATCTTATCCAATCTTATTGAACCCCCTGATCCACCATGGCCTCCTGAACACCCTGATCCGCAATGGCCTCCTGATCCATCATGGCCTCCTGCGCCATCTGAGCCGCTATGGTCTCCAGAACCCCCTGATCCGCCATGGCCTCCTGAACCTCCTGATCCACTATGGCTTCCTGATCCGCCATGGCCTCCTGAGCCTCCTGATCTGCCATGGCCTCTTAAGCCCCCGGATCCGCCGCGGCCTCCTGAAATTCCTGATCCGCCATGGCTTCCCGAACTGTTTAATCCGCCATGTCTTCTCAAGCTCCCTGGCCCGCCATGGCTTCCCGAACTCCCTGACCGTCCCTGGAGACCGGGGGGCGTAATGTCAGGATTTGTAGTCTGTTTTCTGTTGTTTCCTAGTGTTTTTTTCTCCCCCTGTGGTTTTTATTGATTTGGTTTATTCCTTGTCTCCCCCTTTTGGTTTTGTGTATATTTTGGTTTAGTCTTGCCCTTATTTGAACTTCCCCCTCGTTATCCCTGATTGCAATCACTTGTCCTTGTTTAGTTTCCACTACCCTTTTCATGTGTTTAAATAGTCTGGTGTGCCTCATTCTCCTTGTCCGGTCATAATGTTACTTGTGTTGTCTTTCTGCTGGTTTTCTGTTTATCGGTCTAATAAATCACCATTTCATCATTACTTCTGAATCATGTCTCCTGCAAGTTTCTCCTGGCTCCTCTCCTGGACAAGCGTGACAGTTGGTGCACCTGTCACTCTTATTTTCTTTTTATTATTATTACTGCAGACCTTGGCCCATATTTAAAAAACATCTTAAGGCTAAAAGTAGCTCATACTTTGCCGATTTAAGAGAAAATCTTAAACATATATACTCATTTAATTAGTGACAGCCTGCATTTTAAAGTCTTTATTTAAATGTGGCAACTTTTTTTAACTTAATTTGAAAATGGCAACATAACATTGCGCTCTACAAAATTTCTATAACCAAATCTCTGACTCCTCCCCTATCAGCCAATCACTGTGTGCATCGTTAGTAGGCATGCTGACATCATCCATAGCAATGAGGTCAACCCTTACTCTTAGCTTAAGACTTCTCTTTATTCCTTAGTAAAAATTTGTCTACTGCTATTTAGGAGAACTCTTAGAGGTAAGATGAAATGTTTTGTGAATTTGGGCTCTTATAATTACTACCATCTTTCCCTGTGTTTGTTTGTATCTTTAACAATAACCAATCATAATGACAAAAAACAATAAACAACTATATTGGGTTTACATACATCATAGTATGATATTCTATACACGGGGGGAAAAAAAGAAATACATATCTTTGAATAATCATATTCATATAATCTTAATGCATCCAAAAATTGCATTTGTTTTTGTTATTTATAAGCCTCGGGGATGAAATGAGAAAGAAATTAAACAAGAAAAATAGGAAAACAAAGGAGATTTAAGCCAGTTTTGCTTGTGGATTTACAATTTTGGACATAAAATTAATAACATATTTAAGAGAGAACAATATCTTTAAGGACTGTACTGTGGCTCATATAGGTAAAAAAGGTAAAAATACAAAAACTTAAATCAAGCCAAAACTTATTGGTTATACTACAATCACAGTAAAAGGACAGTCGTTTCTTCAACAGGACCACAAAATGAGCAAATTTCATCAACATCAAAATATTTACAGATAGATTAATTAAATCTGTCCCTCATACATTTTAAGTTGTTGCCGCAGCCAGGCACTTTTCAGGATCATGGACTATATGTGTTTGTGTTTTTCCTAGTGTTTTCCCCCTGTTGTTCTATGTTTTGGTTTCTCCGTGTGTCTCCCCCTGTTGTTTTGGTTAATTTGGTTCCTCCCTGATCATATATGGCACTTCCTTCCCTTAATTAGTTAATTCACCCCACCTTTCTTAGTCGTTAGTCACCCTTTATAAGTTAGTTTGTTTTCTCCATTCCCTTTGTCCGGCGTTGTTGTGTTTTGGTGATGTTCCCAGGTTCCTAGGTTTTCTTTTGTTTTTCCCGGTTCTCAGTCTTTTGTTTCCATTTGTATTTCACTGTTTATTATCATTGAAACGTATTTAACTTATCTCCTTCATCTCCTGCCCGTTCCTGGACTCACCATCTAGCCATCTGACCTAATTACTTTCATATTCAAAAGTAGTTTATCTTTGCATTTATTCCAACATTTCATATTGTTATATTGAAAATAGGGTAAAATTAATTTATAGTAAAAAGTGAAATTTGTAATAAAATATAAGATTTTGAAATTATGACATACATTTAATATGTTTAGGGGAAATTACTTTAAATAGGCAAATAATAATAATTAAATTGTGGCTAGTGAGCAAAAAAATATAATGTCAAGCCCTGATAGGACTGCTGCAAAAAGCACACAAAAGAAACACAACAGTACAGTTTTAAAAAAAGAAAATAGTGTTTGTATGTTTTTTACATACAAATCAATAAGGTTATATGGGTTACCATCGTCTCTGTTTGTGTAGTTTTAGAAGCATCATCTTTGTCCATGCCATTTTATGCAGAAAAATGTATAATTTTTCTCTAAAACTCATGTCGTGATCATGTGAAGAAAGAAAGTCTTCCACGTGTGGGATGGCATTAAGGTGTAAAGGATTGATTTTGTGTGTGTGTGTGTGTGTTCCACTGTGCTGCATTTCAATTGTGTCAAGCAGCCAGTCACATACATAGCTGTGCCAGTCCTATGACTTTGTATTATTGTTTTGCTTTTTTTTTTTTTTTTTAGTAAAACAATTTCTTCTCAAGTAAAAATATTCCATTTCATTATAAAATAGTAAAATGTATTTTAAAAGTAGTTATGTAATACAAAGTTACCACTGACTATATTCTTATCCCTTACATAATTTAATGTACACATTTTATTGTGGGTAATACTGATTTTCTCAACAGCACATTAAGTCATGCAGAAATCACAATGCCTACATATATTGTTATTGAGAACCAAATATCGAATGTGTTTAGTAATAAAAGCAACTGTCAACCAGACCGTTATCTGTAATTTTGATAGCAGTAACTGGAACGTAAGTATGTTAGACACAGAAATGCTCTTTAGTCTGAACAACCTCAAAGGTTATACTCCTATTCTCATGTCAAACAACAATAACAAATAAAGTTAACTTTATTTATTTTTATAGCTTCTGCTGAGTGTTTTTCTTCCTCATTATGCCTCAAAAGAGTGCATAGATTAAGAGCAGAGGATTGACTACTGCAGTGCAGCAAGGCATGACTGGGGACAGTTTTGTTTTAACTTAATGAATATTACATGAAGTGGAACTAATTCCCAACAGGCCATCCAATAACATCCTATGCTGCATAGAACACCATGCTGTGCTTGAGATCTATTGTTGCCCGTTTCTCTGAAATGTGGATTGGGACTAGTGGTGTTGTGAAAAGGCGCAACAAAACCCTTACTTACTAACTTACTTAAAGTTATTTGTTGAGTTAGTTTCACCTAATGTTGACACATTTTCCATTAAAAAACAATAATAACATTCCTTACAAAAACAATACAATAGTATTGTGTGTGTGTGTGTACATCAACAATATATTTAATGTTATGTTAAACCCAATAAAAATTGTAACCCATTAACCCACATTGTGCTTTGTTTCATAGCAATCATTCATCATCGTAAACTATATACCCTTTGAACGCTGAATCATCCACAAGACCTTGCTTTTTAATCAATACACTATATAGGGAAAAAATAACAAGCAGAAAGAAGCAGAGTTTTCGACAAGAGGTATCAACTCCTTGTTTTACACTGCCTTTCCTCATTTTTTTCTAGAAATGTGTTTGTTTACAGATGTATCCTCTTCCATTGTTCCCATGTCCAGTGTTTCAGCAGACATGAGACAACTGCCAGAAATATAGGGCCTTTTTAAAGATGTCCACATCTTTGATCGGATAGCTATTTGAGCATTTTGTAAAAAGACCCGGCCCTGATGTATAAATGTTGCATATGTACAAAATGGACATAGATATTTGCATACACAATTTTCCATGCACATATCAAGATTTAATAAAAAAATTGGTGTAAATATGTGCACTGTACAGACACTCTAGACCATGCATACTCTATATACAGGCAGATGAGGCAGGTAAGCAAAACTACATGTTAAACATCACCCATAAAGAAAACACTTTATTGCCTCAAAACAGTGATAATAAATGATCAAATCTGGCATATAATTGATAAAATATACAATAACACTTTAGAATAAAGAACACTTATTCGCTATTAAAGGGATAGTTTACCCTAAAATGAAAATTAGCCCATAATTCACTTACCTTCAAGCCAATTTTAATGGTAGGTTTATTTTAACCGTGAGAGACATTATTATTATTAATAATAATAATAATAATAATAATAATAATAATAATAATAATAATAAAAATAAAAATAAAACAGAAAAACACATTTAAAAAAAAGTTATAAATTGATTTGAATTTTAATGAGTAAAATAAGTATTTGATCCCCTATCAATCAGCAAGATTTCTCGCTCTCTTAAAGATGCTGAAAACACTAGAATTGGCAGCCTAGTTTGCCAGTATGCAGCAAACACAGACTACTGCAGCCATAGAAGCGAGCAAATGAACTGGTTCAGAGATCACAGATTCTATCTGGCCTAAAAGCTTCAGCATCCATTTAAAAACTCTATAACAATGGCATATAATAACACAATAAGTCAGCTCATCTGTTTACAGGTTTGTCGCCACCAATTGACATTTGTGCTCGTTATGTTACGTGTCCTCAATCTGACAACTTGCCTGAGCGTAAACAAAATTCCTTATCAATACACTCGAAAGCTTAATGCAACAAGCATAATGAGAAAATTATAAAGGATAGATAAAGAGAAAATAATAAAGAGAAAAATCACTTCCTGCTCTCCAGCTGCATTTCACGTGTCATCAGAATCATGTGATTGCAAACAACCTATTAGCATTCCATAGAGGGGTAGACTAACTCTAGAGATTGAGTTGTTGTTTATGAAACTTCTGGTTTTTAATCAAATCTTCATGTGTTTATGAGAGGTTTTGATAGGTCTGTAAAGCTTGTTTCCTTCTAATGGAACTGCATACTAAATATTGTTGTCTCTGTGACAAATTGCTTGTTTTGTTTCTAGATTCTTCCATGCTGATGGCCTCCTGTACCCCAACAGAGTTGGAGTGAATCTGTCAGACAAATTTCCAAAGTGCTATAACCATGGGACTAGTAAGTGAAATCTCAAACATCCACTACAACTTTGTGTATTTGATTAATAATACAGTTAAACAGTAATATTGTGAAATTAATATATTCAAAATGACAATTTTCTATTTTAATATATTTAGAGAAGGGATGATAAAATGAAATGATGATTCTTTAGAAATCATTAGGGTTAGGTTTTTTGGAAAATACAACGATCTTCCCCCCATCACAGTCTCACCAGACTATGATGGTTTAAAGTAGAGAGCTCGAGGAAAGGCACGGCCGGCGCATATTTTTTGAGAGAGGATGAACTTTGATTTCTATTTGGGCTGGTAGATTGTAGGTTTATGTAGGAAGTATTCTTTAGATTGCCACTCGCTTTAGTCTAGTATACTTTTAGTTCAAGGAACACAAAGTTTTTACACTGAACTTGGTCCAAGCCAGCGAATCAAGCTATCAGCTTGATAATCCTGGTCTGGCATCGCATTCCCAACTCTGTCTATTTGTTGAATCACTGTAACAGCACACAACACTCAGATGTCTATTATGTGCTCATCTGCAATTCTTTTCCAACTTTTTCCTGTCACATATTAAATAGACATTTAACAATCATCTTTAAGATGTATATCGTTTATGTACATCCACTTTGGAGATATACGTGTGTTTGCTGGATCTCCCCTGTTTGCTATACATATAAAACATGTTTTTATTTTTCAGAACAATCACAAACTACTATACTGTTACACCTTAAAAGATTTAACAGTTTGCTCTACGCGATTGTAA
This sequence comes from Garra rufa, assembly GCF_049309525.1. Lineage (NCBI taxonomy): Eukaryota > Metazoa > Chordata > Actinopteri > Cypriniformes > Cyprinidae > Garra > Garra rufa. The sequence goes on from NC_133371.1 coordinate 8,774,697, forward strand.
CACAAGGAACAGTGTAACGTTACTCACTTTTGAAAACACCCTCGTTGCTGTTCTCCATCACATTCGATGATGACGTATTGATCTCCCGTGGGCTTCTGGGATAGAAAAGTAGAAAAGTATCCCTCGATCGGTTCTTCGAAATCTGGGCGGGACGCAGTAGGCATCCGGGGATCTCTCACTTACTCTTTTGTGGTTACTCTTCTCACGTACCCATTTCGCCTACTATATAGTAGGTAAGTAGGCATATTCGAACGATACTTAGGTATACGTAAACCTGAATCTCGCGAGAAATAGTACTTCATCCAGGTAAATCTCGTCTACTCTTTTGTGGATTTTGAGATTTCATGTATTACTGCTTTTTGCCTACTAAATAGTATGGAAGTATGCGATTTCGAATGCAGCCGTTGAGTATGAATGCGTTCCGCCATGTTGACGTTATCATGTGACCTATGACGTTATAACAAGCGCAACATGAAATGATATGAGCGACGGATTTAATTCATCTATCTGTAAACATTTTGATGTTGATGAAATTTGCTTATTTTGGATTGATTGAAGTTTTTATATTTTTAACAATACTAAAATGACCTAGTTTAATCCCTAAATATATATATTTTTTTATTAGGAAAACCCCCAAATTTGTTATGTCTTGAATATGTTAATAAAATGTGCAAAACTAGCAAGTTTTCTTGCTGAATTTTTCTCTCATTTCTGAAACTTAAAATAATAATAATAAATAAATAACAAAAACAGCAAATGCAATTTTTAATTCATTGTGATTTTATGAATATTCAAAGATATTTAATCCTTTTTTCTGTATATAATCTTGTACTATGAACGCAAACCCATTATAGTTATGTTTTCAGTCATGATTGTTCTTTGTTAAAGATACTCCTGAATTTGTATGCAATTATAAATTCTGCAATAATAATAATACAAAAATTAGAGCGACAGCGACACCTCATGGCATCAGTAACATGACAACTGCTTTCCTCCATGTTTGTTTGCAACATCTGCACAAAGGAAACGTTGATCAGTTGCTCAAAGATCTTACCTTTGGAGAAGACTGTTGATTTGACACTCAAAAAATGTAAGTATTACTACTTAGAAATTAAGACTAGCTCAGAATGCATTGCTAGCCCACTCCAACACTTACAAACAATAATAATGATAAATGCTGACTAATAATCAATTATATTTTTAGTTAAACAAGCATATATTTTTTTAATGAAGTAATGAATAAATGCATACGTTTATGAAACTTACATTTTATTTACTGACAACAACAGGAAACATGAATAAATTAGTAAAATAATAAAAGTAACCATGAACATAAATAAATACAAATGGAACAAAGCTTTATTCAAACATATCGGTCTTTTAGTCTTTTTCTAAATGCTCTTTCTGAGCTCACTGGTGATGAAGAGACTGCAGCAACATCTGGTCCAGATGAGGCAAAGGGCAGGTGGAGTGATTGAGCGTCTCATCAATGGCACTAGACCATTTACAGGATGCTTCTGTTGTGGATTTCTCCTTTCTCACTGCACACACCAGTCTGCAGACATTTCAGATCATACAAAGATGCAGAAATATAATTTAAAAAGCTGTCATTTTAACAGCACAATGTCATTTGATCTCTATATTGGAAGTGATTCATCTTTATATTAAGTTTCGGATTTTACTTTTCCCCAAAAATGTTGCTGTCACCTTTCCTTTCAGGTCCTGCTCCACCACAAAAGATCTGCAACAAAGGCACATAAATCAAGAATCAGAAAAGTTCTGTAATTGCTCTGTTTGAAATTAGTTTGAAGTTTAGTTACTATATGTACATGTGTTTATTTACATTACCTACATCAATGTAAAGCAGTGACAGTGAATTCTACATAATATTCTCACATAACATCTATTTAACTAATTTATTCATGTTTCCTGTTGTTGTCAGTAAATAAAATATAACAGTTTCATTAATGTATGCATTTATTCATTACTTAATTGAAAAAAAAAAAAAAAAAAAAAAAACATGCTTGTTTTACCAAAAAATAAAATTAATTATTAGTCGGCATTTATCATTGTTGTTGTTTGTAAGTGTTGGAGTGGGCTAGCAATGCATTCTGAGGTAATCTTAATTTCTAAGTAGTAATACTTACATTTCTGAGTGTCAAATCAACATTCTTCTCCAAAGGAAGATCTTTGAGCAGCTGATTGACATCTCCTTTGTGCAGATATTGCAAACATGGAGGAAAGGATTGTCGTCTTACTGATGCCATGAGGTGTTTATGCAACTATCGCTCTAATTTTTGTATTATTATTACTGCATTATTTATAATTGCATTCAAGCTCAGGGAAAGACTGAAGTATCTTTAACAAAGAACAATCATGACTGAAAACATAACTATAATGGGTTTGCGTATCATAGTACAAGATTATATACAGAAAAAAATAAGCATAATATTCATAAAATCATGAGTTAAAAATTAATTTGTTGTTTTTGTTATTTATAGTTTCAGGGATAAAAGTTTCAGGGATGAAACTAGAGAGAAATTCAGCAAGAAAAAGGAAAATGAATATTTAAGTTTTACATGTGGTTTAAACAATTTTGCACATTAACATATTCAAGACAACAATTTGGGGTTTTCTTAATAAAAAATAATATATTTAGGGATTAAACTGGATCATTTTAGTATTGTTAAAAATACAAAAACTTAAATCAATCCAAAATAAGCTAATTTCATCAACATTCAAATATTTACAGATGAATTGAATCTGTCGCTCATATCAGCTGTTGCGCTTGTTATAACGTCATAGGTCACATGATAACGTCAACATGGCGGAACGCATTCATACTCTACGAGATTTGGCTGTTGAGTAGGTACTCTTAGTGCTCGTTAAGTACTTTTTAACTACCTACTCACTGAGTATGTGGTTTCAAACGCAGTCATTGATTAGCTTGTTCAGGTGTGTTTGATTAGAGTTAGAGCTAAACTCTGCAAGACAGTAGCCGTCCAGGACTGAAGTTGCTCATCCCTGACTAAAGGTAAAGTTATGTAATCACCTGCCCCCAAGTTTTTATATTAAACAGATTGAGGCTCTTTTAAAAAAAATATTTTCAAATGTGAAAAATATATAAATAATGCTTATGTTACGTTCCCAATTCCCAGTCTAGGGTTGGGGCGGGAGTAACAAATAAAATAAAGCGTAATAAAAAAAATAAAAAAAAGAATGAAAACTTAAGCGTGGAGGAATCACTCCAGTCCTCTGCCCCAGAAATGCAATACAACACTTAACTTTAAGCAGTTTTATTTAGTAATTTACAAAATTAACAGGGAAGCAACAGTCTTCAGGAGAGAGCCAGGCCAAAACAACAAACAAAACAGCAGCTAACTACCGGGAGGAGTACTAAATAACCTACCTTGATAAAAGAAAAGAAATAAACAGAGGCTTTCCTCAACTCCCTCACTAACCAAAAACAGGGATAAACGTTTAGTACAAAATAAGATGGCACCCTCTCCCTACAGCTTCCAATTTAAGCTTAGTATAAATGTTCAAACAAAGCTACAATACCTTCTAATACCTTAACAAATTAATTTTAAACTAATTTAAAGTTATACACACCGTGTGCAGTCTACTCAACACTGCTTGTCAACCAGATTTCAATTTACTCTTTAGAGTTAGAGTTCAACAATTAACTCTTCAGAAGTGTGCACCACAATCAACAGACAAAGAGAAAGTCAACGCAAGTCTGGAGCAGGAGAGAAGTGAACCTCACTCCACAATGCTTCTGTGCTCTTTTATGTGGTTTGCCTCTCTGCAGCACACTCTCTGATGAGCACCACCTGAGGCCAATCTGCAAGCAGAGAGAGTGAGAGAGAGAGAGAGAGAGGGAGACAGAGCGCACACACAGGGAAACACAACCACACCCAAAATGGGCAGGGAAAACTCACCTTTGTCATTGATATTAATTTTATACATCCTCAGGATGTAAAACTTATTTACAGCATAATTTATATGTTGGAAATTTAAATCAGACCATTTCAGAACCCAATGTGACAGCTTGCTGGAATCAGTTGACAACAGAACAACTGCTGGAATTTACTTTTATATGTTTGCTGTGGTGCATCATGGGAGGTGGGAGAAACCAACTCTGCAGGATAAAGGGGATTATTGGATGGTTTGTGTGTGTTTTTTATTTTAATTGAACTGCTTTGCAATGATGGATCTATTGTTGTGTAATAGTTTATATATTTTTTTTCATTAGGGCATGTACAAAAGGCTTAGAATATTGAGGTTTGTTTATTTGGTGAATTTAATTTCTGTTTGTGTGCATGTTTGTAAATGGTTGTGCTCATGGGTATAAAACTTCACTAGCTGAATTAGCAGGAGATTGGATAATGCTAAAGAGTTATTCACCATAGAAGAAGAACCTTCTGAAGAATATTAAATATCAAGAGTGAGTAATCTGGCTTTGCTCTTACTGGATGTTCTTTGTAATGTCCTTTAGGTTAGTAAGGAAACTTTCCTCTTGCTCACAATTCTTTTGCCTTGATAAACTTCATGGTACATAATGTCAAGCTTTTCCACACCAATTTGATCTTAAATTTAATGTCAGTAATTTCAGCTCACAGCTGAATGTCATTTATACATAACGGACACAATATTGCTGTTACTCTTTTAGTCATATTAGTAACACACTGATCCTTTAATTCCATTTAGGTTCTCTTTAGGATATTATTTTAAATGGTTGTCCAGATGAATCCTCCTTGAATTGAAGGCTAACCTGTGGTCTCATCACTGGATCAACAGCTTTATGGTGAATGCTGGCGCTCCTGAATGCGGTCTCTGTTCGACTGATGTTAGCTGGGCTACTTTGAGGAGCAGAAGAGTGCTGTCAGTCACCTGCAGGTTAGTATTCACTACTGCTCACCTGAGCTCAGGTTAGTTAGATCGATAGATATATAGGGGTGTCCCAGACTCAGTGACGGGAGAAATTAGCTAAGCCTTTATTGCTCCAGTTCAGCATTTGACCGCTTTCTGGTTTGGTTATGTTTACTTTAGTGATGTTTGTTGTATTCTGCCTCACTGTTTGGCCTTATTACAAACCTTAAACTTTTTAGTTTATGCAAGAAGCATTTAAGAAAAATCAATAAGCTGTAACGCCAGGCCAGCAGAGGGAGCCCTTACTCAACTCTGACTGCTACTGCTCCCTCTGCTGCTTCTATAGTTATTTCCTGTTTGGGAGCCATAAAAGCATGGCCATGCCAAACAGGAGGTTGCTTTTGCGGATTCTACCAAGCGTTTTTTGCCATTGCCTTGTTTTGTTCCATAGTTATAGTCGTAGTTATAGTCTTGTTCTGGTTTCATTGTTTTATTTCATTTGTTACTTTGGACTGCCCTCTTAGATTTTGACCCTCACCTGTGTTATTGGATTACGCTTTTGTCTTGCCCTGGATGTTGCTGTTTGCTGGTGTTTGACCCTGCCTGTTCTGACAACGATCTGTTTAATAAAGCTTGCGTTTGGATCTATCAATTCTGCTGTTGAGTCCCTGTGTTACAGAAGCGAAGCCATATCTGATTGACCATGTCAAGGTAAGAGGTTACTGTCAGGTTTATGGACTGTTTATCAGTGTTTTCCGAGTGTTTTTTCCCAATGGTTTGGTTTCTCCCTGTGTCTCCCCCTATTGTTTAGTTTGTATTGGTTTCCCCTTTTGCCCAAATTTGATCTTCCCCCTTGTTACCTTGATTGTCTATACCAGTCCTTGTTCCTTACCACTCCCTTTTGCCACTCTTTATATAGTTGTTTGTTCCTTAGTCTCATTGTCCTGTCTACTATGTTACGTCGTGGTTGTTGTTGTTCCCTGGATTCCTGTTTTGTTTAATTAAATATATATAATTTTTTTTTTTTTTTTACACTCCTGGCTTCCCCGTGTTTCCCTCTGGCTCCTCACCCCCAGAAACCTGTGACAAGTATTATTATTATTATTATTATTATTATTATTATTATTATTATTAAATGTGCAATGAAGATTAATCTTAACTTTGCATGTGCTATTTTGTCCTTAGGTCAGCTGGGCATGGTGGAAGAGGTAAATGTGCTGTTATCCTGTACCTTGATGGCAGTCAACTTGTTTGACTTCAGCATGAGGCTCATTCAGGTAAATGCTTAACTCTTTTGTAGCCTTATTCCTTTTTGTCCTTTGGAAATGCGAATAACATTTCATTAGTTAGGGTTAATTGTAGTAATCCATTATTCCTGGTTTTAATATGTGAATTCTGGGCGCTTTACTCGGTTGAGTGGTGTTTCCCGTCAGCATGATGATGGAGAATGTAGCTGTTTTTAGTGTAGCCTTTGACCAACTAATGCTAGTTTTGCTAACTGGTGAAGAACAGAACAGGTCAGTGTAAGCCAAGGAAGCACAGATATCAGATAGATGGGGCGCCCTTGATTAAAAAAAAATGAGGGAACAGAAGACTATTTAGCAGTGTTGCACAATTAAAGAGCAGAATGGTTGGTCTCTTGTGCATTGACTGTAAATCAGCATCAACATGGTGCTAAAATGGTTTTTCAAACTAGTTTGTTTAAAGACTCTCCACATTTGTGCTTTGGTTCTGGCTTCTGTCTTTTGAATGTGTGTGTGTGTGTGTGTGTGTGTGTGTGTGTGTGTGTGTGTGTGGGGTGTTTATTTTTATTTTTTTTTTCTGTTTCTTGAGGCTTTGTATTGTTTGCATTTAATACATTTTGTCATGATGTATGTTTTCAAAGTGTCTGTGTTTATTATTTATTTATTATAATTATATATTTATTTATTAATGCTATTATCTTGTATGTATTGTTTTAGAATTTCTGGTTTTATGCTTTTTAAAATGCATACTTAAACAAACAAATAAATATATGTATTTTTATTTTGTGTATTTTATTTATTTTTTCAAATATTAGTATACATTTGATTTTGCCTTTTTGTATTTAAGGGTTTTATGGATCCTTTTTGTGTTTGGGCCTTTGTGCGGTTTTCATGCCTCTTTAATCTAATGAACATGTTTCAGTATGTTACATTGCATTACATTTCTTTTCTTAATTGTTATTATATTTGTCCCTGTATTTATGATTTTGTACTAATGTTGGTTACAAATAATTGGCTGTAGTTTTCTTTGTGTACATTTTATTTTTTTACTTTTTATGCAGCTTGTATGCTTTGTTTATATTCTATTATGTATGTGTGAGCACATTATAATTGGGTAAATTTTATGCTTACATATAACCCATTTGTACTTTGTTCCCTTTTTTTATGCGTTTGCAGCTTTTTACATTTTATATTGGTAACCCCCCCCCCCCCCCGCCTCCTGTATGCCACTTTCTATTTGTGCAGTATCTTTTGTCTTTGTAATTCATACTTATTCAAGATCTTTATTTTCTGTAAGTTGATTTTAAATGTGGTAGTATAACATTGGAAGTTAATTTTTACTGTTCTTGCAACTTCTTTATGCATTTCTTTTATTTTCATTCCTCCTTGCTTTTTTTATTTTTAAATGTATTTATCTAAATTGCTGTAGTTTTGTATTCATGTCTTTTGTGCTAATTGTGACTGTATGTCTGTTTTCATAGGTGTGGATTTATGGTTGTTTTTGTTTGTTTACTCAGTCCATGCATGTTTATTTCTCTTAGCCTCTTTAAATTTTCCCTCAAATCCCTTTGCCATAACCCTAAATCTTTGCATTTGTTGCCTGTATGTGGCCACTTTTATGGTCTTGACCCCTTTGTATTAAAGTAATTTGTTTTTGTTTAATTTTATTTTTTGGTGGAGCTGTATATATTCCTTATCCTACATTTGTTTTAGTTGTATTAGTGCCATATGCTTTTACTTTTAGTTGTTTTGCCTTTTGTTTATTTGGGTTTAAACTGTTGTGTGTCTGTATTTATGATTTTTATCTTCAGGTGAAGCAGTGTTATGCTGTTGGTGCAGTTGTGCTCTTCATTCTGCTTGAGTTCTTCTCTGTTCTTCCCTTGCAGTGTCCTTTTTATAGTCTGACATTTGTCTATGCTACTGTGGTGCTTTTGTATGTTTTTTTTGTTTTACTTCTATTGGTTTAAAGTAATTGTGAATCTATATTGTCATGTTCCCCTTAGCAGGAGTGGTATTTTATCAGTTTTCTCTTTGCTTGTTGATTTAAAGAATGTTGGTTTCTTCTTGTAATGTGGCTTTTTGTCTTCCAATGTACATAATTTATTATTGTTGTAATCCCAGTTTTGGCCTCATGTATTGTATGCCTTAGACTTTATTTTTTTTTTTTGGCCTGTGACTAGTGACAAGTTAATGTTTGCGCTGCCTTTGGTTCCAGTTGTGCTAGTGGTCCATATGGTCTTTGCTACTGGTGTGCCATGGGCTCTTATCCACTAGTATTCTCGGGTTATCCAGATCTGCCGTCTCTACAGATGCTTGTCACTTTATTGCATAAAATGCATCCCTGCTCTGCATGCAGTCTGCCAGATAATGAAGAGAACTCCCAGGGTTGAGGCTCTAGCTTTCCAGGTCTGCCTTTGCACTGACCTGTGTTGAATCCACCTTGGGTTGTTCTTTGTCCATTGGGCTTATTCCACCACTGGCTACTCTTGGATAATCCTGGAAGATCCAACACTCAATCCAGCTGTCGTTGCCTGTTTATTCCATGGTGGCAGAAGTACACATTGCACAGGCATTTTGTGCAACAAAGCTTACTTGCTTATAGTAATATTGTATTACTTATATTACAGCTGCCCCACCACAAGTAAATGGGTGATAATTTAAGTTTGGCACATGTGTAGGACCATGTAGCTGTATGTGTTAATGTGAAAGTATGTTTAAATAAAAATAAAAAATAAAAAAGTGTTTTTTTTTTTTTTTTTTTTTCGTTCGCTTTTTTTTTGTGGGGAGGGGGTAAGAGTCCTAGGGGTAAGAGTCCTAGGGGTAAGAGTCCTAGGGGTAAGAGTCCTAGGGGTAAGAGTCCTAGGGGTAAGAGTCCTAGGGGTAAGAGTCCTAGGGGTAAGAGTCCTAGGGGTAAGAGTCCTAGGGGTAAGAGTCCTAGGGGTAAGAGTCCTAGGGGTAAGAGTCCTAGGGGTAAGAGTCCTAGGGGTAAGAGTCCTAGGGGTAAGAGTCCTAGGGGTAAGAGTCCTAGGGGTAAGAGTCCTAGGGGTAAGAGTCCTAGGGGTAAGAGTCCTAGGGGTAAGAGTCCTAGGGGTAAGAGTCCTAGGGGTAAGAGTCCTAGGGGTAAGAGTCCTAGGGGTAAGAGTCCTAGGGGTAAGAGTCCTAGGGGTAAGAGTCCTAGGGGTAAGAGTCCTAGGGGTAAGAGTCCTAGGGGTAAGAGTCCTAGGGGTTAGGGTTAGGGTTAGGGTTAGGTTAGGGTTAGGTTAGGGTTAGGGTTAGGGTTAGGGTTAGGGTTAGGGTTAGGGTTAGGGTTAGGTTAGGGTTAGGGTTAGGGGTTAGGGTTAGGGTTAGGGTTAGGTTAGGGTTAGGGTTAGGGTTAGGGTTAGGTTAGGTTAGGGTTAGGGTTAGGGTTAGTTAGGGTTAGGGTTAGGGTTAGGTTAGGGTTAGGGTTAGGGTTAGGGTTAGGTTAGGGTTAGGGTTAGGGTTAGGGTTAGGTTAGGGTTAGGGTTAGGGTTAGGGTTAGGGTTAGGTTAGGGTTAGGGTTAGGGTTAGGGTTAGGGTTAGGGTTAGGGTTAGGGTTAGGGTTAGGGTTAGGGTTAGGGTTAGGTTAGGGTTAGGGTTAGGGTTAGGGTTAGGGTTAGGGTTAGGTTAGGGTTAGGGTTAGGGTTAGGGTTAGGTTAGGGTTAGGGTTAGGGTTAGGGTTAGGTTAGGGTTAGGGTTAGGGTTAGGGTTAGGGTTAGGGTTAGGGTTAGGGTTAGGGTTAGGGTTAGGGTTAGGGTTAGGGTTAGGGTTAGGGTTAGGGTT
>NC_133371.1:8785113-8826322 GCF_049309525.1 Garra rufa
ACACAAACATGACTTTTAAATATTAAATTCTCTTGCATTCATTAAAACTGTAATATTGTAATGTTTGTTATACTATAAAATACTACAACTTGCATATACTACAATTACTTGTGTAGTTTATATTTTTATATTGTAGTTTAATGTATTTTATAATTAAACAAACTGTAATAACTATGAAATACACTAGTATTCAATAAAGTATTGAATATTTGTTTATAATGCATTTTATTGTTATACTCTAATTGAAACTATAATAAAAAGCTGGATACTGTCACATCAAACCACCATAAGACATTATAGCTATTTTATAATGTATACACATTATTGTTGTATTTGATAATGGGTAAATAGTATATTTAATAGTTTAATTTACTATATAATGTATGTTGTATAATATTTTTCCCCTCATGTTTTATTTCGCGTGTCACAAACTGTGTCATGATGATCAGAGGACGCTGCGTTACGTAGTCTACACACACACAATACGTGATCACATCACTTGCACCAAATCGGGAGTCCATCATTAACTAATACTTGGCCACACAGATGTATCGTACATGAGGTAACCTCGGGGAGGGGAAATTTTCTGCATCGATTTTTTTTCGTGGTTTGACATAAAAATATCCATCTTTTTGAATCCTAAATAACCTTATTTAAATAAGAATCTTATTTTCTTTGTGTCCTCTTACCTTTACTTCATACCGATGCGATGTCACGAATCACACAATTCCAGCTGTCGTACGTTGTGAAGATGCTGCTGGGCTGAAGGATTTTGGCTTTAACCTTCATGAGGATTTTGGACCGTCTAGAAATGATGATATCCATGATACCACTTCGTTTTAAGACAGCATATCCGAATATAGACCGTCGTAGATTTTGAGTGTAGCCTATTATATTCCATGTACATCTCATGTGCTCCTTTGAAGTGAACGTCACGCTACACCTCCGTGTCTCCTCATAGCGCAGGCTGCTTTCACTGGCAATGCAACGCAGAGCCTCCGCAATCTAGTGCGTGCACTCAGCTGACCAATAGCCGAGCGTGCATACCGCGCGCGCACGCTGTCAGAGCTTTTACGCTTACGCACGAAGAGGACACGCACACGCGCCAACACATTACTTCATTATCGCTTTTTCATTTAGATCTTCAGTCAGTTCTGGTGAGTATAGGCTAACTTGTGTTTTCACTCTTTGAAACCCTGTTGATCTGTCTTTTCTAGACTTCGTTCAGCCATATAATCGGCTTTAAAAACTCAATATAAAGAGACTTTTGTGTCAATAACATGGTGATTTATGTTTATACAGTGGGCACTTTAATTCTAATGAGAATTATTCATATTCCAACTATATTAGTTTCACTTTTGTACAATACACAGTTCAATAAAAAATGAAATTTGTCATAATTTACTCACCCTCAGTGGGAAATGAAGAGAAATTACCTTTATCTTTTTAGAAGACTAATGTATACACTATAAACGCTGGGTTATTTTTTTTTACCCAATTGCTGGTTTATGCCTGTTGCCGTTGGGTTATTTTCCGTTAGTTTTTGAATAACCCAGCCGTTAACAATACAACCCTCCCCCTCTCTTTGACAAAGTCAGAGCGCGGGCATTTCATCTAAAGGAGGAGAAAGCAAGTCCTCCGCGCCGCCAATTTGGTGGACTTCCTCAGTGAAATGAAGGTTTGTATACGTTTTATTAAATCTAAAAAGTCTTTACTGTGTTGTAAATTATTTTATTTTACGCTACGCAACAACATACAGGGGACGAGATGTCAGTCAGCGTCAGCGAAATGCATCAGCAACGGTCGTTTCACATGATAAACGACTTGCATAACTGATTTTATTCGTTGTAATACTGATTCTAATTAATTTGAATACTAAATATGTTCTCAAAACTCTGTGTTGTTTGTTTATGGGCAGGTTATGAAGTCACGGCATCTTTCAGCTACAAGGGAAACACCAGCCCATCACCTTCTCAGATTTCAGCGACACATCGACACTAAATCAGTTAAAAAGGATAAAAGAGAACTGTTTAATACACTTGAATTAAAATGTTACTTTAAAATTTAATATTTTTATTTCTTGTTAAAATGCTTGTTAAACGAATGTAACTGCATGAAAGCTATGCTGTATAATTCAGTTTGTCTTACATTTTTTGTCCATGGGTGTTTTTACTTATTAATACATGTTCACCTTTTGATTATTATTGATGCCTCTAGTAATTCTGTGTCTTGCTTTTTAATTTCCAACCTATTTTCGGTTCATTTTAGGCCAGCAGTAGTGATTTCCAATCAATATTTGAGTTAAAACAGTGCAGCCTCTAGTAATTCTTTGCGTGATTTGTGATTATTAATATTTTTCCTGTTTGTTTTTAACCACCAGTGTAGTAATATTTAATCAATAGTTGAGTTAAATAAAACAACCCAGCATGTTGGGTCGAAGATTTAACGCTGGGGTTGTCCATATTTGACCCAGCGTTGGGTTGCCAAAATAACCCAAATTAGAAGTGTATGTAACACAGACATCAAACCTTTTAAATTTTTTGATGCTTTATTGATTTGCGGTGTTTTTGTGTTCCTTTGTAGGCTTGCAACCTCCAGCCTCCTTTCATTGTAATTGCTTGGACAAAAACAACCAATAAATTCCTCAAAATGACTGTTTTCATGAGAGAAAGTAAGTAATAAGAGTTTGGAATGACATGAGTATGAGTAAATGATGAACAAATGTAATTGTTTTAAAAATGTTTTTGACTACAGTGAGGAAAAAAATTATCCCATGCTGATTTTGTATGTTTGCCCACTGACAAAGAAATGATCAGTCTATAATTTTAATGGTAGATTTATTTGAACAGTAAGAGACAGAATAACAACAACAAAATCCAGAAAAATGCATTTCAAAAAAGTTATAAATTGATTTGCATTTCAATGAGTAAAATAAGTATTTGCAAAACATGGCTTAGTACTTGGTGGCAAAACCCTTGGTGGCAGTCACAGAGGTCAGATGTTTCTTGTAGTTGGCCACCAGGTTTGCACACATCTCAGGAGGGATTTTGTCCTACTCCTCTTTGCAGGCCCTTTGCAAGTCATTTAGAAGGTTTTGAGGTTTTGCAACTCAAACTGACTGACTAGGCCACTCTAGGACCTTAATTTGCTTCTTTTTGAGCCACTCCTTTGTTGCCTTGGCCGTGTGTTTTGGGTTATTGTCATGCTGGGATACCCTACCACAACCAATTTTCAATGCCCTGGCCCTGATGGTACATGGCCTAGTCCATCGTCCCTTTGATGCGGTGCAGTTGTCCTGTCCCCTTAGCACAAAACACACCCAAAAGCATAATGTTTGCACCTCCATGTTTGACAGTGGGGATGGTGTTCTTGGGGTAATAGGCAGCATTCCTTCTCTTCCAAACACGGCGAGTTGAGTTGATGCTAAAGAGCTCGATTTTGGTCTCATCTGACCACAACACTTTCACCCAGTTCTCCTCTGAATCATTCAGATGTTCATTGGGCCTGTACATGTGCTTTCTTAAGCAGGGGGACCTTGCAGGTGCTGCAGGATTTTAGTCCTTCACGGCATAATGTGTTACCAATTGTTTTCTTGGTGACTATGGTCCCAACTGCCTTGAGATCATTGACAAGATCCTCCCGTGTAGTTCTGGACTGATTCCTCACTGTTCTCATGATCATTAAAACTCCACGAGGTGAGATATTTCATGGAGCCCCAGACCGAGGGAGATTGACAGTTATTTTGTGTTTCTTCCATTTGCAAATAATCGCACCAACTGTTGTCACCTTCTCACCAAGCTGCTTGGTGATGTTCTTGTAGCCCATTCCAGCCTTGTGTAGGTCTACAGTCTTGTCCCTTACATCCTTGGACATGTCTTTGGTCTTCGCCATGGTGGAGAGTTTGGAATCTGATTGATTGATTGCTTCTGTGGACTCTCCCTTTAAGAGAGTGCTCCTAATCTCAGCTCCTTACCTGTATAAAAGACACCTGGGAGCCAGAAATCTTGCTGATTAATTGGGGATCAAATACTTATTTCATTTATTAAAATGCAAATCAATTTAACTTTTTTAAAACATAACAAACAAACATATAAAATCAGCAGGGGAATTTTTCACCCACTGTATGTAGTTCCTCTGGATACAGGTTTCATCATTCATAGAACATTTTTAGATGTGTTCAATATTACTGTAAAATGTCTTAGGGAAGGCTGCCTGCTGTTGCTTGTGCATTTTTCCTGCCATGTCAGTGTCAGAATTGGACCACTACTTGTCGTTAGTGCTGCCACATTAGTAGAATGAGAAAATCAGTGGAAAACATCAGGAAATAATTAGGTACAACTAATTAGAATGTTAATATTTTATTTGAGTGTTCTATTTTTGCATTAGATGGAGATAAGCATCATCTAAATGACTGTTTCAAAAAAAGCAACACATTACAAACATGCAGTTCAGTACTTAATCCTGCATTAAATATAATACATATACAACAGCATTGCTTGCATGTAGTCTAATTCCATCATCAACACAAGAGTTAATTTTAAAAATAAAATAAAATAAAAACATTTCACACTCAGTGTTTTCAATTCACAAGAATTCAGAGCCTTTCTCGTGAACAGAGAAATGTTATCTAATACAGCATGGCACAATCCTTAGAAAATGTGAATGAAAAATAAAACTTTGTATTGTTTAAATCTTAAAAGTCACAAAAATATGTAAATACACAACATTACAAGGGTTTTTGTGTGTGTCTTATCTGTACAAATCATGCATATAAATATGTAAAAATAGTACATGTATTTCTAAATTTATCTCAAAAAAACACAAAATCTCATAACAACCAAAAACCACAAAGACAAACCAGGCACTCAAAAAACAAAGCAATGTTGTAATATTCTACAGTATAAATCTCATTCTGTGCACAAGAAAAGAATAAGCAAACACAAAAATAAAGGTAATGTTTTTAAATATCTTTGCATCTATGTCTGTTACACAGATGTGTACCTATGTTGTTTGTTTATCTACAGCAAAATGTTTTTGTGTATATATCTGATCTCAAGTTACAAAACATGAAAATAAGGTCTACAATAAATAAATAATATTCTTTTTGTAGCAAAATTTTCATTATGTATGTTATGTATATTTAAAACCCCGCAAGACTAAAATAATTGTCACATAAAAAAATATTTGGGCCTAAATATTATTCCACTACCAACTGTAAGTCACAGTTCTGTAACTGAGATTCTTACTGTTTCGAACTGGTACTTTTTGTTTCTGTATACTTTGTTGTCTTAGTCACTACAGTACGAGTTCCCTCTGTTTTAGTAATCCGATGCTCTGAGGGCATTTCATGGGTCAAAAATTCTATGCTTGGCATCTTCACGTAGAAACCTCCAGAGGCTACCTCACTAGTGCAAGGAAGAGAGGACTTGCTTGCTTTTGGAGAGCTTTCTGGTGTGATATGAAGGATGCCAGTAGAATGGGGACTGATGGTGACCTTGGGTACTTTGAACCATGTTGTCTCCTCTCTTTCTTCACTCTTCATAACAGAGACAAATCCAGCTGATACTGTGGGTACTGGGGACTCGGATCCCTCCCGTTCTGCCAACATTTCAGTCCTTGCTTTTGAGGATACTATAGTACTAATCTTTGTACCCTCCTCACTCCTCTCTGTTTTCTTCTTAAGACCTGAGAAAGACATTGTGCCTGATATTGTCTTTGACTCCTTGCTTTCTCCTGAGGTCTCCTCCGTGAGTATCATGCTTGTTTCCATTTCCTCTTCCTCTTTTGAGTATGGTGAGAAAAACTCCACTTTAGGCAATTTAAGCTTTCCAAACTTTGATTTTTCATCTTTGTCGCCATTTAGACTTGTACTTGTTCCATCATCAGACCCACTTGGTGTTACATCAGATGATTCTCTCTGCCCAGACGAAAATGTGACTTTGGGCAATTTAAGCTTACCAGTTTTTGACTTTCCCTTAGTTTCCACCTCATCTTCACAATACCTTGCTTTCCCCTTTTCATTTGATCGAGACTTGCCAAAACTCGGCTTCATTTTGATCTTTGGCTGCTTGATTTCTGCACTTGCTTCACCACCTACACTAGCAGTGTTCTCCGTTTGAGGATTCACCATAACAAATACAGCTTTTGTTACTTTTGGCATACGTGGGCTTTCGTACTCTACTTCAGAGTGTATGTTTATAGAGTGACCTTTCCCCTGAGATGATGTGATGTTGGCTTCAGGTGAAGTTAAAGAAGGCAGAGGTATCCCAAACTTTGGAATTTTGACTTTACTTGTCTGCTTTTTATCTTCCTTAGAAGTGTCAGCTTGGGCAGTCTCAATGTCAAAGTCAAGTTCTGGAATCTTTGGTGCTTGTAAATCAGCTTTCATGTTTGCATCAGTTCCAGATTTTACAGATTTGTTTATGTCGGTTTCTAATCCAGATATTTTTGCTTTTGGCATTCCAATATTAAATTTTGAACCTTTAAGTTTGGGCCCTTTTATTTTTTCTTTCGGTGCGGTGGGTTCCAAATCAGTATCAGGAAGTTCAGTCTTCTTTTTTCCTTCTCTTGATAAGCCAAGATCCAGCTCTAGGTCCACATTAGGCATCACACCAGTAGAAGGATCTGACATGTCTGCATCTCCAAACATTCCTATATCTAGTTTTGGAATTTTAACATTTGGCATTGTGAATTTTCCACCTCCTCCTCCAAGTACTCCTTCTTTGGTATCAAATTCTCTAGTTCTACTTTCTGGTAATGATATGTTTACCTGTGGTACCTTAATGTCAGGCATTTTACATTGGCCACCTTCTGCTTCCACAGACCCTGAAGTCTTAATGTCTTTAGATTTTATTTTGGGAAGGGATACATCAATTGTTTGCATCTTTATTTTTCCACCTTCTAGTTCTGAATCAGGTGCGTGGCTTTCTTCTTTGCTTCGGTGAGGTAATGATATATCAACAATGGGCACAGGTATTTTGAGCTTTTCACCTTTAATTTCAGTGTCAGTGTTAGATGTGTCATGTTTTGCATTTTGTAATGATATTTCCACTTCTGGCTTTTTAAATTTACCCTTCCTTCCAATCTCTGCCTCATGATTATCTTTGTCACCTGTTTTTCCATGAGGAAGTGAAATGTCTACTTTAGGGATCTTGACATTTGGAAAATTTACTGTGCCCCTACTACTCTCAGTGTTTAGGTCAGAAGAGTCAGCAGATTTTTGAAGTTTTACCCTAGGCAAGGAAACATCCAAATCAACTTTTGGAACTGATATGTCAATTGTTGGCATCTTAGGAAAATGTATGCTGCCCTCATAACCTCTGATATCTGCTTCAGATACATCAACCTCGGTTTTAGGAAGCAATACCTCACATTCTGGAACTTTTGCTGTTGGCAATGATATCTCAACTGCTGGCATTCTGACCTTTCCTTTGTTATCCACATATCCAGGCATATCCATTTCTACATCTTTGATCTTTCCTTTTTGAGTAGGTGTCTTGAATTTGGGGAATTTGAGCTTGTGTTTGATCTTATCATCAGGACCCTCTGCTCTGATTTTTACAGACACCTCTGGAACATCAAAACTTGCCCCAGATGATGGCCTTCCACCCTCAGCCTTAAGAAGTTCAATGTTTTCTCTATCGCTGCTCTTTCCCTTTGGAAGTGTAAAGTCTAAGTCAACTTTGGGAGCAGATATGTCAACAGTTGGTATTTTTACACTTGGCAGCTTGATGTTCCCACCTAAATTTACCTCAGGGACATTTAAATCACTAATTTTAGTTCCAGTAGCTTTGGTCTCATTATTAGAATCATGAGTCAGTTTAGGTAATGAGATGTCTACGCTTTTCTTCTCTGACCCAAGTTCGCGATCTGTTAATTTCAATTTTGGGAGCGCGATATCAACAGTGGGCATGTGAAATCTTAAACCTTTTTTACCATCATCATCCAAATCAAGCCCACCCTCTGCATGTCCTTCAATGTCTACATCTGCTCCTCCTCCTGGCAGAGAGATATCTATAGAGGGCATGTGAAACTTTCCACCCTTAATATTGGGACCTTCAATGTCGATTTCACCTCCTGATGGTTTTAATTTAGGTAAGGAGACATCCAGTTTAGGCATTTCAAATTTCTTTCGTTTTTCAGCATGCCCTTCAATATCTACATCTCCTACTGCTTCTCGTCCTCCTCCTTTTGGCAGAGAGATATCTATAAAGGGCATGTGGAACTTTCCACCCTTGATATCGGGACCTTCAATGTTGATTTCACCTCCTGGTGGTTTTAATTTAGGCAAGGAAACATCAAATTTAGGAATTTCAAATTTTCGTCCTTTTCCTGCATGTTCTTCAATATCTACATCTCCTCCTGATCCTCCTAGCAGAGAGATATCAGCAGAGGGCATGTGAAACTTTCCACCCTTGATATCGAGACCTTCAACGTTGATTTCACCTCCTGATGGTTTTAATTTAGGCAAGGAAATGTCCAATTTAGGCATTTCAAATTTTCTTCCTTTTCCTGCATGTCCTTCAATATCTACGTCTCCTCCTGCTCCTCCTCCTGGCAGAGAGATATCTATAGAGGGCATGTGAAACTTTCCACCCTCAATATCAGGACCTTCAACATCGATTTTACCTGCCAATGGTTTTAATTTAGGCAAGGAAACATCCAATTTAGGCATTTCAAATTTCCGACCTTTTCCTGCATGTCCTTCAATATCTACATCTCCTCTTGCTCCTCCTCCTGGCAGAGACATATCTATAGAGGGCATATGAATCTTTCCACCCTTGATATCGGGAATTTCAACGTCAATTTCACCTCCTGAAGATTTTAATTTTGGCAAGGAAACATCCAGTGTAGGCATTTCAAATTTTCTCCCTTTACCTGTATGTCCTTCAATATCTACATCTCCTCCTGCTCTTGCTCCTCCTCCAGGCAGAGAGATATCAACAGAGGGCATGTGAAACTTTCCACCCTTGATACCGGGGCCTTCAATGTTGATTTCACCTCCTGATGGTTTTAATTTTGGCAAGGAAACATCCAGTTTAGGCATTTCAAATTTTCTTCCTTTTCCTGCATGTCCTTCAATATCTACATGTCCTCCTGCTCCTCCTCCTGGCAGAGGAATATCTATAGAGGGCATGTGAAACTTTCCACCCTTGATATTGGGACCTTCAACGTTGATTTCACCTCCTGATGGTTTTAATTTAGGCAAGGAAACATCCAATTTAGGCATTTCAAATTTCCGACCTTTTCCTGCATGTCCTTCAATATCTACGTCTCCTCTTGCTCCTCCTCCTGGCAGAGAGATATCTATAGAGGGCATGTGAAACTTTCCACCCTTGATATCGGGGCCTTCAATGTTGATTTCACCTCCTGATGGTTTTAATTTTGGCAAGGAAACATCCAGTTTAGGCATTTCAAATTTTCTTCCTTTTCCTGCATGTCCTTCAATATCTACATCTCCTTCTGCTCCTCCTCCTGGCAGAGGAATATCTATAGAGGGCATGTGAAACTTTCCACCCTTGATATTGGGACCTTCAACGTTGATTTCACCTCCTGATGGTTTTAATTTTGGCAAGGAAACATCCAGTGTAGGCATTTCAAATTTTCTTCCTTTTCCTGCATGTCCTTCAATATCTACGTCTCCTCCTGCTCCTCCTCCTGGCAGAGAGATATCTATAGAGGGCATATGAATCTTTCCACCCTTAATATCGGGACCTTCAACATCGATTTTACCTGCCAATGGTTTTAATTTAGGCAAGGAAACGTCCAATTTAGGCATTTCAAATTTCCGACCTTTTCCTGCATGTCCTTCAATATCTACGTCTCCTCTTGCTCCTCCTCCTGGCAGAGAGATATCTATAGAGGGCATGTGAAACTTTCCACCCTTGATATCGGGACCTTCAATGTTGATTTCACCTCCTGATGGTTTTAATTTTGGCAAGGAAACATCCAATTTAGGCATTTCAAATTTCCGTCCTTTTCCTGCATGTCCTTCAATATCTACGTCTCCTCCTGCTCCTCCTCCTGGCAGAGAGATATCTATAGAGGGCATGTGAAACTTTCCACTCTTGATATCGGGACCTTCAACGTTAATTTCACCTCCTGATGGTTTTAATTTAGGCAAGGAAACATCAAATGTAGGCATTTCAAATTTTCTCCCTTTTCCTGCTTGACCTTCAATATCTATGTCTCCTCCTGCTCCTCCTCCTGGCAAAGAGATATCAACAGAGGGCATGGAAAACTTTCCACCCTTGATATCGGGAATTTCAACGTCGATTTCACCTCCTGATGGTTTCAATTTAGGCAAGGAAACATCAAATTTAGGCATTTCAAATTTTCTCCCTTTTCCTGCATGACCTTCAATATCCATGTCTCCTCCTGCTCCTCCTCCTGGCAGAGAGATATCTATAGAGGGCATGTGAAACTTTCCACCTTTGATATCGGGACCTTCAACGTTGATTTCACCTCCTGATGGTTTTAATTTAGGCAAGGAAACATCCAATTTAGGCATTTCAAATTTTCTCCCTTTTCCTGCATGACCTTCAATATCTACGTCTCCTCTTGCTCCTCCTCCTGGCAGAGAGATATCTATAGAGGGCATGTGAATCTTTCCACCTTTGATATCAGGACCTTCAACATTGATTTCACCTTCTGATGGTTTTAATTTAGGCAAGGAAACATCAAATTTAGGCATTTCAAATTTTCTCCCTTTTCCTACACGACCTTCAATATCTGTGTCTCCTCCTGCTCCTCCTGGCAAAGAGATATCAACAGAGGGCATGGAAAACTTTCCACCCTTGATATCGGGAATTTCAACGTCGATTTCACCTCCTGATGGTTTTAATTTAGGCAAGGAAACATCCAGTTTAGGCATTTCAAATTTCCGACCTTTTCCTGCATGTCCTTCAATATCTACGTCTCCTCTTGCTCCTCCTCCTGGCAGAGAGATATCTATAGAGGGCATGTGAAACTTTCCACCTTTGATATCGGGAATTTCAACATCAATTTCACCTCCTGATGGTTTTAATTTAGGCAAGGAAACATCCAGTGTAGGCATTTCAAATTTTCTTCCTTTTCCTGCATGTCCTTCAATATCTACGTCTCCTCCTGCTCCTCCTCCTGGCAGAGATATATCTATAGAGGGCATATGAATCTTTCCACCCTTAATATCGGGACCTTCAACATCGATTTTACCTGCCAATGGTTTTAATTTAGGCAAGGAAACATCCAGTTTAGGCATTTCAAATTTTCTCCCTTTTCCAGCTTGACCTTCAATTTCTACGTCTCCTCCTGCTCCTCCTCCTGGTAGATTGATATCTATAGAGGGCATGTGAAACTTTCCACCCTTGATATCGGGGCCTTCAATGTTGATTTCACCTCCTGATGGTTTTAATTTTGGCAAGGAAACATCCAGTTTAGGCATTTCAAATTTTCTTCCTTTTCCTGCATGTCCTTCAATATCTACATGTCCTCCTGCTCCTCCTCCTGGCAGAGGAATATCTATAGAGGGCATGTGAAACTTTCCACCCTTGATATTGGGACCTTCAACGTTGATTTCACCTCCTGATGGTTTTAATTTAGGCAAGGAAACATCCAATTTAGGCATTTCAAATTTCCGACCTTTTCCTGCATGTCCTTCAATATCTACGTCTCCTCTTGCTCCTCCTCCTGGCAGAGAGATATCTATAGAGGGCATGTGAAACTTTCCACCCTTGATATCGGGGCCTTCAATGTTGATTTCACCTCCTGATGGTTTTAATTTTGGCAAGGAAACATCCAGTTTAGGCATTTCAAATTTTCTTCCTTTTCCTGCATGTCCTTCAATATCTACATCTCCTCCTGCTCCTCCTCCTGGCAGAGGAATATCTATGGAGGGCATGTGAAACTTTCCACCCTTGATATTGGGACCTTCAACGTTGATTTCACCTCCTGATGGTTTTAATTTTGGCAAGGAAACATCCAGTGTAGGCATGTCAAATTTTCTTCCTTTTCCTGCATGTCCTTCAATATCTACGTCTCCTCCTGCTCCTCCTCCTGGCAGAGAGATATCTATAGAGGGCATATGAATCTTTCCACCCTTAATATCGGGACCTTCAACATCAATTTTACCTGCCAATGGTTTTAATTTAGGCAAGGAAACATCAAATTTAGGCATTTCAAATTTCCGACCTTTTCCTGCATGTCCTTCAATATCTACGTCTCCTCCTGCTCCTCCTCCTGGCAGAGAGATATCGATAGAGGGCATGTGAAACTTTCCACTCTTGATATCGGGACCTTCAACGTTAATTTCACCTCCTGATGGTTTTAATTTAGGCAAGGAAACATCAAATGTAGGCATTTCAAATTTTCTCCCTTTTCCTGCATGACCTTCAATATCTATGTCTCCTCCTGCTCCTCCTCCTGGCAAAGAGATATCAACAGAGGGCATGGAAAACTTTCCACCCTTGATATCGGGAATTTCAACGTCGATTTCACCTCCTGATGGTTTCAATTTAGGCAAGGAAACATCAAATTTAGGCATTTCAAATTTTCTCCCTTTTCCTGCATGACCTTCAATATCCATGTCTCCTCCTGCTCCTCCTCCTGGCAGAGAGATATCTATAGAGGGCATGTGAAACTTTCCACCCTTGATATCGGGACCTTCAACGTTGATTTCACCTCCTGATGGTTTTAATTTAGGCAAGGAAACATCCAATTTAGGCATTTCAAATTTTCTCCCTTTTCCTGCATGACCTTCAATATCTACGTCTCCTCTTGCTCCTCCTCCTGGCAGAGAGATATCTATAGAGGGCATGTGAATCTTTCCACCTTTGATATCGGGACCTTCAACATTGATTTCACCTTCTGATGGTTTTAATTTAGGCAAGGAAACATCAAATTTAGGCATTTCAAATTTTCTCCCTTTTCCTACATGTCCTTCAATATCTACATGTCCTCCTGCTCCTCCTCCTGGCAGAGAGATATCTACAGAGGGCATGTGAAACTTTCCACCCTTGATATTGGGACCTTCAACATTGATTTCACCTCCTGATTGTTTTAATTTAGGCAAGGAAACGTCCAATTTAGGCATTTCAAATTTCCGTCCTTTACCTGGCTGTCCTTCAATATTTACGTCTCCTCCTGCTCCTCCTTTTGGCAGAGAGATATCTATTGAGGGCATGTGAAACTTTCCACCCTTGATATCGGGACCTTCAACGTTGATTTCACCTCCTGATGGTTTTAATTTAGGCAAGGAAACATCAGTTTTAGGCATTTCAAATTTTCTCCCTTTACCTGTATGTCCTTCAATATCTACGTCTCCTCTTGCTCCTCCTCCTGGCAGAGAGATATCTATAGAGGGCATGTGAAACTTTCCACCCTTGATATTGGGACCTTCAACGTTGATTTCACCTCCTGATGGTTTTAATTTAGGCAAGGAAACATCCAATTTAGGCATTTCAAATTTCCGACCTTTTCCTGCATGTCCTTCAATATCTACGTCTCCTCTTGCTCCTCCTCCTGGCAGAGAGATATCTATAGAGGGCATGTGAAACTTTCCACCCTTGATATCGGGGCCTTCAATGTTGATTTCACCTCCTGATGGTTTTAATTTAGGCAAGGAAACATCCAATTTAGGCATTTCAAATTTCCGACCTTTTCCTGCATGTCCTTCAATATCTACGTCTCCTCTTGCTCCTCCTCCTGGCAGAGAGATATCTATAGAGGGCATGTGAAACTTTCCACCCTTGATATCGGGGCCTTCAATGTTGATTTCACCTCCTGATGGTTTTAATTTTGGCAAGGAAACATCCAGTTTAGGCATTTCAAATTTTCTTCCTTTTCCTGCATGTCCTTCAATATCTACATCTCCTCCTGCTCCTCCTCCTGGCAGAGGAATATCTATAGAGGGCATGTGAAACTTTCCACCCTTGATATTGGGACCTTCAACATTGATTTCACCTCCTGATGGTTTTAATTTTGGCAAGGAAACATCCAGTGTAGGCATTTCAAATTTTCTTCCTTTTCCTGCATGTCCTTCAATATCTACGTCTCCTCCTGCTCCTCCTCCTGGCAGAGAGATATCTATAGAGGGCATATGAATCTTTCCACCCTTAATATCGGGACCTTCAACATCGATTTTACCTGCCAATGGTTTTAATTTAGGCAAGGAAACGTCCAATTTAGGCATTTCAAATTTCCGACCTTTTCCTGCATGTCCTTCAATATCTACGTCTCCTCCTGCTCCTCCTCCTGGCAGAGAGATATCTATAGAGGGCATGTGAAACTTTCCACTCTTGATATCGGGACCTTCAACGTTAATTTCACCTCCTGATGGTTTTAATTTAGGCAAGGAAACATCAAATTTAGGCATTTCAAATTTCCGACCTTTTCCTGCATGTCCTTCAATATCTACGTCTCCTCCTGCTCCTCCTCCTGGCAGAGAGATATCTATAGAGGGCATGTGAAACTTTCCACTCTTGATATCGGGACCTTCAACGTTAATTTCACCTCCTGATGGTTTTAATTTAGGCAAGGAAACATCAAATGTAGGCATTTCAAATTTTCTCCCTTTTCCTGCTTGACCTTCAATATCTATGTCTCCTCCTGCTCCTCCTCCTGGCAAAGAGATATCAACAGAGGGCATGGAAAACTTTCCACCCTTGATATCGGGAATTTCAACGTCGATTTCACCTCCTGATGGTTTCAATTTAGGCAAGGAAACATCAAATTTAGGCATTTCAAATTTTCTCCCTTTTCCTGCATGACCTTCAATATCCATGTCTCCTCCTGCTCCTCCTCCTGGCAGAGAGATATCTATAGAGGGCATGTGAAACTTTCCACCCTTGATATCGGGACCTTCAACGTTGATTTCACCTCCTGATGGTTTTAATTTAGGCAAGGAAACATCCAATTTAGGCATTTCAAATTTTCTCCCTTTTCCTGCATGACCTTCAATATCTACGTCTCCTCTTGCTCCTCCTCCTGGCAGAGAGATATCTATAGAGGGCATGTGAATCTTTCCACCTTTGATATCGGGACCTTCAACATTGATTTCACCTTCTGATGGTTTTAATTTAGGCAAGGAAACATCAAATTTAGGCATTTCAAATTTTCTCCCTTTTCCTACATGACCTTCAATATCTGTGTCTCCTCCTGCTCCTCCTGGCAAAGAGATATCAACAGAGGGCATGGAAAACTTTCCACCCTTGATATTGGGAATTTCAACGTCGATTTCACCTCCTGATGGTTTTAATTTAGGCAAGGAAACATCCAGTTTAGGCATTTCAAATTTTCTCCCTTTTCCTGCATGACCTTCCATATCTACGTCTTCTCCTGCTCCTCCTCCTGGTAGAGAGATATCTATAGAGGGCATGTGAAACTTTCCACCTTTGATATCGGGACCTTCAACGTTGATTTCACCTCCTGATGGTTTTAATTTAGGCAAGGAAACATCAAATTTAGGCATTTCAAATTTTCTCCCTTTTCCTACATGTCCTTCAATATCTACATCTCCTCCTGCTCCTCCTCCTGGCAGAGAGATATCTACAGAGGGCATGTGAAACTTTCCACCCTTGATATTGGGACCTTCAACATTGATTTCACCTCCTGATTGTTTTAATTTAGGCAAGGAAACGTCCAATTTAGGCATTTCAAATTTCCGTCCTTTACCTGGCTGTCCTTCAATATTTACGTCTCCTCCTGCTCCTCCTTTTGGCAGAGAGATATCTATTGAGGGCATGTGAAACTTTCCACCCTTGATATCGGGACCTTCAACGTTGATTTCACCTCCTGATGGTTTTAATTTAGGCAAGGAAACATCAGTTTTAGGCATTTCAAATTTTCTCCCTTTACCTGTATGTCCTTCAATATCTACATCTCCTCCTGCTCTTGCTCCTCCTCCTGGCAGAGAGATATCTATAGAGGGCATGTGAAACTTTCCACCCTTGATATCGGGACCTTCAATATCGATTTCACCTGCTGATGTCTTTAATTTAGGTAAGGAGACATCCAGTTTAGGCATTTCAAATTTCCGTCCTTTACCTGGCTGTCCTTCAATATCTGCATCTCCTCCTGCTCCTCCTCCTGGTAGAGAGATATCTACAGAGGGCATGTGAAACTTTCCACCCTTGATATCGGGACCTTCAACGTTGATTTCACCTCCTGATGGTTTTAATTTAGGCAAGGAAACATCCAGTGTAGGCATTTCAAATTTTCTCCCTTTTCCTGAATGTCCTTCAATATCTACATCTCCTCCTGCTCTTGCTCCTCCTCCTGGTAGAGAGATATCTATAGAGGGCATGTGAAACTTTCCACCCTTGATATTGGGACCTTCAATGTCGATTTCACCTGCTGATGGTTTTACTTTAGGCAAGGAAACATCAAATTTAGGCATTTCAAATTTTCTTCCTTTTCCTGTATGTCCTTCAATATCTACATCTCCTCCTGCTCTTGCTCCTCCTCCTGGCAGAGAGATATCTACAGAGGGCATGTGAAACTTTCCATCCTTGATATTGGGACCTTCAACATTGATTTCACCTTCTGATGGTTTTAATTTAGGCAAGGAAACATCCAATTTAGGCATTTCAAATTTTCTCCCTTTTCCTGCATGACCTTCAATATCTACGTCTCCTCTTGCTCCTCCTCCTGGCAGAGAGATATCTATAGAGGGCATGTGAAACTTTCCACCTTTGATATCGGGACCTTCAACATTGATTTCACCTCCTGATGGTTTTAATTTAGGCAAGGAAACATCCAATTTAGGCATTTCAAATTTTCTCCTTTTTCCTACATGTCCTTCAATATCTACATCTCCTCCTGCTCCTCCTCCTGGCAGAGAGATATCTACAGAGGGCATGTGAAACTTTCCACCCATGATATCGGGGCCTTCAACATTGATTTCACCTCCTGATTGTTTTAATTTAGGCAAGGAAACGTCCAATTTAGGCATTTCAAATTTCCGTCCTTTACCTGGCTGTCCTTCAATATTTACGTCTCCTCCTGCTCTTGCTCCTCCTCCTGGCAGAGAGATATCTATAGAGGGCATGTGAAACTTTCCACCCTTGATATCGGGACCTTCAATATCGATTTCACCTGCTGATGTCTTTAATTTAGGTAAGGAGACATCCAGTTTAGGCATTTCAAATTTCCGTCCTTTACCTGGCTGTCCTTCAATATCTGCATCTCCTCCTGCTCCTCCTTCTGGTAGAGAGATATCTACAGAGGGCATGTGAAACTTTCCACCCTTGATATCGGGACCTTCAACGTTGATTTCACCTCCTGATGGTTTTAATTTAGGCAAGGAAACATCCAGTGTAGGCATTTCAAATTTTCTCCCTTTTCCTGTATGTCCTTCAATATCTACATCTCCTCCTGCTCTTGCTCCTCCTCCTGGTAGAGAGATATCTATAGAGGGCATGTGAAACTTTCCACCCTTGATATTAGGACCTTCAATGTCGATTTCACCTGCTGATGGTTTTACTTTAGACAAGGAAACATCAAATTTAGGCATTTCAAATTTTCTTCCTTTTCCTGCATGACCTTCAATATCTACATCTCCTCCTGCTCCTCCTCCTGGCAAAGAGATATCAACAGAGGGCATGTGAAACTTTCCACCTTTGATATCGGGACCTTCAACGTTGATTTCACCTCCTGATGGTTTCAATTTAGGCAAGGAAACATCAAATTTAGGCATTTCAAATTTTCTCCCTTTTCCTGCATGACCTTCAATATCTATGTCTCCTCCTGCTCCTCCTCCTGGCAGAGAGATATCTACAGAGGGCATGTGAAACTTTCCACCCTTGATATTGGGACCTTCAACATTGATTTCACCTCCTGATGGTTTTAATTTAGGCAAGGAAACGTCCAATTTAGGCATTTCAAATTTCCGTCCTTTACCTGGCTGTCCTTCAATATTTACGTCTCCTCCTGCTCCTCCTTTTGGCAGAGAGATATCTATTGAGGGCATGTGAAACTTTCCACCCTTGATATCGGGACCTTCAACGTTGATTTCACCTCCTGATGGTTTTAATTTAGGCAAGGAAACATCAGATTTAGGCATTTCAAATTTTCTCCTTTTACCTGTATGTCCTTCAATATCTACATCTCCTCCTGCTCCTCCTCCTGGCAGAGAGATATCTATAGAGGGCATGTGAAACTTTCCACCCTTGATATCGGGACCTTCAATGTCGATTTCACCTGCTGATGTCTTTAATTTAGGTAAGGAGACATCCAGTTTAGGCATTTCAAATTTCCGTCCTTTACCTGGCTGTCCTTCAATATCTGCATCTCCTCCTGCTCCTCCTCCTGGTAGAGAGATATCTACAGAGGGCATGTGAAACTTTCCACCCTTGATATCGGGACCTTCAACGTTGATTTCACCTCCTGATGGTTTTAATTTAGGCAAGGAAACATCCAGTGTAGGCATTTCAAATTTTCTCCCTTTTCCTGCATGACCTTCCATATCTACGTCTCCTCTTGCTCCTCCTCCTGGCAGAGAGATATCTATAGAGGGCATGTGAAACTTTCCACCTTTGATATCGGGACCTTCAACATTGATTTCACCTCCTGATGGTTTTAATTTAGGCAAGGAAACATCAGATTTAGGCATTTCAAATTTTCTCCCTTTACCTGTATGTCCTTCAATATCTACATCTCCTCCTGCTCTTGCTCCTCCTCCTGGCAGAGAGATATCTATAGAGGGCATGTGAAACTTTCCACCCTTGATATCGGGACCTTCAATGTCGATTTCACCTGCTGATGTCTTTAATTTAGGTAAGGAGACATCCAGTTTAGGCATTTCAAATTTCCGTCCTTTACCTGGCTGTCCTTCAATATCTGCATCTCCTCCTGCTCCTCCTCCTGGTAGAGAGATATCTACAGAGGGCATGTGAAACTTTCCACCCTTGATATCGGGACCTTCAACGTTGATTTCACCTGCTGATGGTTTTACTTTAGGCAAGGAAACATCAAATTTAGGCATTTCAAATTTTCTTCCTTTTCCTGCATGTCCTTCAATATCTATGTCTCCTCCTGCTTCTCCTTTTGGCAGAGAGATATCTATAGAGGGCATATAAATCTTTCCACTGTTGATATCAGGTGCTTCTATATTGACCCCTTTGGTTGATTCAAATTTTGGTAAGGAAATGTCCAGTTTTGGCAAATCAAACTTTCCTATTTTTCCTGAATGTCTCTTGAGATCAACATTACCTGTGTCTGTTACTTTTGGAAATGATATATCAACAGATGGTATGTTCAGTTTCTTGCTGTCAGGCCCTTCAATACTGATGTCACCTTGTGGTGACTTCAATTTTGGCAAGGAAATCTCAACACCAGAAGCTTTCACTGCAGGCAGAGAGATATCAACTTTTGGCTTTTCTACCTTTCTATATTTACCAGAAGGTTCCACATTAATATCTCTTTCGACTTTTCTATGTGGCAATGAAATATCAGTTGCTGGCATGTGAAACTTCCCATCGGTTCTTTTAACATCAAAATCAACCTCTCCTGATTCGAGTTTAGGTAGACTTATATCAGATTTAGGAATCTGAAACTTATCTCCCTTCTCAACCTCAAAATGAATCTGTTCATCTGTTTTTCTCTTTGGTAATGAAATGTCAGCTCCAGGGATGGTAAACTTTCCCACATCAGGACTTTGAGATTCGAGTTTACCCTCTGGTAGTGACATTTTTAGATCAATATTGGGCATGCCTGCTTTTCCAGAATGACCCTCGACCTCAACACCAATTTTTCCTTTTGGTAATGATGTATCAATGGATGTCAAAGAAATGTCGACCTCAGGCCCTTCAATGTCCACTTCTGATGTCTCTATCTTTGGCACTGCAATGTCAAGTTTGGGGAGGGAAATCCTATGCTTTTTGTCCATAGATCCATCAATATCATCTTCAAATTTTTGTTTTACATCAAGGTTTAGAACTGGTAATGATGTGTCAGGCATGGATGTGTTGATTTTTGTTCCTTTTACATTATAGTCAGGAACTTCAACATCTTTGAATTCAGCCTTGCCCTTAGTCTTTGGGAGATGCAAGTCCAAATCTACATTTGGTGCTTTGATGTCAATCTTGGGCATTTTCAGTTTATTTTCAGATGTATCAGTTTCTTTACTTGCCTCTCCGTCAATTTCATCTGAATGACAAGAAAGTCTTACCTTCGGCAGTTTGAACTTTGGGACTGTCACCTTTGTATCGGAGACATCCAATCTCATCTTCAGCATTTTTATCTCAGGACCCTCTCCTTTTCCTTTAACACTAACCTCAAGATTAGGAACATTAGTTTCAGCTTTGCCCTGAGGCATGTTGAAATCACACTCTACTGATGGAGGCCTAAATTTTCCCTCTAGTTCTTTCACCTCAAAACTGTCATTTGACGATTGTTCATCTAATTTTGACTTTTTAATTTTAGGGAAATTCATTCCAAATTTTGGACCTTTCATCTTGGCCTTCAGCTTTGCTCCAGAGGCCTCTCCCTCATATGTTGAAACATCTACATTGACATTCCCTTCACCGACAGCAGAATCCATGACCTTCATCTTTGGAAATCTGATGTTCCTCTTCTTCTTAGTACTAGTGACAACGCCCTCCAAATGTCCTGATTCATCTACAGTGGCCTTTCCACCTTTCCTCATCTTGAATTTTGGGAATACAAACTCAACATCAACAGGACTTTTGTTTAATCTACCAGGGGAGCTCTCAACATCCAGCTCCGCCCGTGCTCTTGCTTTTTTGTTCTCTTTCAGTCTTTTCAGTCCAAATCTTCCTCCTCTCCTTTTCTTGGTTTTGAACGGTTTCACGCTTTTGACACTCTGCAAGACAAAGGTTATCATTCCTTCTAGTTTCTACTGTTTTAAGTAATTTTGTTAACATGAATTAACTTTGAGAAATACTGTGGAAGTTCAAAAAGTAATTCTATTGTAGAGCAATACTTCAGCATGTACCATTTTCTGCATCTTGGCCTTAGGTCCTCTGAGCTCAAGATTTTGTGCACCTGGACGTATGCTGACTTCACTTCCTGGCACAGTCCTCTTCAAAAAGAAGGACACTTTGTAGGGTTCTGCACACTGAAGAATTTTTAATGCGTCTTCATATTTGACGTTATCAAAATACACCCTGGCACTTAGCAGTTGATCTCCTGCAATAACACATCATCAAAAATTATTCATAACTTATTCTTAGTACATCAAGAATCTAAATTAAATCAGTACACCTGTATTCAGCATTGACATTTTGTCCATTGATGATTATAAGGTTAAAGTTGTTTCTGCTGCTTGTCTCTTCAAAGACATTGGCTCAAGTCTTTACAGTGTAGAGTATTTGACATTGCACTTTGTAATGTAAAATACAGTCCCTTGGTACCTTTCTGTAGACTGAGGTGCTTCGCTGCTGGTGAGTCTTTCAAGACCTCTTGGATGAAGATACCTTGTTCCCCTCCACCCACAACACTGTACCCACTAGCTCCAACCTCTGCCTGTGTTTCAACAACCACTTCCACAAGCTCTGAAAACTGGTTGTCCTTCTCCACCTGTTCATTAAATTTACAAAATCAACTTTATTGGCATGGCAATGGACACAAATGAAATACAGTTTTCTCAAGACAAGGACTAAAAGACCATAGTAAATATGGACAATGTATACAGGAAATAAACACAGACAATATTATTACAAGATACACAGAGTAGAAACAGACAGTTAAATGAAAATTACCCCATAATTTACTCACCCTCAAGCAATCCTAGGTGTATATGACTTTCTTCTTTCAGACGAATACAATTGGAGGTACAGTGCCTTACACAAGTATTCATACCCCTTCATTTTTTTCACATTTTGTTTTGTTGCAGCATTATGTTAAACTGCTTTAAATTAGTTTTTCCCCACAACAATTTACATTCCATACACCATAATAATGACAA
Source organism: Garra rufa (assembly GCF_049309525.1). Lineage (NCBI taxonomy): Eukaryota > Metazoa > Chordata > Actinopteri > Cypriniformes > Cyprinidae > Garra > Garra rufa. The sequence goes on from NC_133371.1 coordinate 8,807,015, forward strand.
AGCAAAAACCAGATTTGCAAATTTTACAAATTTATTAAAAATAAAACACCAAAATAAGTACATTGCATAAGTATTCATACCCTTAACTCAGTACATAGTTGAAGCACCTTTACAGCCTCAAGTCTTTTTGAGTATGATGTGACAAGCTTTGCACATCTGCATTTGGCAATTATCTGCCATTCTTTGCCTCACCTTTTCACCTCTCAATCTCTGTCAGCTTGGATGGGGGCTGGTAGACATTTTCTAGAGTCCTTGTTGTTCCAATCGTCTTCCATTATGGATAATGGAGGCTACATGCTTCTGTGAACCTCAATGCAGCAGATTTTTTTTTGAACTCTTCCCTAGATCATTGCCTTAACGCAAGTCTGTCACTGAGCTCTACAGGCAGTTATTTTGACCTCGGGACTTGGTTTTTGCTCTGATATGCATTTTCAGTTGTTAGACCTTTTCTGAGAGGTGTGTGCCTTTCTAAATCATACTCATTCAAATGAATTTTCCACAGTTTAACTCCACTTGAAGTGTAGTAACATCTAGAAACAATATGAATGCTCCTGAGCTCCTGAGAAAAGGGTATGAATACTTACGGGATCTTTTCAGTTTTTTCGACCGGATCTTTTCAGTTTTTTATTTTTAATAAATTTGCACAAAGGTTAAAAACCTATTTTTTGTTTGCCATTATGGAGAAGGGAGTGTAGATTGATGTGGGAAAAAAGTAATTTAAAGTAGTTTAACATAAGGCAGCAACATAACAAAATGTGAAAAAAATGAAGGGGTATGAATAATTTTGCAAGGCACTGTATATAAAAAAATGTCCTGGCTCTTTCAAGCTATATTAAATATAGATATTGAAGTCCAATAAAGTGCATCTATCTATCATAACAAAGTGCTCTTCATGGCTCTGAGGTGTTAATAAAGGCAATCAATGCGTTTGTGTTCACGCGTCGTTATAAAGCTTGAATCTGTTAATATAACTCTGATTGTATTTGTCTGAAAGAAAAAAGTCATACCCTACTGTAGGATGGCTTGAGGGTGAGTAAATCATGGGGAAATTTTCCTTTTAGGGTGAACTATCTCTTTAAAGCAACACTAAGTAACTTTTCCCTCAATGCTCCCTCTACAGGTTAGAAGCGGAATTGTCCATTACCGCTGTCGTAAATAATTTAGCCTACCGTCGTGTCACATGCACGTTATTTGTTTGAAAGGCTATCCAGGACCGGCTTTGGAAATAACGATGTCCAGTGACAAGGTAGAGTATGTTGTATGACTTTATAAAAGTATGAAAACCTTTTGTGAAGCCTGCCGTAAAGCAAGTCGCATTTGTAGTCTCATTTGAACTACAAAACCGCGACCCGACGATCCAAACTTACATAGTGCTGTTATGGCTGATAGAGGGTCGCAAAGCGAATACGAAAGTGCCTTTCACCCTGTTATGAGTGGATGAACCACTGACATGAGTTCGGAAACATTATTTTAAGGTAAAAAAAGTTACTTAGTGGGGCTTTAAGTAAGTAGTTAATATATTCATAAAGTGTAGCAACAGTAGGATATATACCTATGTACGAATCACTGTTTCAAGTTGAAATGAACACTAGAGACAGTGTTCATTTCTCCGCCAAAACTCTGACAACTTTTATTCCTTTTCACACAAAGTATGATTTACAGATACAGAGTTTTGATTAATAAAGCCTAATTTTAACATAATTACTTTAAAAAAAATGAACATCCTGCATGATTTGAAAACTGATACTTTTGAACATTATACAGCTTCATATATATGAGTTTTCTAATTCAGTAGGTTTTTGGGAGCTCATGTGATATGCCTTTGCACTTGACTAAAGAAAAGCTTCGGTACGAACCCTATGAAACTACGGTTCGACAAAACAGCTAATCCACATAAGGAAGTTAAAATAGCATGGCTGCATCAACACATGTTTTTATATCACTTTTGCATTTGTTACATAACACTATCGGTTAGGTTTAGGGTTGGTTTTGGGATATTTCCAACACGATAGAGCATTAACCTTTAGCGACACTACCTGGAAATTTTAATTCTGAACAGCCATAATACGTACCTCAAGCAGCGTAATAAGGACACAGCAATAAGTGCCTGTAGTAACGTAATAAAAACGTGCCACTGTCACATATTGAAAGTGTGTTTTAGCGCCACTGTCTGGACATTTCACTTTGAAACTGCTGCGAAACATGCAGTAAAGGCACGTGATTATGTAGAGGCACTTATTTACATATGCCTGGGTTGAATATATACAGTGCCCTCCATAGGTATTGGAACAGTAAAAAACAAAAGTGTTCTGATTGCTGTGGAGTCAAGAAATCTTTAAATATGGCTAGATGAATATGAGACAAAACTACAGAATGTCACATTTTATCATTGGGTAATTCAACTCATACATGTTTTACCAGCTAAGAAGATCAGCACTTTTAGAGTTTCATCCCCCTATCTGACGTGAGCATAAGTGACAGTAGAAGAATGAATTTGGAAGGGTACAAAACCATCTTGGCTACCAATAATCAAGAAAATGCCATCAGACTCATTAGAAAGTACTTCATATTGGATCAGGGCAATAACCCAAAACACCCCGCCAGTTCAGTCAAGGAGTTTATCAGGGCAAAGAAATGGAAAGTCTTAGATTGCCCTAATCAATTTCCAGATTTAAATCCAATTGAACATGAATTTTACCGGCTGAAGAGGAGACTAAAGGCAGAAACAAGCAACTGGTTGCATTAAAGGCTGGGAAAAAGCATTTCAAAGCATAAGACCAAGAGTCTGGTGATGTCTATGGGTCGTAGACATACTGCTGTGATTGCACACAAGGGATCTGCAACTAAATATTAGCTTTTAATCTTTTACATCTGCTTTAAATTCAACTGTTTCAATGCTTATGCTCATATCAAATAGTGGGATGAACTATAAAAGTGTTGTCCTGTTTATGTGGTAAAACATGTATGGGTCGAAAGTAGGGATGGGAATTGATAAGATTTTTACGATTCCAATTCCATTTTCGATTCTGCTTAACGATTCGATTCTTTATCGATTCCCTTATCGATTCTCATTTGGAAGAAAACGGACAACAAATTGTTGATTAGCATAGTTAAACTGTCTCTGTTTGGGGCTTTGTACTTAGGGCTGAGAATCTTTGTCATCTCCCTAGAAAATATATAATGGGAATGAATGAGTCCTGCAACCTCTCAACAAGAACCGGTTTTCGATTCCCATCCCTAGTCGAAAGACCTAATAATAAAATGTGACATTCTGTAGTTTTATCTCATATTCATCTTTTAATCCTATTTGCAAATGTCTTGACTCCACAGCAGAGAAAGCAATTTTGTCTTTACTGTTCCAATACTTATGGAGGGCACTGTATATATATATATATATATACACTACAGTTCAAAAGTTTGGGGTCAGTAAGACTTGGAATAGTCTTTAAAGATGTCTCTTATGCTCATCAAGGCTGCATTTATTTGATTAAAAATACAGAATAAAACTGTAATATTGCTAAATGTTTTTACAATATAAAATAATGTTGTTTTATTTTAACATACTTTAAAATAGAATTTATTCCTGTGATGAAAAGCTGAATTTTTATCAGCTGTTATTCCAGTCTTAAGTGTCACATGATCCTTCAGAAATCATTCTAATATGCTGATTTATTATTAGAATGATCAATGGTGGATAATATCAACAGTTGTGCTGCCAAATATTTTTTGGAACCTGTGATTTTTTTTTTTTTCAGGATTCTTTCATGAATAACAAGTTTAAAACTACAGTGTTTATTCAAAATATAAATATTTTATAACGATTATTTATTATTAACCTTTAATAAACTTTTAATTATTAACTTAATACATCCTTGGTGAATAAAAGTATTCATTTCTTAAAAAAAAAAAAAAGAAACAATAAAAATGTACTGACCCCAAACTTTTGAACGGCAGTGTATATATTTATACACCAGTTCTTTCTGGTCCTTGAACCTGATTGTCTAATAAGAGTGTGATACAAAACTCCAACAGCCATTTCACCTTTTGTAACTGTATCACTCCACTTGCAGTACTTCTCACAGCAATTGCCATGGCAGACGCCAAAATCCACTATAATTTTAAAAATACTTATTTTTTGTATTGCAGAATGCTGCATGCGCAGAATGCGATTTAAGAGGTTTTAGGGCGAGAATGTCCTTCTGTATAGTTAAAATATGCAGTTTGTTCATATTTTTATATTGATGTTCATAGGATGTTCATACTGTATTCCACAAAGGTACTTTTTTCTTATCATTTTGAGAGCAGTTCGTATTATAAGAAGGATGTGTTGATTCTTACCTCATTCTTATTTTCTGTCTTGGGGGGTTTCTCCATGTCTGTGAGGGTGGATTGGGTGTCTCTAAGCTGACTTCTCTTCCGACTCAAAACTTGTTTTAGTTCTGCATGAAGTTTTTCTTTCTGAACCTTGGTAAACAAATTTGGAGTTAAGTTAAGATAAGAGAGCGACATCTCCACATGGCTGTGCTCACAGATTACATTTGTAATACTCACAATTCGTTCTGGGCTGTCCTGTTCATCAGCAGAGATGCTGTGGTGTGTACTTAGATGAGCGCCAAAGGGAGGCCTGTCTGAGGGGGGGGAGTGTCTTTTGTTGTTTACCTATTTTTAAAGAGGCAAACAAGGCTGACATGAGATCAATAAAATAAAACAGCCATCTTTTATTGGCTTCAAAGTATGGTTTGACAAGTGCCAACCTACAGGTGAATCTCTGGCTTCTGGATTCCCATGACTTTCCTCTCGGTCAGAGTCTGAAATTAGATCAGGTTTACAATGTCAGGAGCCATCAGTCAAAATGACTTGACTGTAATAATGCATTTAGGCTTATTTAGACCAAGTACACTAAGTAAAATTAAGCACACTTTAGCATACTTTTAAATACATATTATGAAAATTAAATATAAAACAATATATTTAAGAGTGTTTTTGGATACTTACAGCAATTGCATCATTAAAAATTTAATTGTAGTATAGTTTAATATTATTTTAATATATTAAGTGGAATTAAACTTTTGACCCACTTACAGTATGTACAATTTAAAGGAGTAGTTCACTTTTAGAACAAAATTTTACAGATAATGTACTCACCCCCTTGTCATCCAAGATGTTCATGTCTTTCTTTCTTCAGTCGTGAGGAAATTATGTTTTTTGAATAAAACATTTCAGGATTTCTTTCCATATAATGGACTTCTATGGTGCCCCCGAGTTTGAACTTCCAAAATACAGCTTCAAAGGGCTCTAAACGATCACAGCCGAGGAAAGAAGGGTCTTATCTAGCAAAACGATGGGTTATTTTCTAAAGAAAATTACAATGTATATACTTTATAACCTCAAATGCTTGTTTTGTCTAGCTCGGCAAGACGAGCGTTTGAGATTAAAAAGTATATAAGTTGTAAATTCTTTTAGAAAATAACTGATTGCTTCATTAACTAAGACCCTTCTTACACAGCTGGGATCATTTAAAGCCATTTGAAGCTGCATTTAAACTGCATTTTGGAAGTTCAAACTCAAGGGCACCATAGAAGTCCATTATATGGAGAGAAATCCTGAAATGTTTTCCTCATAAAACACAATTTCTTTACGACATGAACATCTTGGATAACAAGGGGATGAATACATTATCTGTTAATTTTTGTTCTGAAAGTGAACTACTCCTTTAAGGACATCTTTATATATAATTTCATAATTACTTCTATTGTCTTTAAAATATGGTTAAAGTGTACTGCTGAATGTACTGACAAGCATTTATTAACTTTAAATGGAATATCAATACAGTTAAAATAATCAAGTACTTTACATGTGCTTTAGTATGTTAATCAACATTTCAAAATGAGTGTACTACTAAACAAGTGTAAAGGGTTACTCCACCCCAAAATAAAAATTGCTGAGTTGACGCGGAATTCGTTCATACTTTTCTGGGCCTTGACAGTGTTATTTACTTGGCAGTCAATGGGACAGCCACAAAGCTCCCGGTTTTCATCCAAAATATTTTACATTGTGTTCCGAAGACGAACACCGTTTTTACGATTTTGGAACGACATGGGGGTAAGTCATAAATGACAACATTTAAATTTGGGGTGGAGTAACCCTTTAAAGCTTTAAATGTGACACTATTACAAAGTGCAATTTTACTAAGTACATGTTTTTTAAAGAAAAATACACTTTTAAGGTTTGAAGTACATGTGTACATTCAATACAATCAAGCACAAGAATATTAAGAAGCATTGTATGTGATCCATTCACAGTTGGCCACACATCACAGTTTACACCTGGTTTCCTCGATGGGAAAGGGAACTAATTTCATGAGTGAATACATCAGTTGATGTGTGTTGCTGCATGGTTGTGATAAGCAGAAAAAAATGTAAAAAGTAAAAAAAACATGATTCGCTATTTTGAAACTTCAAACGCATTCAGTAATTCTTTATTTATTTTTTTTATTCAGACTCATGGTCCATCCAAAAGAAAAGAAAATACTAATACAATAATACAAATACAAAAAACAACAACACAAAAAACAGACATACATTAATAATGACTCGTTTTTAAAAGACACTTATACCAGTGTTCCCAAAACTGAGACATGCAGCGTGTGGCACTGTACCTAACATTCACCAGCACCATAACAACTTGATTTACAGAATCATTCAGCCGACAAATGAACCTGAACATCGCTTTTCGCAGGACAGACTGCAGTGTGTCCACTCTAGTGCTCACAAACAACTCACTCGCACGAGTTGATCTGGGCTTTTTTAGTAACATCCTCAGAGCGTCATTGAATGCTACTTGCAATTTCTGAAGACTAGCTTTTTTTATAGTTCAGCCACAGGTGTGCAGTGTACAAAGGCAAACAGTATGCTTTAAATAGGGTCAACTTGACTCCAGCAGTGCAGCAACCAAATTTGCGTACCAGAACATTTGCCCGCACATAAAGCATACGGCACTGACGATTAATGTTATCGTCATCTGTAAGCTGATCTGTAATCAGATGACCAAGATATTTCACTTTACTGCAGATATTAAGAACATTACCTGCGAGCCTAAAAACGGGAAAGGTTAAATGTCTGTCTTCCGCGGTTCTGCAAATCATAATAACACTTTTGGAATCATTGTACTTTACATCATGTTCTTCCCCAAACGCAGAACATATGTTAAGAAGATGCTGCAGTCCAGCTGAGCTCGGGCTAACAATCACACAATCATCTGCATACATAAGATGGTTCATCACTGTACTGCCGACCATACAGCCAGTTTTACATCGGTTTAGATTATATGATAAGTCATTCATATAAAAATTGAATAAAATGGGGGATAATATGCTCCCTTGTCTTACTCCATTACTGACATGAAAAGGAGCGGACATACAGCTGTCCCATTTCACTTGCTTGGTCTGTTGGGCATACCAATATGACAAGATTCTGACAATGTATTTAGGGACTCCTGCTGCATCCAATTTTTTCAATAATTTCCAATGATTCACCCGGTCGAATGCCTTAGATGCATCTAAAAAACATATAAAAACAGTTGAGTAATATTACAAGGCCTCCAGCTTTGCCTATAGCGTGCGTAAACCTACCTCACTATATTAACTGACTAAAAAAATCCTGTTTCACTATAGATCAAGTTACCATCAGGTTAGTAGGCCTGCAAACGGTGTCCTCTCTCTGCATGGTTCTCATTCCTCATTCGGCAGTGGTGTCTGGTATCTGTGTCTGTCGTAAGAGTGTGTAACCAACATTAAGAGATCTGTAGACTAGCAAATGGGTAATTTCTAATGGGCTCAGACATCCACACTGGATAACCTGTTACATAAGACAGGCACGCATAACACTAGCAGGTGCTCTTTTATCGTGCTGTGCCAGCTGTGTACGACCGTGCTTCCTGACCTTTTCTGTCTTATTTAGCACCACACCTCATCAATAAGACTGCAAGACAATAAAACATGTGTTGCTCACTTTATACTCTGTATACTCTGTATCTTTTAGTGTGATATAATATATAATATATAAATATATTTTTTATATATTTTTAGGCCATGTGTCCACCAAAACTGAGGGTAACACATTTTTTTAATTGTTTCCAATAAGAGGGCCATGTTTTTAAAAACAGTAGCCGTGTGACAAGGCAGTAAGTGTCTATGTCACGCTGGTGTTTTGGCGGGACAAATATCAGCATCATATTTTACTTGTACAATGTCTGAACAACAATGAAAAAGTAGTAAAAATTGCTATCTCTTGAGTATCCATGTCTGTACCAGATATATGTAACCCTGGACCACAAAACCAGTCTTAAGTAGCACAGGTATATTTGTAGCAATAGCCAAAAATACATTGTGTGGGTCAAAATGTGACCCTGGACCACAAAACCAGTCTTATGGTGCGTTCACACCAGACGCAAATGACACGTTAAGCGCGAGTGATTTATATGTAGAGTCAATGCAAAGACGCGATAGACCTGATAGAATGCAGCGGCGTGAATTGAGCGTTTTGGGTGTAACACGTGATTCGCGCAAGTTGAAAAATCTGAACTTTGGCGAAAATTTGTGCCGCGTCAAAATCCGAAACAACAATGGAGGACAAAATCATTGTCGCTGTATGTGGATACTCAGAGCTGTCCGATACATCTTAGTACTTTTATAGAAACAGAAATAAAAAGGATCTTGCTTGGAAGAAACTGAGTGAGGAGGTCGGACAATCTGGTAAGTTGTAAAAAACGCTCGTTACTCAATTTGAGCTATGTATATATTAGGGATGCAACAATACAGTTAGTCCACGGTTCAATACGTACCTCGGTTTTTAACCACAGTTTTCGGTTCGGTTCGGTTCTGATATCTTGCCACTTCAGCGTGGGTTTTTTTGGAACAAATTAACAAAATACTCCTGTAAACCTCTGCACACTAGATAAAGTGTGGTTTAGTATGTGTCTGCTTAATTTTTCTTTTGAGAGAGGTATAATTTTTTTGATTTTTACGCAAAATAGAATGGGTTTCATTCATACTGGATGCCAGAGGGCGCCCTTGTGCAAAAAAAAAAAAAAAAAAAAAACACATATGCATCAAAGAAGTAGCGCTAATAACGTTCTGTTCCAGCTTCTCTCATATGGATAAAAGCATCGCTATTGCTGTAACTTATTAAAAACAAGATATAACGGTAAACGTTTTGAATGATGAAATCTAAGGACAATAAACACTCGTCTGTGTTCTTCAAGCCATCTCGGGTATTTTCATAAGCCATTGCTAATCGACATACATTGAATATGAGTATAGAATTTATCGTCTGCCTCATTCTGTGATGAGAATCCACATCAGATCACAACATTAAGGAAGTTATTTCAAACACTTGACTGATGTTGTGAATTAAAAACAAGTTATAATGTTTTTGTAACTTGTTTTTATAACTTTTGTTGGACAACAGGTTTAGAAAGGCTTATCATTGCATGTCATTAGAATGGAAGATGCTCTGCGTGTTGCGTTATTTTTTTCAAATATAAGAAGGGAAGCGTTTTCTCATTTCAGCACATGAAATCGTGGGCAAACATACAGCAAATTCCAAGAGAAATAAAAGGAAGGAAGATATTTAGATGCAAAACCGAAAAACCGCAATTCACAAGCGCGTATTGAACCGTGGATGTCGTACCGAACGGTTCGATATTATATTGAGTATTGTGGCATCCCTAGTATATATACATATTGAGACTACAAGCTAGTTAAAGCCAGCAAATTTAGCTTATTCTGCGTATTTTACAACTACTTTCCCGCTGACGAGTGGCAGTCTGTTGTGAAGTGAATTTTTATACGCGAATGAAGCGAGTAAACCCAAAATGTTCAAGCGTCCAACTACGCGCGATTTATTCGCGCAAGTCGTGTCTGGTTTGAACGCACCATTAAGTAGCGTGCGTATATTTGTAGCAATAGCTAAAAATACATTCTATGGGTCCATTTTTCTTTTATGCCAAAAATAATTAGGATATTAAGTAAAGATCATGTTCCATTAAGATATTTTATAAATTTCCTGCCGTAAATATTTGTGATTAGTAATATGCATTGCTAAGAACTTCATTTAACTTCCATTTTCTTAATATTTAGATTTTTTTGCACCCTCAGATTCCGGGTTTTCAAATAGTTGTATCTCGGCCAAATATTGTCCTATCCTAACAAACCATACATCAATGGAAAAAAGTTTATTCAGCTTTCAGATGATGTATAAATCTCAGTTTCGAAAAATGTACCCTTATGACTGGTTTTGTGTTCCAGGGTCACATATCTGGAATGCAGGGATATTGATATGAAAAATTAATGTTGGGAGGAACATTTTGTATACCGTGGGTCTAGCTTAACGCTGTGCCTCCAAACCAGTTTCAAGTGTCCACAGCTGGCCTATTATTATTTTACTCTTATTTATATACTATTATAGTTTTTATTCATATTTTAAATTAGATTTTAGTTTTTATAGAAAACATATTTTTTTATAGTTTTCATTTGAATTTTTGTTTATTTTTTTGTATTTTTTTAAATATTACGATTTAAATTAAATGTATTGATTTTATTATTGTTTTAGTTGTTAGTTAGTCATTTTAGTTCTTCAACTCAAAACTTATTTTTTTAATTTATTCAACAATTTATTTTCTTTTGACGTCTTCACGAGAGTATCACAACGCATGTGTGTAGTGCTGCTGATGCAGGAGCCGGTGTTCTGACTTAGAACTCGGATGCACTGTCCCTTGTTTACAAGCAGAAGACTGGACTGTACATAAAACTTTGTCTTCGTAAACATGTCTGAAGATTTCGACAAAGAGGATGCCTTGCAATTTTTTGCCTAGCCTTACTTATTTAAACCAGAATATGCAGACTATGAACTAAGAGCACCTCGTCAGCAGCACCACACACATCGAAGACTGACACAAAAGAGAAGAAATTGTGTAATGTCGTTTTTTGTTTTCTTTGTGCACAAAAAGTACTCACGTAGCTTCATAACATTACGGCTGAACCACTGATGTCACATAGAGTATTTTAATTATGTCCTTAATATCTTTCTAGGCCTTGAATGTGTCAGTTGTGTTGCTGTCGATGCAGGGTCATGAAAAATATCTTAATTGTTCCTTCCTTACTTCCCCTTTAATTTGTGTTCTAAAGATGAGCAAAGGTCTTACAGGTTTGGATTGACATGATGGTAAGTACTTAATGACAAGATTTTTTTTTTTTTTTGGTGAACTAACCCTTTAACTATAACCGTAGTCTTGGATAGACTGGCCATCCATCCAGGACTGTCCATTCCCTGTCTACAACCCAAACTCATGAAGACTCCAGCATCCCCTCTTTAAGACAATCAGTTTAGAAAATAGATGGATGGATGTGTGTATATTTGTGTGTTTGTGAGTGAAAGAGGCAGCTGTTCCCTCGTGATGCTATGTGTGTCCAGAGGAGGGAACAGAAGATTGGAATGGAGCTGCACATATCTGATCTTTATATAAACACGCGCTGACCTGACCTACATGTGCTTGTGTAATGACAGATCTGTTCACACTAGAGCTTCTACAAATGCTGCCAAATAATAGGCAAGCTGGGCACACATCAGCCAAACTCTACAGGAGTTTATTAAGATTTTTAAGTTACGTAATGCATACCTGATGTACTTGAGAAACTAAAAAGTTTGTCTGGCTTTGAGAAAAGCTCATTTATACAATTTAGAACAAAAGTTCAGAAGATTAATGGCTCCAACTGATTCACTGATGCGGAACAGAGAGAACAGTGATAGAGAGGGAAATTAAAATGTGATTTCACAGTTCCTTACTAAATGTTACAAATGATCTTGAAACAGTTTAGATTTATAGAGCTATATTTAATACATTGTTATTTGCATAAACTGTATAATAATCTGTTTTTGATTTATTTTTAAAGAATTAGTTCAATTTCAAAATAAAATATTTCTCAATAATTTACTCACCCCCAAGTCATCCAAAGTGTTAATGAGTTTCATTCTTCACCCCCAAAGACATTAAGGTATTTGAGGAAAACATTCCAGGATTTTTCTCCATATAGTGGACTTCAATGGTGACCAGTGGGTTGAAGGCCAAAATTGCAGTTTCAATGCAGCTTTAAAGGGCTCTACATGAACCCATCCAAGGAATAAGGGTCTTATATAGCTAAACAATTGGTCATTTTCTAAAAAAAAAAATGTATATACAGTGCCTTGCAAAAGTATTCATACCCCTTCATTTTTTTCACATTTTGTTTTGTTGCAGCATTATGTTAAACTGCTTTAAATTAGTTTTTCCCCACATCAATTTACACTCCATACACCATAATAATGACAAAGCAAAAACCAGATTTGCAAATTTTACAAATTTATTAAAAATAAAACACTGAAATAAGTACATTGCATAAGTATTCATACCCTTAACTCAGTACATAGTTGAAGCACCTTTACAGCCTCAAGTCTTTTTGGGTATGATGTGACAAGCTTTGCACATCTGCATTTGGCAATTATCTGCCATTCTTTGCCTCACCTTTTCACCTCTCAAGCTCTGTCAGCTTGGATGGGGGCTGGCAGACATTTTCTAGAGTCCTAGTTGTTCCAGTCGTCTTCCATTATGGATAATGCAGGCTACATGCTTCTGTGAACCTTCAATGCAGCAGATTTTTTTCTGAACTCTTCCCTAGATCATTGCCTTAACGCAAGTCTGTCACTGAGCTCTACAGGCAGTTATCTTGACCTCAGGACTTGGTTTTTGCTCTGATATGCATTTTCAGCTGTTAGACCTTTTCTGAGAGGTGTGTGCCTTTCTAAATCATATTCATTCAAATGAATTTGCCACAGTTTAACTCCACTCGAAGTGTAGTAACATCTAGAAGCAATATGAATGCTCCTGAGCTAAATTTCGAGTGTCCCAGAATGCAACGGGATCTTTTCAGTTTTTTATTTCTAATTAATTTGCAAAGTTGTTACAAACCTGTTTTGTGCTTTGTCATTATGGTGTATGAGATGTAGATTGATGTGGAAAAAAAGTAATTTAAAGCAGTTTAACATAACGCTGCAACAAAACAAAATGGGAAAAAAAATGAAAGGGTATGAATACTTTTGCAAGGCACTGTACTTTTTAACCACAAATGCTTGTCTTGCACCAGCCTAACCTCACACATTCCATAATCATGTTGGAAAGGTCATGCGTGACGTAGGCGGAACACCTAGTGTTTACAAAGCGAATGTGCAAAAATTTTTGAGTTTTTGAAATTGGAGGAGGAAACCCTACCCTATCTTTTTTAACCAACGTGCAAAGATGAAGAACTAACCATGCATGCCTTCTTTTTTTTAAATGACATCGTTTCGATAGATAAGACTCTTATTTCCTCAGCTGGATCGTGTAGAGCCCTTTGAAGCTGCACTGAAACTGCAATTTGGACCTTCAACCTATTGGCCACCGTTGAAGTTCACTATATGGAGAAAAATCCTGGAATGTTTCCCTCAAAAAATTTATTTTGTGTTCAGGTGTGTCAAATCTTTTTCCTGATACTGTGATGTATATAATTGTCCAGACTTTTTAAAGCACTCATATTATAATTAATATGGATACAATACAAACTGAGTTGGCATCCGATTCAAACCAACCGCCTCAACCTCCACAGTTCAATTACGTCCTATTGAACACACAAGCCAGCCACTTACAAGGACAGCAGAGAATAGGGACATAATTCTATTACTGTTGATTCAATACAGTCACAAGATCATGTTGTATGAGAATAGGCACTTGATAATGACACAAGACTTACAACTAGACCAATGCCTGAGCCCAACAGTTACCCACATGAGTATTTGTGCATCCCTAATCCAAACAAAGACACAAGGATAAGTGTGTCATGAGATAAAATGCTCCAAAATAAACAGCTCTGTGCAAAACTCAAAAGGGTCACACGAATATCCTAATTTTGCGATCCTCGGAAAAACAAACCCACGTCAAACGCTCAGTTAAGGTCAACGATGGCTGTCAATTCTCTGTTTATAAGAGGACAATGAGGGGAAACACTGCTCACATTCTCAGAAAAGATCCAATACTGTCTAACTGGTTCCAATTGATAATTTGCTGCATCTGCTGAAGTGTTTATCTCTGGAAATTCGCTTTTGGTGAGGGTTTATTTTTGTATATTGGGAAACTTAAAAGCCCATTATAAAAATAAAAGTATGACAATGTAATTTGTTCCTAATGACAACACAAGCCAATTTTGCAGGCAAAAACCACTCCATTAAATCAAAATGAGTCTTTAAGTGAATATCTGTTTGCTTTGAGTTCATTAGTAAGTCCTGAATGTTCTTACATGTACTCATTTAAAATTACAGTTTCTGTCTTCCAGAAAAATAGACCAAACTTATTGGTGACTCATCCTGCACTACTAAGATTTTCTCCAGATTCTTGTCTTTAGGGAAATGAGAAACTTATACATTTATTAAATATAGACATTGTTGTTATTTGTGTGGATGAAAGTAGCTTCTACAATGCAAACGAATATATCTCTCATTCTTGGTTTGTCAAAATTAAGTATTTAAACTCAGCACGTACGTCCTGCCTCTGGGGAGGAACACATGATAGATCGGCTCTCCTGAGGGTGTGTAAAGCCAAGGAGGAAATGCCTCCCTTTAAACAGGAAACTAGGATATTTACTGAGATAAAATAACAACCAACACCAAATCTGAGAGAGAAAACAAGCTGGTTGGTAGTTAGTAAGTCTAGTCAACTAGAATGATGTCATATGCATCAGCACTGTTGCAGGAATGCATGATTACCCATTACCTTTGGGCTTTCATTTCCAACCTGATAATAACAATAACAACAGAAAAATGTGTTCCCACTCTTTATAAATTAGTCATCACTAATATATAATTAAAAACTGTGTAAAAGCTAATTATCTCAAATTTTGCTATTTGGAAACATATTTTTTTCTACTTAAAAACACTTGATAAGTGGCCTTTGGATTTGTAATTATTTCGCAAGACCTTTCATACAATTCATCCGCTTCAATTTATTACCTGAATTGTGCAATATTTGCACACCTTCATTGCATTTCACGTATATTGTTTGTATTGAGATATAGTGTCCCCAAAAGGTATTAGGACACTTAAAGGAGTTCACTTCCAAAACAAAAATTTACAGATAATTTCCTTTCTTTCTTAAGTTGATAAGAAATTATGCTTTTTGAAAAACATTTCAGGATTTCTCTCCATATAATGGACTTCAATGGTGCCCCCAAGTTTGAACTTCCAAAATGCAGTTTAAATGCAGCTTTAAAGGGCTCTAAACAATCCCAGCCGAGGAAGAAGGGTCTTATCTAGCAAAACGATCAGTCATTTTCGAACAAACTGACAATTTATATACTTTTTAACCTCAAATGCTTGAAAAACTCCCATTTCGCTTTCTTCCCCAACTTCAAAATCGTCCTTCATCACTGCAGAAGTACTGACCTAGTGTTTAAAAACTGAACATGCAAAGAAGATCAAAAACCCTTTACAAAAAAAAAATGGTAAAACAGCGATGTAGGGCGATTTTGAAGTTGAAGAAGAAAGCGATATAGTTTTTCAACACACCCTAACTGTATTGATCCAGATTACACAGACTACGCA
Organism: Garra rufa; assembly: GCF_049309525.1. Taxonomy (NCBI): domain Eukaryota; kingdom Metazoa; phylum Chordata; class Actinopteri; order Cypriniformes; family Cyprinidae; genus Garra; species Garra rufa. The sequence goes on from NC_133371.1 coordinate 8,822,677, forward strand.
TGCGCATCGCAGAGACGAGATAAGACGAGCATTTGAGGTTAAAAAGTATATAAATTGACAATTTGTTTCGAAAATGACAGAACGTTTCGCTAGATAAGACCCTTCTTCCTCGGCTGGGATCGTTTAAAGCCATTTGAAGCTGCATTTTGGAAGTTTAAACTTGGGGGCACCATTGAAGTCCACTATATGGAGGTAATTCCTGAAATGTTTTCCTCAAGAAAGAAAGACATGAACATCTTGGATGACAAAGGGGTGAGTAAATCATCTGTATATTTTTGTTCTGGAAGTGAACTAATCCTTTAAACCACACTTCAAAAATATATAAATGTCATTGCATTGGATGACAAAATAATAAACCACTTTTTAAGCAAATTATAAAGCGTTGTATTTGGGCACTTTCTTCAATGACAATGCATATTCTTTTGGGGATGCAGTATATAATATTGTCTAGATTAGTTTAACAAACGTGACATAACCTCATCACAACAGCAGCATCAGTTTGAACCACCACTTGTTCCTCTTCTCCCAAACAGAACCTGACTAGCGTGTGAGAGTCTGCATATTTCAGCGGCATCACAGCCTATCTATAGCAACATCGACAAGTCTCAACTCCGAGCCCCCCGTACCCGACCCGCTCCTCAGTGCAACGGTGTCCCATTAACACATCTGACTCCTGAAACTTGGCAGGAATGGCACTAGTATCACACACACAGACATTATTCCCATACTCACGTTGGGAGGAGCTGGCTGAGGGCTATCGCTTCCAATGAAGTGCACCTGCAGTGTTTTTCAAAACATATCAAACATTGCTGACAGAGTGTACAAGTCATTCAGCACTGGTTTAGAGCATAGATATATTTCTGGCATTCTTAATGTGAAATAAAACACAAGTCTTAGAGTTGATTAATCTTTTCAATTGCTGGTTTCCATTAGGCGCGTTTCCATTACAGATTTGCGCAAAACTTTGGCGATATTCTATAAATTTTGATTAAAAAGTATTGCGAAATGACGGCGTTTCCATTAACCAGGGTTTCTGCAGGATTTTCAAATCTTATTTAATGCCTTTTAATGCCCTTTTTAATGCAATTTCTAACATTTTTAATGCCATACGCAACCAATAACTACAGGGCTCGAAATTAACTTTTTTTTTTTACTTCGTAGCACTGGTTCACCCAACTTCAAAAAGTTAGGAGCACCAAAAATTTTTTAGGAGCACCTAATTTCTGTAATGCGCCGATCTTAATTCTTCATGATTGATTCTGATTGCAGATGTTTTACAAGCAAATTGGCTGATTCTGAAAGACTTTTATATATATTTATTTTACGCCTTAAGCAAGGGACAAGAATGAATGAAAATATGAGTACATGAACAAGATGTTTATTTTCTCTATTATAGGTACAGCCATTTAAATTAGAGGCAACCACTGCATTTTGTATAAACAAAAAATAAATGACACTTCTTTCTTAGTCGTATAGACAATAAATGCAAGCATGATCAAAGTAGGCTACTCTTTCAATATTCAAAGTGCAAATAGAAACCGAATTTTTCAAGCATGATACAGTTATAGACAACTACAAAACTTAATACAGCCCACATATTAATAACAGTCTAGATATTTTATGTAGCCTAATTTGCGCGCATTGGGGAGTTGCTCTCTAAAGGTAGGGTATTAAAACTGCTTTTGAAAGCATGTGCACGTTTTACTTTTGGTTTCGTTTCAACGAAATTTCAAATATCAAGTCTGAACAGAAAAAAAATCAGAATCTTCGAACTCTTTAGAGGCTAAAACTGGCTGCTCTTAAAGAGTCTGTGTCACACAATTTTGGACCAGCCAGAAGCAATTACCAAAACTGGTTCCGTGTTTATCATATTTCGCGACAGTGAATCAAAGTTATTAATTATACACAGTATAATTAAGCCTTTTTAGCCTAAAGGCTACATTCAAGGTAAATTGGTAATATGTGTTTCTTCAACACTAAAGTTTTAATGCCCATATAAAACAATTTAATGCTTTTTAATGCCATTTAAGGCCTTAATTTTCGAAAAATCAATTTAATGACTTTTAATGCTTTTTAATGCCCCGCGGAAACCCTGATTAACTGATGTTATGCGACTAATGCATATTTTTTTCCTCTCGCGATAAGTCATGGCAACACATTTTTAACCGAATGTGACCTGTAAATGTGGAAAAGCCACTTCCATTGCTGTTTTGTGAAATATTCCTTTTTTGAATTACCTGAAAGACCACCTCATGTGATATAGAGTTTTTGCGCAATTGACGCGTTTTCATTAAGCACATTTTCAATTTGCTATTTTAATTTGTGCAATTTAAGGGGCAATGGAAACACAGCTAGTGACTGTTTAGTTACCAGCATTCTTTAACATACAGTAGTCAACATTTGAAGCGGATCAAAACCTTTCATCAAAGTTGTCCTAAAACAAAAACAATACCCATTTTTTAACCTGGGACAACTTTGGTGAACTTTTTTGATCCACTTCAAATGTTGACTACTGTATATATTTTTTGTGTACAGCAGAAAAAAGAAATTCATACAGGTTTGTAACATCTTGATGGTGTGTAAATGATCATTTTGGGTGCACTATTTCTTTAACTCTCACTATATTTCATCACATGCTGCTATCTTAACTATGGCATGCTGGGCCATGAACTCCACACAGTACCGAGAGACTGATCTTATGACCAGGGCCGCAGCTGTTGCAACTGTGTAAGACTAATACAGGAGGCTCACACACTATCTCTCTCTTCAGTGCCACTCAACATTTCAGTGCCTTCAGCAAGTATGAGTGACAGTACAAGGAGGAACATTAAGACACTCAGGTAAGCTTTATCTATAGTTTCTCCTATTATGAACTAGTTTCATTACATTTGCAGCAGTTGGTATCTTATCACAAAAACAAAGCACCAAAATGCAAATAAAAATAAGTAATCTTCATCAGGTTTGTGCAAATCCTCCATTTACCAAGTTAAAACTACACATCTGTATTAAAGTTTAGTGAAAGTCATTGTGAGCAAAGTGACAGCAGTGTCACCCAACATAAGTTTACATAACATAAACTTACCTATCTTTAATGAATGTTTCCTTTTGTAGAATCAATTATTCCCTCAGTGACAAACTCTCTCTTTCTCCCCCCTGCTCTCGGCCAGCTTATTCACTGACTGACGCGCACTGACAGGGACATTTGCAGTATTATTATGGTGTCTGTTAGGGGAGGCGGTCAGCAATCCAATTGGATAAGGCCAGTGGGATGCCCCATATATAGGGGGTGGGAGAGCAGGGAGGGAACGGGAGGTGAGGTCCTAGAGTAGCGTCTCTGATGCCAGTCTTTATACGGACACGAGCTATTTACTATCACAACACAGAAGAATATGACTCTGGCCTGATGGTAAGTTCGAGTCATGTTGGAAAGATCGTATTGAACGGACATTAAACTCTTAACTTTATTTACCTCAGATTTCCGAGTTGTGGGCGTGTCAGTGAGAAAACGTCAGACGTCATTAGATGAAGCGTTTGTATTGACAGTAAAATGTGTTGATTAATAAAAAAAATACAAAAAAAAAAAGTTGTATATATAAGTTATATATATATATATATTTGGGTCAAAGACGTAAAAGGGTTTAAGCAT
>NC_133371.1:8826822-8885305 GCF_049309525.1 Garra rufa
AGAACCTAATTTAATAATATAACCTAAATATGAATAAAAACTACAATAGTATCTCCATGATACTAAAATAACCGTGGTTAAAAAAGTTGTATTTTCAAACATTTTCGTATTGATGAATTGTGATCGCTTTGATTTATTGCTTGATTTTCCGAATTGTTCCAAAGATCTTTTAAAAGTTTCAAATTTATCTTCATAAAACTTGCAGAAACCCTGCCACTCGACACCTTCATAAAGAAATAAAAACATGAAAAAGCAAAACCACACCTGATGCGCATTCTTTATTCATTAGAAACTGGGTTTTAAAAAAATCTTGGCAAATTTTTTTGCACAAAAGGTCGCCAATCGCCATCATGTTCTCACCAGTAGTTTGAACACAACTTTTGATGTAATTACGACTTTCCAACTCAAAAATACGAACTTCCCAAGAGGACTGAATGCAGATTTACTGTCAATCAGTCACATATAAACAAAACTACTCAAACAAAATCCAAACATTTGGAAAAGTGAAGTTGTAACACGGTATTTTTGGACCTCTAAAGCCAAAAACAAGACACAATGGTGGGCCTATGTTATTATTCTTAGGGAAAATTACAGTTTCACTTTTTTGAGGTCTGGCAGCTGTTGTCTCAGGCTTAACACAGGCTTAAGTATAGCTTTCAATCCAATAGTGAGGAGTGTGCTTGTTTTTTGGGCAACCTGCCTGTGTTGAAACCGAGCCGGGGTGGTGCCCAAACAACTCTAGCAGGTCACAAGACGCTGCCAAAATTCATTATCCCCACAGCGTGACATGCAGGTGGACCGACAGGGTCAAAATAGCACTTAAAACCTCTAGCCGGGCAGTCGGGGTGTTCACATTGCTGTAATGCTTGCATTGTTTAAACACATAAAAGTAGGATAAGCAGCATAATGGGTAGGATAGGCATTTGAATGAGTTGGGGCGGCTTCCCTGGCACAAGGTGAGGTGTCCAGTTTATTAGTGAATGCACCTATCAGCAGAACAGACAGCCAAGAATCTAGAGCAGACAGCTGGGCGTAGATGTCATGTGCCGCTGATGGACTAACATACTCTGCAATGTGATCACTTGACAACACAAACAAGACAGAAGAAAACTGTGTGTCGTCACACGATTTCAGCAATTTTGTACAATATCTTAACTCTTTGACATGGATTCATCGCTGAAATCCTGTTCAAGATATAGCAAATATAGATCTAACATACTTCCTTTCTTTCTCAGATTAGCTGTAGTGAATATTTGAAAGAAAAAATCTGCCATCTCAAATACTTCCTTTTTAAACTTCACCTTCTTTTTTAAAACAATTTCAAACTGGAGGGCAGATTTATTAAATAAAATATGGATCATTAATTGATACTTCATCACAATTAAGTACTCTATGGACGTCCCTCTGAAGGGCGCCTAAATTAACTTTACCATTTTACAAATAAATCCTAATCTAATCATGACAAACTGTATATCGTTGGAAAGGTCTAAGGCTCCTAAATAGAATATTTGTGTGTGTGTGTGTGTGTGTATGTTTGTACCTGGTATTCATCACGTTGTGGGGACCAAATGTCCCCACAAGGATAGGAATACCAGTGGATTTTGACCTTGTGGGGACATTTCTCAGGTCCCCATGAGGAAACAGGCTTATAAATCATGCACAATGAGTTTTTTTGAGGAAGTAAAAGTATGCACAATCTCCTGTGAGGGCTAGGTTTAGGTGTAGGGTAGGTGTAGGGCGATAGAAAATACGGTTTGTACAGTATAAAAACCATTACGCCTATGGAATGTCCCCATACAACATGTAAACCCAACATGTGTGTGTGTGTGTGTGTGTGTGTGTGTGTGTGTGTGTGTGTGTGTGTGTGTGTGTGTGTGTGTGTGTGTGTTACAAATTATGAAACATAATAGATTAATTTATGACAAGAGTGCACATCAAAAATCTACTTCATAACAGGAGTTCTAGCCTTTGTCACAAACAGTCTTCTTCATTGCCTTTTTCCCTATTACACTTTAGAAATTATAAGAAATTATATATCAGTTGAAAACCTAAAATCTCAAAATTCGTCCTTTAAAAACCATTTTAAAATCAGACATTGCATTAACATGGAAAATGCACATCAAGTTCATATTACAAAATGTTTTCGTTCATGAATTATAAAAATGTTAGAAACATTTAATAAAAGTTTGAAAATGGTTCTTCTATGGCATCACTGCAAAAACACCCTTTTGGAACCTTTATTTTTTAGAGGTGTAGAGGTGAATATTAAATCTGATCATTTCAAAACTTTATTTATTATCTGCATCCTCAGTTTTACATTTCATCATAGTCATTTTTAATATAACCTCAAAGGGTTAGTTCACCCAAAAATGAAAATTCTGTCATTAATTGTTCACCCTCATGTTGTTCTTAACCTGTAGGACCTTTGTTTATCTTTGAAACACAAATTAAGATATTTTTGATTAAATCCGAGAGCTTTCTGGCCCTCCATAGACAGCAAGGATCCTTCCAAGTTCAAGACCCAGAAAGGCAGTAAGGACATTGTGAAAATAGTGATGAAAATGTGACATCAGTGACTCCGTCATAATTTAAGTGATGTTTCATTAACAAATTTCAGGAGGAGCTCGCGCAGATAATTAACACGGCCAATTCATCATCAGCAATCACTCCCTATCCAATCACTCTTCCTATCCAATCACTCTCCCTATCCAATTACTACAGTCCCTTTAAATAACCAAGCAGTCCTACCTTCAGCTATCTCTGATTCCAGCATCCCTCCCACCCCCCCTTTTTATTTTTCTCTTCACCTCCAGCTAGGGGGGGAGCGCTATTGGGTTCGGGCCAAAGGCCGAGCTCGGACCCCTCTCCCTGGGCAGCATGCCAAACACGCTTAACTTTTACGCTGTTTATTATATGCAAAAGCGAACTAGTGAATAAAGCTACGAGAATACTTTTTGTGCACAAAAAAACAACTCTTGTCCTCTGCATTACCTTAACTCCATTTTTGAGAGTATCACAATGCATGTGCTTGCTTTACTCTGCATGTAAACAACACATGCGCAAAAAATATCGTAATTCGTGCTCTGAAGTTCTGAATGACATGAGGGTGAGTAATTAATGACAGAATTTTCTTTTTTTTTTTTTTGGTGAACTAACCCTTTAACTAAAAAAGCCAGATCCTTAATGACATCTTCCATCAGGAAGCAAAACAAAAACAAAAACAAAACAAGCATCAGTAAGTATTAGCTTGTAAAATTCTTATGTTTTGTGAAATTTACAAAAACATACTATTTGATATATTTACAAAAATGACTCTCACTGAGCAATTCATAGCATTAGCTCTTTTTCTGTTGATGTTTTTATCTTTGTGTAAATAACCAAGCTATAATTAGTAATAATAAATTGCCCATTATTTACTCACCCTCCAGGCATCCTAGGTGTATATGACTTTTGTCTTTCAGTCAAATCCAATCTGAGTTATATTAAAAATTGTTCTGGCTCCTCCAAGCTTTATAATGGCAGTGGGAGGGTGTTTCTTTTCAACAGGTCAAAACAAGTCCAATGAAGTGCATCCATCCAATATAAAAAGTAACTCACGTGGCTCCAGGGGGTGAATAAAGGCCTCCTGTTGTGAATTTATGCATTTGTGTAAGAAAAATATCCATATTTAAAATGTAATAATCACTTAAAATGTAATAATCACTTGCGCTAGCTATAGTACATGGAAGCCATTCCGGATGGATGATGTAGGACATATGTGCCTATTAATCTTGTGATAACCAATGTTTGTTTACAGGAGCAAAGGATGCAAAGTTTCCTTACTTTAGCAAAGGAAAACCAGTTTCCTCTGAAAACTTTTTTTTTTTTTTTTGAAAATCCTTGTTTTGCACTTCTAATTTGTGACTTGTTTTGTTTTGCTTTCTCTGTTCGTCACATCTGAGCGACGAAAAGCCGACGTCCTACGTTATCCACCCAGAACGGCTAACTGTTATCATAAGCTAGATTAAAGTCATTATTACATTTTAAATATGGATATTTTATTATATTAAAACGCATTGATTCACAACAGGAGGCCTTTATTCACCTCCTGGAGCTGTGTGAGGCACTTTTTTATTTTTGATGGATGCATTTATCAGACTTGTTTTGGACTGATGAAAAAAACTTTCGCCCACTGCTATTATAAAGCTTGGAAGAGCCAGAACAATTTTTAATATATCTCCAATTGCATTCGTCTGAAAGAACTAACCCTTTTAGTGTAAACAAATGTAATGTTTCCAAACACTTTTTTGCATGTTACATAAAAATGTTTTATAGTGAGAAAAAAGGAAGAGGTTTGACTTGTGTTCACACCCTTGTCACGTCTTTCTTTCTTCAGTCGTAAGGAAATTATGTTTTGAGGAAAACATTTCAGGATTTCTCTCCATATAATGGACTTCTATGGTGCCCCCGAGTTTGAACTTCCAAAATGCAGCTTGAATGGGCTCTAAACGATCACAGCCGAGGAAAGAAGGGTCTTATCTAGCAAAACGATAGGTTGTTTTCTAAAAAAAAAAAAAAAAAAAAAAGCTCGGCAAGACGAGCGTTTGAGATTAAAAAGTATATAAGTAGTAGTGTTTTTAGAAAATGACCGATCGTTTCGCTAGATAAGACCCTTCTTCCTCAGCTGGGATCATTTAGAGCCCTTTGAAGCTGCATTTAAACTGCATTTTGTAAGTTCAAACTCAGGGGCACCATAGAAGTCCATTATATGGAGAGAAATCCTGAAATGTTTTCCTCAAAAATCACCATTTCTTTACAAATGAAGAAAGAAAGACACGAACATCTTGAAAGACAAGGGGGTGAGTACATTATCTGTAAATTTTTGTTCTGAAAGTGAACTACTCCTTTAAGGAGAAGTCTGAAAATGAGTTCTGATCCAGATCCAACAGTATATCACTGAATCTACTAAAATGAGCTTATAAAAGACATGAAATGCAACCCCTATCTTCAACTTCCAGTATTGTAAGGACAATGTACTACAACCACACACTTCTAACTGCAGTTCTCCAACCAGTTAAACATTATGCTGATAATAAGCCCATTATACACTAATGACACCTGTGTCTACCCTAAATCTCATCTTCAGTTACAAAAGCATGAAAAGGGCTAATAATGCTTGACAAAAGTAATGTAAGGCAGGTTTAACAGCAACAAAATAACACAGAACTTCTGATCCTTTTTATAAAATGGACTGTTATCATGGTGAATATTTAACACATGCAGTAGCCTACACTTTAGCATACTTTTAAAAACAGTACTTATTACTGAAAGTAATATACTTTAAAAAGCATATGATTGTCAACTTTTGACACTTCATTTTGAACTATTTTCATAGTTGAACAAAGGAGTGCTTTTTTAACCTTTTTAAAGTATGACCAAAGTACAACTTTATATTTAATTTCAGAATTACTTCTGTTGTCTTTGAAAGGGTACAGACAAGCATTTATGGTTGACTAAAATATACTTTATTGAAACTTGTATGTCATGTATTTAAAAAATTAAACATTTGTTACCCTGGACCACAAAACCAGACATAAGGGTAATTTTTTTGAAAGTGAGATTTATAAATTATCTGAACTAGGACAATATTTGGCCGAGATGCAACTATTTAAAAATCTGAAATCTGAGGGTGCAAAAAAAGTATTGAGAAAAACGCCTTAAAAGTTGTCAAATGAAGTTCTTAGCAATGCATATCACTAATCAGAAATTAAGTTCTGATATATTTACAGTAGGAATTTTACAAAATATATTCATGGAACATGATCTTTACTTAATGTCCCAATGATTTTTGGCATAAAAGAAAAATCGATAATTTTGACCCATACAGTGTATTTTTGGCTATTGCTACAAATATACCCGTGCTAGTTAAGACTGGTTTTGTGGTCCAGGATCACATTTTAATGATTAAGTGATTTAATGTAATATCAAATATCACACTACAGTACTTTACATGTGCTTTAGTATGTAACTCAGCACATCTAAACAAGTGTACTTTAAAGCATGGCAAGATATTATTAAAACAATGATTCAAAATATACTTTAAAGCTTTTCATTTGACATTATTATAAAGTGCATTACTTAAAACTGTGTTAAGAAACACTGTCATTAAAATTACTCTTTTTAAGTACACGTAAGTACACTTTTATGATCTGAAACATTCAATATAGTTAGCACACTTCTTTTTCACAAATGATGTTACTTCAGCAAACCCACCTGCATCTGAAGAAGGTGTCCAGGTGACACGGAAGATGGCTCGTAGACACTCACACATGGTAAAACACAAGATAGACTCTCATGCACACCGAACACGCATCACATGCACCACTGATATGGGGTCAGACCTCGGGCCGGGTGCTGTGAGCAGATCACTTCCAGCGAGCATGAAGGGGAGACGGTCACTGACTCGGGAAGAGAAGGCAAACCAAGACAGGAGGGGGTCAGAGGTATACACAGAGTCAATTCAGGTTTCTTTGTTGGGGGGCATGTTGGTGTCAAACGTGAACGAGAATTCGGTGAAGAAGAAAAAAGAGATGGATTGACAGAGGCTGACAACAGGGAGACCGGACAGAATGCTGCATTAGCTGGCACTGAGAGTCAGCAGTTTGCGGCCCCCTGAATAAAGCTCCTGTCTTTTGTTCATCAGTGCCGTGGCTTTAGTCCCGGCCCAACAGGGCCTTGTTATCGGGCTTAGTGAGAAACAGCTATCAGGGCTTCTGTCAGACAGAGCTCAACAGCTCCCACAATATAATTAAAAGAAAAACACATTCCCTCACTCGTAGTCACAAACAGGCCCGGACAGGCACAGGCCGCCCGCTGCCAGGGACTTCCTTCACTGCCATTCAGTCTCAGATTGAAGATGCAAGGGCCTACATCCATGAGGGAAGAACTGTCAAAGGATATTTTCACTTGCCCATAGTTTTTTGCCCATAGTGGATAGGTCCAGTTCTGATTGGTTGAAACAGCATCTAGAAGTTTGGCATGCACTTCATCTGTAGTAATTGTTTTTAAAAAGGCAATGTGTGCAAAGGGCTATGCTGTGTTTAGAGTAATTATTACAGACATAATGCAAAATGCATGTTATTTTTTATTTAGTACTGACCTGAATAAGATATTTCACACAAGAGATGTTTACATATAGTCCACAAGAGAAAATAATAGTTGAATTTCTAAAAAATATCCTGTTTAAAAGTTTACATACACTTGATTCTTAATACTGTGTTGTTACCTGAATGATCCACAGCTAAGTCCCTTGTTTGTCCTGAACAGTCACTGCCAGCTTCTTCAGGAAGAGCCAGGGGTGTAAACTTTTGAACTGAATGTTTTTCTTATTTAGCCTAAGTATACAGAAGATACTTACATGTTTCCCAGAAGACAAAAAAAGGTTGAATTTACCCTGATCTTTACATTTCAAAAGTTTTCAACCCCCTGCTCTTAACCTTCTGTAATAGTTGCATATGAGACCCGCAGTTGTCCTCAGTGTGAAAAGATGGATCTCAAAATCATAAAGTCATTTTTGGAAAAGGTTCAAATACACAAAAGTGCTAAAAAACAAAAACAAAGAATGTGTGGGACCTGAAGGATTTTTTCTGAAGAACAGCAGGCAGTTTAACTGCTCAGGACAAACAAGGGACTCGTAAACAACTATCACTAAAAAAAAAAAAAACACACAGCTGTGGATCATTCTGGTGACAGCGCAGTATTAAAGGGATAGTTCACACAAAAAAGAAAATTAGCCCATTATTTACTCACCCTCCAGGCATCCTAGGTGTATATTACATTTTTTCAGACAAATCCAATTAGAGTTATACTTAAAAATATCCTGGCTCTTTCAAGTTCTGTCATGCCATTAGCTCCAGGGGGTTAATAAAGGCCTCCAGTAACGAATCTATGCATTTTTGTAAGAAAAATATCCATATTAAAAATGCAATAATCACTTTTCTCTACAATGAGAGAAAAAATGATTTGATCCCCTGCTGATTTTGTATGTTCAGAAGAAGTGATCAGTCTATAAGTTTAACTGTAGGTTTAGATGAACAGAATAACAACAAAAATCCAGAAAAAATGCATTTCAAAAAAGTTATAAATTAATTTGCATTTTAATGAGTGAAATAAGTATTTGATCCCCTATCAATCAGCAAGATTTCTGGATCCCAGGTGTCTTTATACAGATCACAAACTGAGATTAGGAGCACTCCCTGTAAGAGATCTCAGTTAGTTACCTGTATAAAAGACACCTGTCCACAGAAGCAATCAATCAATCAGATTCCAAACTCTCCACCATGGCCAAGACCAAAGAGCTGTCCAAGGACGTAAGGGACAAGACTGTAGACCTACACAAGGCTGGAATGGGCTACAAGAACATCACCAAGCAGCTTGGTGAGAAGGTGACAACAGTTGGTGCGATTATTTGCAAATGGAAGAAACACAAAATAACTGTCAATCTCCCTCAGTCTAGAGCTCCATGCGAGATCTCACCTCGTGGAGTTTCAGTGATCATGAGAACGGTGAGGAATCAGCCCAGAACTACACTCAAGGCAGCTGGGACCATAGTCACCAAGAAAACAATTGGTAACACACTATGCCATGAAGGACTGAAATCCACAAGGTTCCCTGCTCAAGAAAGCACATGTACAGGCCCAATGAACATCTGAATGATTCAGAGGAGAACTGTGTGAAAGTGTTGTGGTCAGATGAGACCAAAATCGAGCTCTTTGGCATCAACATGCATTTTGTATGATTCCTCTTATTTTGGTAAAATAATTAACATTTTGCAGATTCTGCAAGGTGTATGTACATTTTTGACCTCAACTGTATGTGTGTCAAGAAACAGTCATGAAAAAATACTCTTAAATTCCAATTATTTAATTAGTAATTTATTATCTGCATGTACAGTTTTTTTTTTTTAAATATATACCTTTAAGACTTAAGTGCACACTTATATACTTTTTCACTATGTATAGCATGGCTTCTTGTACATTATTGCCCATGGCAATATAATTTTTGATGTGTCTAACATAACTGTAACAGTGTGTTTGTGTGGTAATGGGTTTCTTCATCCAAGGCAGAACTAAAGCAATTTTGTAACAGTCTGAAAACACACATGTGGCAGATTATGAACCAACAGCCTAGCACTTAAACCATTTTCTGGATAAACAAGCTTGAAAAATCATAATTTTTCACACATTAGAGTCACAGACTCCAAGCTTACGGTATTTGATTTGAGATATGGTGTTTGTAAACATTTATAATTCATATTACTCAGTGAATAATAGTCCCTTAAAAATGCATGACTACCTCGCACAACTATTAAATCTACATTTGGTAATACCTTTATACGTCAGCCTAATTAATACATGCCATAAAACTTTATTATTCTACTGTGTTGAACTCGAAGCCTTCTAACAACACTAAAAATACTTCATCTGCTGTGCAGACCAAAAACATGATGCCTTTCAACCAGAAAGTATGCTGTTTAACTGTTCAAATCAAGTTTATTCAAGAAGGGATATTTATAGTGTTGCTCTACTTTGATGAAAGCAAGTCATTCAGTGGATCTTTATAGTCTTTACATGCAATCTGAAGCTCACTCACTAACAAAAGATCAAAACATTTCACTGTGTAGCAAAACCATTTATTTAACAGGAAAATTCATGTACAGTGGCAATGGCACAGAGACATGCAAACAGTGAAATGTCCTCTACAAAACCCAATGCAAAATAGTTGTTTAGTATTACAATATGATAAAAGATCATTCTTGTATATTAAATACTATGTTCTTCACAGTTAAGAGTTTATGCCTAAAACATATGTGAACCTGGACCACAAAACCAGCCATAAGTAGCATGGGTATATTTGTAGCAATAGCCTAAAATACATTGTATGGGTCAAAATGACATATTTTTCTTGTATGGCAAAAATCATTAGGATATTAAGTAATGTAATGTTCCTTTAACATATTTTGTAAATTTCCTACCATAAATATTTCAAAACTCAATTTTTGATTAGTAATATGCATTGCTAAGAACTTCATTTGGACAATTTTATAGGTGAGTTTCTCAGTATTTTGACTTTTTTTGCACCCTGAGATTTTAGATTTTCGAATAGCTGTATCTCGGGCAAATATTGTACTATCCTAACAAACCATACATCAAAAGCTCAACTTTATTCAACTTTTAGATGATGTATAGATCTCAATTCGAAAAATTTACACTTACGACTGGTTTTGTGGTCCAGGGTCACAATTTACTATAAACAGTTATTTTGTTGTTTTCATAAAAGCTGACTTCTGGTCTGTTCTCATTGAGTGTCCTGAAATGAAATTAGACAAAAATTTAACTGATTAATTTTGATTATAATAATACTATATAATATAATATAATACTATATAGTATAATAATACTAATAATACTCAGAGCATATGACACCAGTCCTTAGGTCCTTACACTGGCTTCCAGTTATGTTTAGGATAGATTTTAAAGTACTTTTACTTGTTTATAAAGCACTCAATGGCCTAGGACCTACATACATTGCAGATATGCTCACTGAATATAAACCTAACAGACAACTCAGATCACTAGGATCGAGTCAGTTAGTAATATCAAGGGTTCACACAAAACAAGGGGAATCCGCTTTTAGCTATTATGCCGCCCGCAGTTGGAATCAGCTTCCAGAAGAGATCAGATGTGCTAATACATTAGCCACATTTAAATGCAGACTCAAAACTCACCTGTTCAGTTGTGCATTTATTGAATGAGCACTGTGCTACGTCCGAACAGTTTGCATTATTTTATGTATAATCATTTTACTGTATTAATTAATTTGAAATCATTTTCTTTCTTCTTTTTTTTAAAATCATCTTAAATGTTCTTAATTTTGTTTTTATTGTTGTGATTATTATTTTAAATTTTTATGCTATTGTGATTTTAATTCCTTTTTATGTACAGCACTTTGAATTACCATTGTGTATGAAATGTGCTATATAAATAAACTTGCCTTGCCTTGCCTTGCCTTACTATACTAAGTTATAATATTAAGTAATACACTACTGGTCAAAAGTTTCTAATGCTCACAAAGGCTGCATTTATTTGATCAGTAAAAAAAATAAAAAATAAAAAAAATAAAAAACAGGAAAAACATCAATATTGTAAAATATTATTACAATTTTAAAGAACAGTTTTCTATTCAAATATATTTTAAAATGTATTTATTGCTGTGATACAAAGCTGAATTTTCAGCATCATTACTCCAGTCTTGAGTGTCACATGATCCTTTAGAAATCATTCTAATATGCTGATTTGCTCAAGATATACTTATTATTTAGCAAGGATGTATTAAATTGATTAAAAGTGACAGTAAAGACAGTTTCAAAAGCTTTTAGTTCAAATAAATGCTGTTCTTTCGAACGTTCTACTCATCGAAGAATCACGATTTTCTCAAAAATATCAAACAGCACAACTGTTTTCAACATTAATATTAATCATTAATGTTTCTTGAACAGCAAATCAGCATATTAGAATGATTTCTGAAGGATCATGTGACACTGAAGACTTGAGTAATGCATCACAGGAATAAATTACATGTTAAAATATATTAAAATAGAAAACTGTTAATTGAAATCGTAATATTTTAGAATTTTACTGTAGTTTTGATCAAATAAAATGTTGCTTGGTGAGCATTAGAGACGTCCTTCAAAAACATTTTAAAATCCTAATTATTCCAAACTTTTGACCAGTGGTGCATATCATTTATCAAAAGTACACACGTCAATTAGGCCCCCATTTAGATTAGAATCTCCTATAGCGTCATTTTGAGGGTGTATGACCACATCACACCTCCACCCAGCTTCCCATGGGTGGTGCACACACCCATTTTCTCCAGAACACACACAAACACTCTCTCATGCGAGGAGTTTGAGCCTGTAACAGGTCTGTGGGGTTTGGGGGTCTCTTCTATCTGCACCCTCATCACCAAACCGGCCCACAGACAGGTCTGAATGATAATTAAAGTGCAAGAGATTCCACAAACACACAGACAGAAAGCTACAGTCTCCCAATAAAACACTGTAGATGCTGAAATAAAAGCGTTCCTGTAGTAATGTTCCGTAAGTCACAAATCAGCATATAAGTATGATTTCTGAAGGATCACGTGACACTGAAGGCTGGAGTAATGATGCTGAAAATTCAGCTTTACAACAAAGGAATAAATTACATTTTACAATATATTTAAAAAGAAAATAGTTGTTTTAAACTGTGATAGCATTTATCAAAAATTTTACACTATTTGTCATCAAATAAATGCAGGCTTGGTGAGCAGAAGAGACTTTTTTCAGTAATGTTTTATTACTCTCATAGTATAGTAATAGTGAGCTTTATTAAAGGTGCAGTGTGTAGATTTTTGCGGCATCTAGCGGTTAAGTTTTGAATTGCAACCTGATTGCAACCAACGGCTCCGTCCACCGCTCACACCTCCCTTTACAGAAACTACAGCAACCGACACGCGATTAAGATGTCGTCGTTTCAGACAGCAAAGAATAATGAAGTTTC
Source organism: Garra rufa (assembly GCF_049309525.1). Taxonomy (NCBI): domain Eukaryota; kingdom Metazoa; phylum Chordata; class Actinopteri; order Cypriniformes; family Cyprinidae; genus Garra; species Garra rufa. The sequence goes on from NC_133371.1 coordinate 8,839,404, forward strand.
TTTTAAAACGTAAATAAGAGAATTATATTTACTTGATAATTCAATAAAACGATGTTATTGTGAATATTGCAGTTACTTGTTCATCATTGTGTCAGTGTTTTTTCCCAAGAACAGCAGTGATGAAACGCGATCTGTAGAGCAGTTTGTCCGTTCAGGGCTACAGTAGAAACATAACGGCGGCTTCCATGTGGGGGGACCCGCGGTGTATGTAGATATAAACTGGTAATTGTAAGGTAATAAAAACATAATGGTTAATTAAGTAAGGTCTTTATTCACCCCTGAAAACATAGTTATGTATATGATATTGCATTTCTGTCTAGAGATAATCTTAAATATTACACACTGCACCTTTAAGGTAGACAGTAAACACAACAAAGAAGCAGATGAATCACACATCTTCTGTAATCTCTTGAAGCTACAGGAAAAATAGTCAATTCTGTGATCTCTAAGACATCATGGAGGTCCAAAAGTCTCAATGAAATCATATCAGTAATTGTAACAAGTTACAGGCAATTTAAAGAGGAGGGTAACATGCTCTTCTTGTGTATAAACACAGGACGTTCTTGCAGTGACCCCCAGCTTCCATGGTGCCCAATCACAGACACACCCTGACTGACCACGTACAGTGGCACGTCTGGTTATGCTCCACAGCAAAATAAACAGGCCGGTCCAGTTACCGTCAAAGAATTATGTGTTATTTAACCTTAATATGGACAGTTTTAACCATTTAAAAACTTGTCTGAAATTACGTGATGAAAGATGTAGCATCACCCTCTGAGTTTATAATGACAGCCAACTTTACATTGTGCCTAATGCAATACAGACACAGAGTTTAAAGTATTACATTTAGTTTTTATTCTCCTTTGAAAAAGAAGTAAACAATTATTTGATCCCTTGCTGATTATGTTTGCCCGCTGACAAAGAAATGATCAGTCTATAATTTTAATGGTAGTTTTGTTTGAACTGTGAGAGACAGAATAACAACAAAAAATCCAGAAAAGGTTTTAAATTGATTTGCATTTTAATGAGTGAAAGAAGTATTTAATTTAGCAAAACCCTTGGTGGCAATCACAGAGGTCAGACGTTTCTTGTAGTTGGTCACCAGGTTTGCAAACATCTCAAGAGGGATTTTGTCCCACTCCTCTTTGCAGATCCTCTACAAGTCATTAAAATTTCAAAGCTGTGATGTTTGGCAACTCAAACCTTCAGCTCCCTCCACAGATTTTCTATGGGATTAAGGTCTGGAGACTGGCTAGGCCACTCCAGGGGCCTCATTTATAAAACTTTCTTACGCACTGATTTGATCTTAGAGTGTTCGTACGAGCAAATCCACGTCAAAGTACAGATTTATAAAAACCGTCTTTGACGTGGAAAAGTACTTATCTCCACGTCAGATTCCAGCTTGGCGTACGACCGTTTCCTTGTGGTAATGCCTGGTATTGCAGATAGTTCAGCCTCACTATAATTTGATTTCTTGCGCTCCTTTTTACTTGCCATTGTCACAGAGTTTTTGCTTTAGGAATGAGCTCATTTTATATGTTAATTAATTAAGTAGGGGCGTTTCGACGGCGGAACATTCAGCTGCACACAATTCCACGATCATTTGTGATTTATAACCGAATGACTGGCGTTCGCATGGATTTCGTGGTACGTTCGTTTCTCTGAATCGCTCTTACGATCAAATCAGAAAAGTTCTTAGATAAAATCAAGGATGGTTTCTACGCAAGTCTTTATAAATGAGGCCCCAGGACTTTAATGTGCTTCTTCTTGAGCCACTCCTTTGTTGCCTTGGCCGTGTGTTTTGGGTCATTGTCATGTTGGAATACCCATCCACGACTCCCTTTATGAGAGTGCTCCTAATCTCAGCTTGTTACCTGTATAAAAGACACCTGAGAGCCAGAAATCTTGCTGATTGATAGAGGATCAAATACTTATTTCACTCATTAAAATGTAAGTAAATTGTGTTTTTCTGGATTTTTTTGTTTTTATTCTTTCACTGTTCAAAAAAAAAAAAAAAAAAAAAAAAAAAAAAAAACTACCAATAAAATTCGAAACTGATCATTTCTTTGTCAGTGGGAAAACGTACAAAATCAGTAGGGGATCAAATAATTTTGCCTTACTGCACTTATATATATACTTCAAAAACCACAAATGCTCGGCTAGGATTGCTATGCAATGCACATGTGTGTCTTCATTATGTGAAGGAGAAAAAGAACTAACCATGTGTGACCTTTCCAACGTGATTTTATAATGCATGAAGATGCGCATGTCAGAGCTAATGCAAGACAAGCCTTTGTGGTTAAAAAGTGTATAAATCTTAATTTTATTAAGAAAACGACTGATCATTTTGCTAGATAAGACACTTGTTCCTCGGCTGGGATCATGTAGAGCCCTTTGAAGCGGCATTGAAACAGCAATTTGGACTTTTAACTTGTTGATCCCCATTGAAGTCCAGAATATGGAGAAAAATACTGAAATGTTTTCCTCAAAAACTATTTCTTTGCGACTGAAGAAAGAAAGACTTAACAGCTTGGATGACATGGGGTAAATCAATCAGGGGCACCGCACCCAAATTTTCTATTGTCGTAAATGTTGTAGATTTAAGTAGCAACTGAGAATAGCTAAACTTCTAAAATATATCTTGAGACAAAGGTCTTCTTAATGATTTTCAGTTTTAAGATCATTAAAGCAACTGTTTTTAAATAATGAAAGAATATCTAAAAGTATGGTATTTGGGGTGAAAAGCACCCCTGCTGTTGGGGATAAAAAAGCACAATAATTATATAATTAATAGAAGGCTGACTTTTCTATTTGTTGACATGACATTGCTAGATAATATATATTATGTTGGGTGTCCATCTAAAGATAATCACCATGTTTAGAATGTAACCATCACATTTAAAACATGCTATTAATCATAACATATCATAAAATATAATTCGTTGTTACTACTGTAAATCTGTATTAAATTACTATGGGATCTCCTTTAATGCTTTCAGAATCTTTAGTTAGTTTAGTATATTTATTGATTTTTTTATTATTATTTATCAAAATAAGCAGAAAATAGTATTTGAATTCAATTGTTTTGAACAAGTATTAACTAAGACATTATTAAAAAAAAAAATCATTATTTTAGCTAAAGTATTTGTATCAATACTGTGTGCCATTACCCCATGTGTGGGGTAAAAGCCCCCCTTGCCACCTTTTAAACAAAATAATCCACTTGTTTTATTTTCAAACTAAATCTGTTGCTTCATAAATGTTCTATACAACAATCACTTTGGGCAGTGAAAAGCAATTTTTTTTTTCTAAGGGTGTGCCTTTAGTCCTGTTGTACCCTTCTTCAAGAAAACTTTAGTTGCCGTTTATTTCATTAATATAATGTTATCTGCAAGAATTTTTTGTACACTTTTAAGATTTGAAGTACACAACAAGTGCATATTAAGCATACTTTTTTCCCACAAAGTAGCCTACATTCTGAAAAAGTGCTTTGTAGAAATAAAATAGTACGTAGAACATTAAAATGTGTAAAATAAGGCTATTTATAACAGGCCTGAAGGTGTCAGATTTGTGAATTAGGCCTACATACTGCCCTCTAGTGTAAAGTTATGTGCTGGACAAAAGAATACAATCTTTAATGAACTGTATTTGTATCCATACATCCATAGTTTAAGAATTACACACTGACCATAAAAATACGCAAAATAAATTAATGCGTGTTTTATTAAGTTTACATAAAAACAATTTTAGAGTGAAAACCAACATGTGTCTAATGACCAAAATCCAGGCATTAATTTCAGCTTCAGTCAGTGTAAAATCTAATTTCTCATATTGTTAAAACAAGCGTGACTTTACATACATTTTCAGTGTAAAACAATATATTTTTAAACAAATCCCTCTGTAAAAACCTTCAGGACTTCAGGAATACAAATGTAAAGTTTGGTGTGTGTAAGTGTTACTGAAGTGGAGATTAAAGGGATGGTTCGGAGTAGAATTGACTTCATTGCTATGCACTCCGAAGCCCATCTAAATACCCCATCCGAAGTTTTTTTTACCTTAGTCAAACATTTACGGAGATATTAGAGTTTTTCGAATTGTTTGTTACAGGAGTGAATGGTACATGTGATGTATCTCGTAAATTGCACCACTAAACGTGCAAGTAATCTTACCAAACTTGTACAGTAGTGTAAATAGGTTATGTACTCACAAAACGCTGCATCAGAACATTTGTAAGTCCACCATGAGTGTTTTAAAAACACGTTTTACCCGAGAACTACTAGTCTCAGAAACTACAAGTCGACATCACTTCCCTGGTTTGAAAAAAGCACGTAAAAGTCCTCCTACTACATCTGTGTGCATGTCAACTTGTAGGAGGACTTTTACGTGCTTTTTTCAAACCAGGGAAGTGACGTTGACGTGTCGCCATTTGTAGTTTTTGAGACTAGTAGGGATCGGCTAAAACGTGTTTTTAAAACACTCATGGTGTACTTACAAATGTTCCGATGCAGCGTTTTGTGAGTACATAACCTATTTACACTACTGTGCAAGTTTGGTAAGATTACTTGCACGTTTAGTGGTGCAATTTACGAGATACATCACATGTACCATTCACTCCTGTAACAAGCAATTCGAAAAAATCTAATATCTCCATAAATGTTTGACTAAGGTAAAAAAAACTTCGGATGGGGTATTTACATGGGCTTCGGAGTGCATAGCAATGAAGTCAATTCTACTCCGAACCATCCCTTTAATGGCTCAGTGTAGGAGAATTTTGAGAAAACGGCCTTTAAAAATATGCATTGTAATTGAAATCTATTGACACCAATAGGTAAAGTGCTAAAAAAGAAACACTCAGCAGTGTTTTTTTAGTTTTCTTTCCACTAGTCTGAAAAAACACTTTATGAAAAACCAAAAAGCCCAAAATCTCAAACTTGATAGGTGCATGAAAAAAACAGCATTTTGCCTGCAGTGTCTCCCCTCATAAGAGATGTTGAAACCGAACTGAATAGTTTTAATGTGTAGCGGTCGGTGAAGCAGTCTAATAGTTTAGAATTGTCCAGATGAAGTCAAAATTTACCTGAAGGATCCAGAGCTGTTGTTTTTTATTTTTAGTGATAGTTCATGAGTTCCTTGTTTGTCCTGAACAGTTAAACTGCCCTATTCTTAAGAAAAATCCTAAAGGTCCCACAAATTCTTTGGTTTTTCATAATTTTTGTGTATTTGAACCCTTTTTGGAGATCCTTCTTTTCACACTGAGGACGACCGGGGGACTCATATACAACTATTACAATAGGTTCAAATGCTTACTGATGCTACAGAAGGAAACACGATGCAGAACTGGGGGTGAAAACAATTTAAAGATCAAGGTAAATCTACCTTATTTTGCCTGGGAAACATTTAAGTATCTTTTGTAGCTTCTGAAAAATACAATATTTAGGCAAAATTAGACTAATGTACACATCCTCATTCTTTTCAAAAGTTTTCACCCCTGGCTCTTAATGGATCATGTGTCCTTCTGAAGCATCAGTGAGTGTTTGAACCTTCTGTAATAGTTGCATGAGTCTCTGTTGTCCTCACTGTATAAATGGATGTCAAAATCATAAAATAGTAATAAAAAGGGTGAATGTATTGAACGGGTGTGTACTTATGATTTGAGTTAATTTAATGCGTTACTTCTTGTCTCTCCTAAAGCATTTTAAAATACCTGTGCTTTTATAAATGCATTGTTTCAAGGAAGTGCAGGAGCATCCATAATTATTTTCAGAAGCACATACAAATTCTATGCTACTATCATATAATCATACAATCGTATAAACAATGACTTAGAAATAACTATAAAACAGTTATGAAGTGTTCAATATCAAGTGTTTATTTATAACAGTTTACACTTTCATAAAACACAGCCCCCCCAAAAAAGAGACGTTAAATGTAACATAAACTCTCTTGAAAATGTTCGAAAAGGTTCACAGCCAATAAAGTGTGCATATTTTCAAAAACAAAAAGTTTAAAATTGACTCACACATCCCTCATTACAGCTCACTATTCCTCTTTATAATAAAAAAAACATATCTACTAATGACTGGTCTACATGAATGCCATGAAATTTTCACTTCCAGATTTACAGACATCAAAAAAACAACTTGTAAATCCTGAAGTAAAAAACTATGTTGGCATGACAATTCATCAATTGCGTTCAGACATGCAAGAATGCCTTCGGAGATGAGAACAGACCGGTTATTAATCCAGTAAGTTTTTTTGATGAGTCAGATCTGATTTAAAAACAAAACAAAAAAAAAACAAAAAACACATGAATACTTCTGAGATGATTTTTTTTTTAAAAAGGCAGCAATTATGAAATCACTTTAGAAAGAGAAAGCAGCTATGAATGATATACTAAATCAATGATTTTCCCGAGAAACTCTGTTAAAAAAATAATCAACAGGAAGGCATTTCTGTTAAGAGGTATTGCATGTCATTTACATTTTGTGCAAAATATATGCTGGTCAGAAGTGAGGGTGACATTATTTTTGAAAAAAATATGTTCTTGATGAGTGCAAAAGTAGTTCATGGTAAGCTGAGCCCAGAAATGGAGCAGAGCTCTACACATGCCCTGAATACCATCCATCAGCAAATGCCATTAAACAGGTGTTTTACTCCCTCCAGCGCTTTGCCTAGCAAATGTCTTTGCGGTTGGTTCTGTGGTTGATGTCGGTGCTGTACGAAGAGTCCCAGTCTCTCTCAAACACCGCTTGCAGCTGCTCCTGGACTGTAGGGCTTGTGGACTGAGCTGAAGTCTGGTTCACCACTAATGCAGATCCAGCTGTGTTCACAAAGTAGTCACCTGACCAATTAGACGTACCTGGAAAGTATGGAGGCAGATAAAAATAGGAACAAGATGATATTTAAGGGATTAGTTCACTTCCAGAACAACCCCTTGGTCATCCAAGATGTTCATGTGTTTCTTTCTTCAATCGTGAACATTTCAGGATTTCTCTCCATGTAATGGACTTCAATGGTGCCCCTAAGTTTGAACTTCCAAAATGCAGTTTAAATGCAGCTTCAAAGAGGTCTAAACGATCCCATCCGAGGAAGAAGTGTCTTTTCTAGTGAAACGATTGGTAATTTTTGAAACAAATTGACTATTTTTATACTTTTTAACCTCAAATGCTCATCTTGTCTCGTCTCTGCAATGCACATTCGTAGTCTCTAGTCAATACAGGTAGGGTATGTCGAAAAACGCCCATCTCGTTTTCTTCAGAAACGAGACATAGAGAAGACAAGCGTTTGAGGTTAAAAAGTATATAAATTGTCAGTTTGTTTCGAAAATGGCCAATCGTAAACTGCATTTTGGAAGTTTAAACTAGGGGGCACCATTGAAGTCCATTACATGGAGAGAAATCCTGAAATGTTTTCCTCAAGAAGCATCATTTCTTATCGACTGAGAAAGAAAGACACAAATATCTTGGACGACAAGGGGGTAGGTAAATTGTCCATAGTTAAAGAAGTAGTTCACTTGCAGAACAAACATTTACAGATAAAGTTTCTGTTCATTCAGGTCTTTAGAAGATGTTTTAGAAATGCAATAAGAAAAACAGAACGTAAAAATTACAATTAATAGAAAAAAAATGAGCTGTACCTATGTAAGCAATTTTATCTGTCACCATGTACTTGTTATGGTTGACTCTGGCAAAGGGAATTTGTTTCTGTCGAGGGTTGGCAGGCACAGTAAAAATCCTCTGTGAAAGGAAAAATGGTTTGTATTAATTTATGCAGACATTTGAAGTTTTTCTTTATTTAGCAAGGACATTAAATTGATCCAAAAGTACTAGGGATGTAACTGTATTATCCATAGTGTGGTCTCGCGATAGCAAAACTCGATCTCGATATTGTGATCCCATGACGACATGAAATGATAGGTCTTTCGGGCAAAAAGTGTAGTTATTAAAACATATTTCAACTTCTTATTCTAACATAAAAGGTCTTTAAAGTGCTGTTTTGGGCCATTATGCTTTGACACAGTATCTGTCAAACAAACTAAAACCGAAAGCTGATGATTACAGCATTTCACTAGGTTTCTAGTGAGATGCATTTTTGTAAGCCTGTTTTCACTGAAGCTGGAGTTTTCCATCAAAATAAAAACTTAAAGTGCAGAATGAATTGCTGACAGCTAGTGGTTTAAATGGGTAAGGTTACTGCAGTCCAAATTCAAAAGATCTTTTTCAAGTGTGGAAATTACGAAAGTACAGTCGTGGCCAAAAGTTTTGAGAATTACATAAATATTGGAAATTGGAAAAGTTGCTGCTTAAGTTTTTATAATAGCAATTTGCATATACTCCAGAATGTTATGAAGAGAGATCAGATGAATTGCATAGTCCTCCTTTGCCATGAAAATTAACTTAATCCTGAAAAAAACTTTCCACTGCATTGTTAAGAAGGCTTCAGGGCGTCCAAGAAAGTCCAGCAAGCGCCAGGATCGTCTCCTAAAGAGGATTTAGCTGCGGGATCGGAGTGCCACCAGTGCAGAGCTTGCTCAGGAATGGCAGGAGGCAGGTGTGAGCGCATCTGAACGCACAGTGAGGCCAAGACTTTTGGAAGATGGCCTGGTGTCAAGAAGGGCAGCAAAGAAGCCACTTCTCTCCAAAAAAAAACATCAGGGACAGATTGATCTTCTGCAAAAAGTATGGCGAATGGACTGCTGAGGACTGGGGCAAAGTCATATTCTCCGATGAAGCCTCTTTCCGATTGTTTGGGGCATCTGGAAAAAGGCTTGTCTGGAGAAGAAAAGGTGAGCGCTACCATCAGTCCTGTGTCGTGCCAACAGTAAAGCATCCTGAGACCATTCATGTGTGGGGTTGCTTCTCATCCAAGGGAGTGGGCTCACTCACAATTTTGCCCAAAAACACAGCCATGAATAAAGAATGGTACCAAAACACCCTCCAACAGCAACTTCTTCCAACAATCCAACAACAGTTTGGTGAAGAACAATGCCTTTTCCAGCACGATGGAGCACCGTGCCATAAGGCAAAAGTGATAACTAAGTGGCTCGGGGACCAAAACGTTGAAATTTTGGGTCCATGGCCTGGAAACTCCCCAGATCTTAATCCCATTGAGAACTTGTGGTCAATCCTCAAGAGGCGGGTGGACAAACAAAAACCCACTAATTCTGACAAACTCCAAGAAGTGATTATGAAAGAATGGGTTGCTATCAGTCAGGATTTGGCCCAGAAGTTGATTGAGAGCATGCCCAGTCGAATTGCAGAGGTCCTGAAAAAGAAGGGCCAACACTGTAAATACTGACTCTTTGCATAAATGTCATGTAATAGTCGATAAAAGCCTTTGAAACGTATGAAGTGCTTGTAATTATATTTCAGCACATCACAGAAACAAATGAAACAAAGATCTAAAAGCAGTTTAGCAGCAAATTTTGTGAAAACTAATATTTGTGTCATTCTCAAAACTTTTGGCCACGACTGTAGTATTGTAATTACTCTACTGTAGTGTAAAGGAAAAATAATATACCTATGAAATATTCATTTTCATTTATTTGACAATGCAATTGTTTTACAATATATGGCTATTACTGTCATAGGAATAACAATAATATAAAATTATTATTACTATATTCTAATTATTTTGGCTTCCTGAAACACCAGTGTGAATGTAATTAAGACTGAGAAAATATACCACAAATAAAGAGGGTCGAGTCTCATTTAAAGTTCAGGTACACGTCAATTCACTGACTTATTTCTGACTTACGTTTTCTTAGTTAAAGAAAACGAACATGGCCTGGAGCTTTTGGACTCTCAAAGTGCATTGGATAGAATAATTTAACTTTGTTCATTCTTCATTTGTCTTTTTTTTTTTTTTTAAATATCACATCATGGACTTCATATCGAGATATTCACTATCGTATTGTGAGATTTTGATATTGTTACATCCCTAAAAAGTACAAGTTCAGACATTTATGTTACAAATGATTTCTAGTTCAAATAAATGCTGTCCTTTTGAACTTTCTATTCATTATCAGTCCTGAAAACAATGTAAGATCAATGTAAGAATATTTCAAAAACAACATTATCATGGCCTCTCTGGTAATATATCACACAACAGACAACTAAACTCGTCAAGAGCTCCTCTGGCGGCACTCACCACTTGAACATCCAGCTTGTTCTTGTCCTGTAAGGAAGCGAGTGAGCGAAGGAAAGGGAACATGATTGGGTTGGTACTCTCCCAACAACTGATCAGCAGACGCACACGAACATTACGCTCATAAGCCACACGCCGCAGCTGGGTGTCAATATCCGCCCAGTACCTGCAGGAAATCAAGGAGAGCCAGGGTTTAACATTGTGGGTATTACAGAGTTAAATTTTGAAGGTTAAAAATGTGCAACAATTAGACACCTCCATGCAGACTGAGACCATTCTGCTCCTGTGAACTTCTAAATGAACTGCAATGCCTTGCCAAAGTATTCACACCTCTTGTTATGTTGCAGCCTTATGTGAACTGCTTTAAATCAAGTTTTCCACATCAATCTACACTCCATACACCATAATGGCAAAGCACAAAACAGGATTGTGACAACTTTACAAACTCATTAAAACTGAAATAAGTACATTGCGTAAGTATTCATACCTTAGTACTTAGCACCTTTACAGCCTCAAGTCTTTTTGGGTATAATGTGACAATTTTGCACATATACATTTCACCTCATCTCTTCAGCTCTCAAGCTCTGTCAGCTTGAATGCAGGCTGGCAGACATTTTCCTCCAGAAAGGTTTGATTGGGTTCAAGCTAAAAAAAACAGCCCCACAGCATGAGGCTGATATCAGCACACTTTACTGTTGGGATTGTACTCTGAAGGTGTTTAGCATGATGCTTGGAATTGAGGCTTATTGGACCAGAGAATCTTGTTTCTCACAGTCTTGCAAATTGCTAAGTGTGTTTTCATGTGTCTTCACTGAGAGTTTGGTCACACCACCATAAAGCCCATAACAGTGGAGTGTTTCAGTGATGTTTGTCCTTCTATACGTTTCTCCCATCTCCACATAGGATCATGGAGTTCAACTAGAGAGACCATCAGCTGCTTGGTCACCTCTCTAACCAAAGCCCATGTTTATCAATTGCTCAGTTTGTCCAGGAGGCCAGCTCTAGGAAGAGTCCTGGTTGTTTCAAACTTCTTCTGTTAAGGGTAATGGAAACTACATGCTTCTGTGAACCTTCAATGCAGCAGATTTTTTTCTGAACTCTTCCCCAAATGTGTGGCTTGACACAATCCTGTTTCTGAGCTTTACAGGCAGTTTTTTTGGACCTCAGAGCTTGGTCTTTGCTCTTATATGCATTTTCAGCAGTTAGACCTTTTATTGCCTGTCCAAATCATGCTCATTCAAATGAATTTGCCACAGGTTAACTTCACTTAAAGTGTAGTAACATCTACAAGGTTTCTTTTCATTTCTAATCAATTTGCAAAGTTGTTACAAACCTGTTTTGTGCTTTGTCATTATGGTGTATCGAGTGTAGACTGATGTGGGGAAAAAAGTAAAATAACATTAGGCTGCTACATAAAAAAGGTGAAAAAATAAAGGGGTATGAATACTTTTCGCAAGGCAATGTATATGGTCCTTTATTGCTTCACTTGGACTGGGAGGGCCAAAATGCTAAACAAAAATATATGCTGTTGAAGCAGGGTTATTTTAATTAAGTAAAGCTAAAATTAAACCATAAATAGTTTTTTCATTACTTGGAAGAAACATTATAAGAGAAGTTCACTACCAGAACAAAAATTTTACAGATAATGTACTCACCCCCTTGTCATGCAAGATGTTCATGTCTTTCTTTCTTCAGTCACAAAGAAATTATGTTTTTGAGGAAAACATTTCAGGATTGGTGCCCCTACTTTGAACTTCCAAAATGCAGTTTAAATGTGACTTCAAACGATCTCAAATGCGGTTGTAAACAATCCCAGCCGAGGAAGAAGGGTCTTATCTAGTGAAACGATCGGTTAGTTTCATTAAAAATATGCTATTTGAATTTTTCTAACCTCAAACGCTCATCTCGTCTTGCTCTGCCTGAACTACCCCTGAACTGGGTATGTTGAAAAACTCCCATCGTATTTTCTATCTCAACTTCAAAAATCATTTCAAAATCAGTCTTTGCAAAGTAAACATGCAAAGAAAATCAAACACACTTAACAAAAAAGGTAAAACAATGATGTATGACGATTTTGAAGTTGAGGGAGAACATAAGATGGGAGTTTTTCCGACATGCCCTAACTGTCTTGAACAGGAAAAAAAACAGTTCAATGAGAGCAAGATGAGTGTTTGAGGTTAAAAAATATATAATTTGTATTTTTTAAAAATTAAAATAACCAATCGTTTCGCCAGATAAGACCCTTCTTCCTCTGCTGGGATCGTTTACAATGGCATTTAAACTGCATTTTGGAAGTTTAAATTTGAGGCACCATTGAAGTCCACTAAAAAAAAATCCTGAAATGTCTTCCACAAAAAACAATTTCTTTACAACTGAAGGAATAAAGACATGAACATCTTGGATGACAAGGGGGTGAGTACATTAACTGTAATTTTTTGCTCTGGAAGTGAACTTCTACTTTAACTTAAATAAAATGTAAATAAAAAACCCTTTATTTCAACTCTTCAAGAAAAATGTTCTTTTAGTTTAAAATAACCCTTGTGCGACCTTATGAACTTTTTTCCATTTCAGTTTTGTGTTTTGTTATAAGTGTGCCTGTGTTAATGCCAACTGCATAAATTTTGGCTCAGGTGTTTATTTTTATTGAAATTTCCTTAAAAAAAAAAAAAAAATCAATTTTACCCTCCGTACAAAAAATACTCATACTCAGCACCTTAAGGACAAAAATGTCCACATTGAAACCCATTAAAACTGCAATTTTTTTTTGCATATTTTCAAATTTGGCATATACATTTTTTTAAAATCTAACACTACATAAAAATATAAATGCCTCAAAATTAATGTTGTTGTTCTTCACTGACACACCCAAGAATCTAATAAGCAAAGAAAAAAAAAATCAGCATTTAGTATATGGAAATTACTACTATTTGTAATTTTTTTCATAAAAAAATCACCTGTGGCATTATGTAAACAAACCAGCATTTAAAGGGTTGCACTTCTGAAAATGAATTAATGTTATCTATGGATAAAACAGATGCTGGTTAAAAAAAATCAACATCAGTGAAAGTGGAAACAAATATCAATAAATCATATTTTTATGACAGTTTTCTGACATTTTTTGTCCATTTTGCACCTATGTGTAACTTAACTTTTTTTGAATGCACAAGGGTTAAAGTACTAAAATAAAAATCTAAAAATAACTAAAGTTGAAGTACTAAAGTAAAAAAAAAAACACTTGAAAATGAAATGACAAAAAACACAAAATTGCTCAACTTTAAGCAAGCTAACAATGAAAACAGAAAAGATTAAAAAACAAAATCAAAATATTAACAATATATTAACTATAACAGTATATTAATGATATACTGTTTACGTGTGTATGCTTTTTTTATACACAAGACTTTTTTGGACTGCGGAGTAACTTTTGAGCTTCCTCATGATACACTAATTAAACTAAATGTTTCAAAAAGCCTATGATAAGCAGATTTCAGGTGGCTTTAGGTTGACTGGTTATGAAACATGCGTGAAGAAAGAGACAGGAAATACACCACAGACCTTTTGTGGCTGGAGTACTCCATAGTGGGCAGATAGTTCATCACAGCGATGTAAACGAACTGCTGTGCATCAGCAATCACACTGAGGATTGACTGCAGGTCTGGAGTCCGGCCCTCAGCGCACAGTGAAGGAGGAGAGCTCTGTGAGAGAGAGAGAGAGGGGAAAACTTCCTCAATAATAATGACAAACAAAACTGCAATCCGCTCAGCAAACAACACCACAACAAGGAACAACATAAGCCACAAAAATTCCAAAAGCATTGACAAGAATACACAGCGTTACTATAAGCTCATTAGCTTTAATCCCTTTTATGGTGGAGCTCAATTTATTCAGTGTGCCTGTTCTCTCTTACTGATAGATAGACACTGGAATCGGTCCCGTTGAGTGATAGCTGCATGGGTGTGTCCTTATTGTACAGGGTGGAGTAGTTTTTGGGCCACTGTGCAGGAACAGTCTTGGTCTGATTGAGATACCAATAAGCCTCGAAAATCTTCCCAAGATCCTTAGCAAGACAGCTGCAGTCATACACAACCGCACCCAACTCCTTCACCTGAGCAGAGCCAACATGTCAGATATATAAAACAGACACAAAACACTATAATTCAATGGATCAATAACATTTTAATGTGTTTTAACAAAGTCTTCTGCTCACTGAAGCTGCATTTCTTTATTATCAAATACCGTAATATTGTGAAATATTGTTATCATTTAAAATAGCCATTTTCTATTTGAATATATTGTAAAAAATAATTAATTTCTGTGATCAAAGCTGAAGTTTCAGCATTATTACTCCAGTCTTTGGTGTCACATGATCCTTCAGAAATCATTTTAATTGCTGATTGGCTTGCTCTGCTTAATATTACTCTCTAAAGCCAACTTACTGAAACTTATAACTATTTCTGCTATTTACTATATACTATGTACTGCTATTTCTGAGACTAACACTTCTGACTGCTACTCCTAGAGCTTTAACTCTACAAACTCCAACTGAGACTCGAGTTGTTATATCTTTTCTCACTGATCGGACTTACGATTTTCCTAAAATGTACAAATAAAACTGGGAAAAATGCTAGAAACATGCAAGTAACTTGATAATCATGCAAGCAACACGCTAACATGCTAGTAACATGCCAGTAACTTGCTAATAATGCTGGAAACATGCTAACAACATGCTAGTAACATGCTAATCATGCTCAAATCATTTTAACAACATGTTAGTAATATGAATCATGCTAGAAACATGGTAGTAACTTGCTAATCATGTTAGAAACATGCTAGCAACATGCTAATAACACACTAATCATGCTCAAAATCATGGTAACAACATGTTAGAAACTTGCTAATCATGTTAGAAACATGCTAGCAACATGCTAATCATGGTAACAACATGCTAGAAATATGATAACCGTGCTAGAATAATGCTACCATCTCAGTAACTTGCTAAACATGTTATCAACATGCTGATCATGATAAAATCATGTTAACAACATGCTAGTAACATGTTAATCATGTTAAAAACATGATAGCAACATGCTAATCATGCTAGCAACATGTTAATTATTGTAACAACATGCTAATAAAATGCTAGTAACTTGATTATCATCATAACATGTTAGTGACATGTAATCATGTTGGCAACATACTAACATCATGCTATCTAATCTTCCTGTTCTAGCTTTCTCAAGCCAACTTCAAAGTTTGTCTTGACAAACTTTTTTTTATCTAGTTTTACAATTGTGCTACATTTTTTTTCAGCATGAATAAAAATAAATAAAAAGCTTAACAGAACAGCATTTATTTTGAAGTTTTTTGTTTTGTTATCTTTACTTTTTATTTCACTTTAACAGCTGAGTAGATTTTTTTTCAGGTTTCTTTGATAAATAGAAAGTTCAGAAGAACAGCATTTATTTAAATTTATTTGCATATTAGAATGATTTCTGAAGGATCATGTGACACTGGAGACTGGAGTAATGATGCAGAAAATATTACCACTTTTGCTGTGTTTTGGATCAAATAAACGCAGGCTTGGTGAGCAGAAGAGACTTTTGACTGGTATTGTTCTTCTTCTATGATGCATGTATGAGTAGGTGAGGAAACATGTATCCAACCATGTGGTATTTAAAGGTTATAGGCCATCATCCTTGAAAAAAAAAAAAAAGACCAAAAATATGACTGACCTGTGTTAGTGACCTCCAGTCCATATTGGCACTTCCTATATAAACGTGTTTCTTATCCACAATCCAGAATTTAGTATGCAGCACACCAGACGTCAGCTCTCGCATATTCACCGTCCGCACATCAGCTCCTGCAAACAGTAAGGCATTAGGGCTGTCACTATCGATTATTGTGGTAATCGAGTAATCGGATAATTATAATTTTTTTGTAATAATAAAAAAAGGCATAAGTTAACAATAGCCTTTAAAATGACTTAAAGGGATAGTGCACTCAAAAATGAAAATTTGATGTTAACTGCTTACCCCCAGGGCATCCAAGATGTAGGTGACTTTGTTTCTTCAGCAGAACACAAACGAAGATTTTTAACGAAAACCGGTGCAGTCTGTCAGCCAAATAATATGAGTGGATGGGCACCAAACCTTTAAAAGTAAACAAAAACATGCACAGACAAATCCAAATTACACCCTGCGACTCGTGACGATACATTAATGTCCTAAGACACGAAACGATCGGTTTTTGTGAGAAACTGAACAGTATTTTTATCATTTTTACCTTTGATACACAGCATCTGTCCTGAGCACGAGTTTAGCATCAGGCACGTTACATGTGAACGCGCTCTGACGTAGTATACGCAAAAGCTGGAAGCGATCTGGCGCATTGTTTACACAGAGCACAGAGATTGTGGATATAGCGGCTATTCAAAATGGTAATTACTTGCGCTTATCCTGATTGTTCAAACCGATTTAAAGCTAAAAGATTACGTTAGCTTGTGCAAACTCATCCGGGATTTTTCACGGATTTCCCTTTCCAGCGTTTGCTCAGGACAGATGGACGTGGCTGTGTATCAAAGGTAAAAAATGATATAAATACTGTTCAGTTTCTCGCAAAAACCGCTCAATTCGTGTCTTAGGACATCAATGTATCATCACGAGCCGGAGGGTGTAATTTGGATTTGTCTGTGCATGTTTTTGTTTACTTTTAAAGGTTTGGAGCCCATCCACTTCCATTATTTGGCTGACAGACTGTACCGGTTTTTGTTAAAAATCTTCGTTTGTGTCCTAATGAAGAAACAAAGTCACCTACATCTTGGATGCCCTGGGGGTAAGCAGATAAACATCAAATTTAAATTTTTGGGTGAACTATCCCTTTAAGTAAATATATAATAGCAACGAGGCAATAATAATTAGTTCAAATAAAGTATCAAAAGCAAGTAGTCACATAAATTTATTGAACAGAACTGTTCAAATTCATAATGTATTATAAACAGTAAAGCTAATGTACATTATGCGTTATAACAAATGCCTGCAGAGAGCGCCAACGGACTGACGATTGTTATTTGTTTAATCCTTGTTTAATATTGACTCAACAAATATTTAATTCAAATGTCATCTTAAACTGTAATATTTGGCCATTTCTTTATGACAGAAATGCTGCAGGCACTGTAATTTGTTGAATATGTGGATATCAAAACATGTAAACTCAGGGCGAGGGTTTAAACTTTTATTTTGAAATCGTTATGGACAGTTAGCTCTTCTGTTCAACGTTGCTCCATTTTATTAAGGTTTATGGGCATTTGCTTATGCACAGCTCTCACCACAGCATTTGAGTCAGGATGAGCTCTGGACTTTGACTGGGCTTTTGCAACACCTTCATTCTTTTCTTTTCAGCCATTCTGTTGTAGATTTTCTGGTGTGCTTGGGATCATTGTCCTGTTGCATGACCCAATTTTGACCCAACTTTAGCTGTCAGACAGATGCCCTCACATTTGACTCAAGAATTCTTTGATATACAGAGGAGTTCATGGCCGACTCAATGACTGTGAGGTGCCCAGGTCCTGTAGCTACAAAACAAGCCCAAAATTATCAGCCCTCCTCCAGCATGCTTGTCTTTTGGTATGAGGTGTTTGTGCTGATACGCTCTTTAGCTTTTCACTAAACTTGGCGCTGTGCATCATGGCCAAACATCTCCACTTCGGTCTCGTCTGTTCAAAGGACATTATTCTAGAAGACTTATGTTTTGTTCAGATGCAACTTTGCAGACCTAAACTGTGCTGCCATGTTTTTTTTTTTAGATAGATGAGGCTTTCCTTTGCCAAGTCTTCTAAACATGCCATTTTTGTCCCATATTTTTCTAATGGTATTGTCATGAACTTTATCCGTTAACATGTTAACTGAGGCCTGTAGAGTCAGCAATATTTTATTGAAACATATTTCAAATCTAAAAATGTGAGTAGATTAGCATTACTACTGGATCTGTATCAGTGGATGGTTTGTTAACAAATTCTTGTATTTTGGAATTACTTAGTGCAAAAAAATAAAAATAAATAAACAACATAAAATATTGACGAATTCTGCATCATGTCTGATTCATTCCAGTAGCATATATTGCAGTTATAAACAATATATATTGCAGTTATAAACAGAGATGTGTCCTTGTTTTACACAAGAAAACAATGCTACATGTTGTTAGTGTTTTTTAGCTCATTGTTTTGTGGGTGACAAAGTGTGTTTGTCGGCTGTCAACCTTTGCTAGTGTTCTGGAAGAATAAGTTTATTTGAGACCTGAATAAAGTGTTTTGGTAGTTGTAGTGCATTTTGAATGTGAAATGAACTGCTTTGCCAAGCTGAAAGTCGGTTAGGAGAATTGTGTAAGAGTTTTGCAAAAGTGACCTAAGTATTGAGAAATGTGTCCTAGCGTCTGTAAAAAACTGTAATATGTGGAATGCACCACTTCCGGTATTTAGCCGATTACTCGACATGGGCAAAATGCAATCGATGATTTTTTTAAATCACATACTCGAAAAGAATCGAGGAGGAATCATTACAGCCCTATAATAAGGGATTATTTAATATGTGCTGATATATTTTTGCATATAAACATCAAGCTGACTTACCAGAATCAGTCAGGAACTTAATGTCATCCGTAGGTTTTTTATCTGGTTTACTGACTGCAATTCGGACAGACACTTTCCCCGAGAGCTGCCCTAATTCCCGCAAAATCTGCTCACCCTAGAATGAACATATCACTTGGGTAAGATGTCACTAACAAAATCTATTATTCAGTGAGAAGCCAGTGAACACCACATCCAAACCTGATTAGCTGTGGCCTCTTGTGTGTGCGTGTCGTCATTAGTCAGAGTCCAGTAAAAGGAGGCGATGTCCAGACTGCTTTGAGCACCAGATATAAGATTGAGCCAGCCTTCGTATATGGATTGGTGAGCGGTTGAGGAGTTAAACACCAGTCCCTCAGGAATACTCTCCACTAAAACAATCCTATAAATGGCATACATAAACTATAGAGGGCAACAAAGCTACAAATGCAAACTTCATTGAAAGTGCAGATGTGAAACTGTGGTTAACCTCATTTACCAGTGGACCACTAAAACACTCAAAAATAAAGACGTGTGACAGAATGACAAGTGACCCAAATAAAGTCTCTACCTGCAGGGATCAGTACAGGTTTCTCTTATTAGATGTTCCTGCTGTCCAGATGATTTTGAGGAGGAGGAGGATGATGTTGCCATTGGAACAAGCAGGCTTTGGAGTGACAGGAGTATCAACAATACTGTGGTTAAACTGGTGAGGATGATCAGACACCTGTAATACTAAACACAGAGATGGATACATTCAAGGCTTCTGGGCAACAACAGAGATATAAGAGGTAATGTACAGTTACTGGTCAGCATTACCAAAACAAACCCTAACAATCCCAATCAACAATCCAATTTTTTTTTTGAAAGAAATTAATACTTTTATTCACCAAGGATGTGATTAATTCACAAAAAGTGCTAGCATAGATTTACATTGTTGGAAAAGATCTATATTTTGAATAAATGCTCTTTAACTTGTTATTCACTAAAGAATCGTGAGGAAAGGAATCACAGGTTCCGAAAAATATTTGGCAGCACAACTAATAAATCAGCATATTAGAATGATTTCTGAATGATCATGTGACACTAATGGCTGATGAAAATTCAGCTTTGTATGACAGGAATTAAATCTATTTTAAAGTATATTAAAATAAAAACATTATTTTATCTTGTAATAACATTTCGCAATATTACTGTTTTTTTCTGTATTTTTGATCAAATAAATGCAGCCTTGATGCTCATAAGAGACTTCTTGAAAAAACATTACAAGTCTTACTGATCCCAAACTTTTGAGCGGAAGTGTATATGGGATATTTAACTGTTCTAAGATTTTCAAAATGAGCATTCATTGGCTGTGGAAACTTTTTAATGAAAGCATATGAAACCAATTGCTCTATAGCAGCAATAATAAAATTATGCATATCCTTTGGGATTTTAAGTTATTTAGATCTTGTTTAGATCTTTTTGTGTGTAAATTTACACAAACTCTTGGAACTACACTACAGTAAAAATGTTAATATTTTTATTTTTTTATAATTTCTATAAATTGAAACAATGAAAATATGAGAATGTATCATGCATTTGTTGGCCATCTGGTGAAAAAAGCTAATCCATATGACTTAATATCAGGTCAGAAATTGTTATTATGCTATGCATGTTTTGATCACATTTAAGAAACCATTTTTTTAAAGAAAAAAATGCCCAAACAGCTTATTAGAGTTAATTATGCATGCTTAATTCTTATTTTTACCAATAGATTACCTTAATGTTGAGCTTTAAAAACACTAAATATTGTAACTTTATTTTATACATTTATATTTATAACATTTATTTTCACATTGTACATTATGTTGTGAGGCCCACATTTACACTGCAATTAATGCTTTTCTTTAGATTTTTTGTCTTGTTTCCAGCCAAAATATCGAAAAATTCTTAAATTAAAAAGATGATTTTCTAGATGAGTAAAAATTATTATTATTATTATTTTATATTATGAGTTTTTGTTTGGAACAACTGGGTAAGCAAATACCCCCAAATCTTATATCAAACAGAAAACAAGATTATTTTTCTTACCCCATTGGCAGATTATTTTGCTTGTTTCAAGCACTTGAAACGCACTTAATTTTGACTTTTTTTTTTTTTTACTTTAATCTAGAAAATCCTTTTAGATATTTTGGCTGCAAACAAGACTAAAAACTTTTATATCTCCTGACCACTAGGTGGCACTGTGACGAAACACTGCAGGTAGCCTTAGGTCATGCTTGTTATAACACACACCAAGTTTGGTCTCAATATTCCAAAGCGTTGCAGAGATATGGCCTCACTTCCATTTTTGAACGTTTTTCGTAGAATTAATTAGCGCGTTATTCGATAACGGTTTGTTCAATCAACTTGAATTCCATAACTTTTTGCCTGCATGGTCTGAAGATGATCTGAGCCAATTTTGGTGAAAATCAGACAAACCGTCTAGGACGAGTTCGAAAAAGTAGGTTTTACAAACAATAAATTATTGAAAAAAACTAAACCTTCCGATTTTTGAAATTTGGTGTTCATTCGACTCAGCATGACCCAAGGATTCAGAGAAAATTGGAATTTTGATTTTATGGCTTACGGTTCAAACGTTATCAGCAAAAAGAAAGTGAAAGTTTGGACAAGTGGTGGCGCTAGAGAGTTTGAGTTAGAGACTTCAAACTTGCTATGGTTAAAGTTGAGACTGTCCTCTATCAGTGTGCCAAATTATACAACTTTCCCGCAAGCGGTTCTATGGGCTGCCATAGACTTGCGGCGGAAGAATAATAATAATAAGAAACAGAACGAAAACAATAGGTGACTACGCACCTTCGGTGCTTGGCCCCTAATTATTGGAATGCCATGACCATGATAGACTAATTTAATACCTTTTGTGAGCCAAGATGTGTTTCTCCTCTGCTTTGCTCCACGTCAACCATCTTGATTAAAACATGAAAATGAATTGTAGTTGAACAAACATAGTGTCTTGAGTTTGCACAGAAATGTATAAATCACAACCAGTAGATACAGTTGAGGTCAAAAGTTTACATACAAAACATAATGCATGTTATTTTTTTAGCACTGACCTGTATAATATATTTCAGATAAGAGACATTTACATATAGTCCACAAGAGAAAATAATAGCTGAATTTATAAAATTGACCCCGTTCAAAAGTTTACATACACCTGATTGTTTGTTTTGTGATCGTTTTTCATGAGTCTTTCTTTGGTTTCTCAGCATTCTGGCGTATTTGAACCCTTTCCGACAATAACTATGATTTTGAGATCCATCTTTTCACACTAATTTTGCAGATTCTGCAAGGTGTATGTAAACTTTTGACCTCATCTGTAACTCAAAGCAATAAGCTCTTTTAAGGAGCACTGTAGAATCACAATCAATTCTAATCACAAAATGTATAACCTACCTTTTCGTATGGTATTTCTGACTTCATTGTTTTAAGGTTTACCAGCGTCTTTGGAGGAAATACAAATTCTATAAAATGAAAGATGAGTTAGTCTTACTCTAGGGAATCTATTCGTGTAAGCATGTAAACTGGTGATAGTGAATGTTTGTGTACGCGTTTGTGCCATTCATTGTTCTGTTTCCTGTGTTCCACAGACACAGGCTTTTTGCCAACTCATTACACCGAAAGAGCCAGACGTCAGCATTAGTGGTTACAGACTGAACAGCCAGATGACTGACACACAAGTCTTGATGAGCTTGCCAAACCTTTCACACACAGCGGGCACTCTGGGACATCATCTGATTTAAAAGTGGAAGTGTTTTTAAAGACGCAAGGAAAATTAAGAAATGTAGATGCAGTGCAGAGTTATGATAGTCATGAGCACAAGGTCACGTGACTGAGCTTCCTGATAGTAACGTGATCAAGTTGAGCGTTTTCTGTAATAGTTTGTGATGTGCTGAAAAACCTGTTGCACAAAATCTACTACATGCCTTTTGTCCTTGGCTTCATACTTTTTATGCATGTAAAAGAATTTTTAGGATTACTCTAATTACTCTAAACTGAAATCTTTACTACTTTTAGATTAACATTTACTGGACTGAAGTAACTTTCCAACTACATAATACATATTAAATATGATCTATGAGGCTTTTGAGGATTTGTTCTTGTATTGCACTGCATTATGTTTAGCCTCCACAACAAAAACTACAGAGATTTGATCATAAAACGAAGCATTTAAAAGGACAGTTCACCAAAAATAAAAATTCTGTCATTAATTACACACTTTTATGTCATTCCAAACCAGCAAGACCTTTGCTGATCTTCAGAACACAAATTAAGATATTTTCTTATATAAGATGACATTTTGATAGCATTTAATGTAAATCAGTGAGTGTGACTACTTACATAATATGCGTATAATTATCAGTTGCCACTCAAAATTATATTTAAATGAGAATTTTGTCATTAATTACTCACCCTCATGTCGTTCCAAAGCCATAAAACTTTTATTCATCTTCGAAACAAATTAAGATATTTTTGATGAAATCCGAGAGCTTTCTGACACTGCATAGACATCAATGCAACTACCACTTTTAAGGCCCAGAAAGGCAGTACATTTTTATTATTTTTGTTTTCTTTGTGCACAAAGAGTATATTCGTAGCTTCATAAAATTACAGTTGAACCACTGATGTCACATGGACTATTTTATCAATGTCCTTGCTACCTTTCTAGGCCTTGAACGTGGCATTGCTGTTTACGCAGGGTCAGAAAGCTCTTGGATTTCATCAAAAATATCTTAATTTGTGTTCTGAAGATGAAGTCTTATGGGTTTGGAATGACATTAGAATGAGTAATTAGTGACAGAATTCTCATTTGTGACCCTGGACCACAAAACCAGTCTTAAGTCGCTGGGGTATATTTGTAGCAATAGCCAAAAATACACTGTATGGGTCAAAATTATTGATTTTTCTTTTATGCCAAAAATCATTAGGAAGTTAAGTAAAGATCATGTTCCATGAAGATTTTTTGTAAAATTCCTACTATAAATATATCAAAATGTAATATTTGATTAGTAATATGCATTGTTAAGAATTTAATTTGGACAACTTTAAAGGTGATTTTCTCAGTATTTCCATTTTTTTGCACCCTCAGATTCCAGATTTTCAAATAGATGTATCTCGGCCAAATATTGTCCTGTCCTAACAAACCATACATCAATAGAAAGCTTATTTATTGAGCTTTCATATGATATATATATATATCTCAGTTTTGTAAAATTTAACCTTATGACTGGTTTTGTGGTCCAGGGTCACATTTATGGGTAAACTATCACATTAATTATCATTTTAATAAGAAATATTGTTGGAAAATATAGAGTGACAACTGATAATTATACACATATTATGTGTCTGATATACTGTCACAAAGTTTTCACTGATTTACATTAAATGCTATAAGAATTTCAACTTTCTTTTGGGCCATGTAAATAACATATGCACCAAATTTCATATTTTTGGTCAGTTTAGTTTTTTTTAAGATGTTCTTTTGTTTTATCTAATAGCTCAGGAAGTATTGTTTACATTATTATTTCACGTGTCAGGTTTGCAGGGTTAATAAAGAAGAACAAGTCTTAAACTTTGAAATATATTTAATATATTTCACTCTTTCAGGCACTCTTTTACTGTAACTGTGGGTAAACGAGAACATGGTCTCTTTCGCAAAAAGAGTCCTCACATGAGTCCAATCATGTGCACTAAGAAGTCCTGAAGATACTTCTACAATACAAAACATATATACACTATCTATGCAACCTTAAAAGAATAATTCGCCCTATAAAGAAAAATGGCCAAACAGGTTTGGAACAATACGAGACGAGGGTGAGTAACTGATGACAAAACACTTCAGGGTGAAATATCCTTTCAACTAAGACCATCTAAAAAATTGCAAATACACTGCAACACTATGTACTGACATTTATTCAAATAATCTGCCTAAAAAACTTACCCTAGTGAGCAAGATAGCGTCTTGGTAGCGTCCAAAAAGCTGTCTAGATAGGCAACTTACTAGTGTTTGACACACAGCCATGGTCTATTTTTGCTTCCGTAAGTGTAATGTAAACACAAGTGTAAAATAACACATTTGTTGTTATATACTTAATGCGCACACATAATCTTTGTCAGCGCAACTTAAAGGAAATGTTAAGAAAAGGTATAGGAAATAAAAGACATACCTGTGATCTAACAGCTCACAAAGCAAACCATCCCGTCTGAGACACAGCGGTAAATCAGCTATCAATGAGCTCTATTTACAGATGAAAACAAGTGCTTTCTGTTAACAATAACGAGGAGAAATCGGCGTAAACAATGACTGCAGTTCAGTGTTTGCAGTACACTGTTGTCGTTCTTGAGCTCCGAGCGAGTGCACTGT
Organism: Garra rufa; assembly: GCF_049309525.1. Lineage (NCBI taxonomy): Eukaryota > Metazoa > Chordata > Actinopteri > Cypriniformes > Cyprinidae > Garra > Garra rufa. The sequence continues at coordinate 8,864,552 of NC_133371.1, forward strand.
ATCGGGCTCGTAAGTCACGTGATCATATTTTAAGTGACCTATGGTGGAAAGCCATGAGAGTGACGCAGGCTGTGAAAATTCACATCAGTTTTATCAAGGTTTCCGTGTTTAAAAAGGGTATTTTAGAGAAACCAGAAACAATAGCACATCGGTTAATTTGTTATGTAACGCGTTGTTATCAGGTTATTTTTGCTTAGTTGTGCTGTTTCTAGTGCCACATTGTTTTATTAGTACATTCCAACCGCTATAGGTATGTGCCAAAAAAATTTTATATCAAGGGAAAGTCCATTTATTTCAGTGATTTGTTTCAAAAAGTGAAACTTGTATGTTATATTAGTTCACTACACACAAAGTGAAATATTTCAAGCCTTTATTTGTTTCAATTTTAATGATTATGGATTAAAGACAAAAAAAATCCAGTATTTCACAAAATTAGAATATCATGACAAAGTTCAAGATTGTAGGCTCCCTGTGTCCCAATCTAGTCCGCTAATTAATGCAAAACTCCTGCAAAGGTTTCCTCAGCCTTTACATTGTCTCAGTGTGGCTTAGTTAGTAGGCTTCAGAATCATGGGGAAGTGTGCTGACTTGAGGATTGTGCAGAAGACCATCATTGACACCCTCCATAAGGAGGACAAGTCTCAAAAGGCAATTGCAAAAGAAGCTGGATGCTCACCAAGCGCAGTATCGAAGTATATTAACAGAGTGTTAAGAGGAAGGAAAAAATGTGGCCGGAAAAGGTGCACAAATGACAGGGATGACCGTAGCTTTGAGAGGATTGTCAAGCAAGGGTGGTTCAGAAATCTGGGAGAGCTTCATAAGGAGTGGACTGAGGCTGCTGTCAGTGCATCAAGAACCACCACTTACAGACATCTGCATGACATGAGCTACAGCTGGAGAATTCCATGTGTCAAGCCACTCCTGAACCAAAAACAACGTCAGAAGCATCTGTGCTGGGCTACGGAGAAAAAGTACTGATCTGTTGTCCAGTGGTCCCAAGTCCTGTTTTCAGATGAAAGCAAATTTTGCATTTCATTTGGAAATCAAGGTCCCAGAGGAAGATCAAAGAGGCACAAAAGTCAAGCTGCTTAAAGTCCATTGTGAAGTTTCCACAGTCAGTGATGGTTTGGGGAGCATGTGGTGTGGGTTCATTATCTTTTATCCAGTCCACAGTCAACGCAGCTGTCTACCAGGAAATTTTAGAGCACTTCATGCTTCCTGCTGCCGACAAGCTTTTCGGAGATGATGATTTTATTTTCCAGCAGGATTTGGCACCTGCCCACAAAGCCAAAACTAGCAGTACCTGGTTTAATAGCCATGGAATAACTGTACTTGATTGGCTGGCAAACTCACCTGACTTAAACCCCATTGAAAATCTATGGGGTATTGTCAAAAGGAAGATGATGGAACATAATACAGTACATTAACACACTTTTCAGAATGTTTCAAATCTTTTTTTTATTGGTCACGTGAAATATTCTAATTTTGTGAAATACTACAAGTAGATTTGTTTTTGTCTTTAATCCATAATCATCAAAATTGAAACAAATAAAGGCTTGAAATATTTCACTTTGTGTGTAGTGAACTAATATAACATACAAGTTTCACTTTAAAAAAAAAAAATGATTGAAATAAATGGACTTTCCCTCGATATTCTAATTTTTTGGCACATACCTGTAAAGTGCCAAAATGTGTGTAATGTGCACTTCAAAAGAAATGTACAAAAGCGATTTTATGTTCATAGAAAGCAGATTAAATCTGTCTAATTTTAAGGTTTTTAAATACGTTTTTGGAGAATAAAAAGTCAAAATTTGGTTGAAGTAATGTTACACTGTCATTTAGTGTAACACAATATTTATGTAAAAAATGCAAAGTACATGTTTATTCTGACTTGTACATTATTAAAATATATAAAAGTATAAGGGAGCATAATACATTTTATTGTGTTTTAAATTAGTAAAAAATTCTTACTGATAAATGGGCAAAACCTAGGATAGTGACAAACTTTAAAAATGTAGAATTACAACTAATTACTAGTATTTAGTGTGAAAGTAATTGCCTTTTAATATGTCATAAATAGATTTTTGTTGTACATATGCCTGACAAGATTGACATTGAATGACATTTTAGTGGGTGTAAATTAGGGGGAAATGTTTGATATTTATTTTTTGCTCAGAAAAACAAAAACAAAAATGCAATTAAATTAACTTTTTCAGATTTTTTTTTTGAAAAAAAAAAAAAAACAATTTAAATCAGTATTACACTTATTGTTTTTATGCTTAAATGCTTTTTCGTCTTCGACACGTAACAAAACATGGCCAGGTTAAAGCATCAAATCAAATTTTTGGTCTCAGATTTCTTTTGATTTCAGAAGACTTTTTGGGTATAATATGTCACAGTTCACTTTATTCTGCTATCCTCACTTACATAAATGAACTATAGTGTACAGTACTAAACTATATTGGTGTCTATCTGTTGTCTGAATAATAATTTTTTGACTGAGCATAAAAGCAACACAGACTAATGTTGCTGTATTTACTTTTTTAAATACATAAAAATAGTAGAGATTTAGCCTACTATTTTATGTGAATTTTATTTATTTATAAATTTATTTATAATTTATAATTCATTATTACTATAATTTCCACACATTTCTATCAGTTAACACAAATGTATTTGGTCCATATGTTTCAAATAAATAAATAATAGTACTTCACGCAGTTCTACAGTGTTTGCACGTGGTAATTTCTTAATTAATTATATGTAATTTCTTATAATTATATTTACGTTTAAAGAAACACTCTTGACTTCTAAATGTATGTTCAAAGCGGTAAATTAATGCAACAGTCAGTTAATGTAACGTCTATTTATGAGTTGTGTGTTTTCTCCAGCAGAGGGCGATGTGGGACTACATTTCATTTGAAGACTAAAAGCACACGCAGTGAAGCTGGTAACTGTGAATTTAGTTTATGATGCTAAAATAATGCGGTGAGGTGACAGAGAGTGTTTAATTATTTATTCATGTTAATCTCCAGAGGCAGTTCCTTTAAATAAAACTTCATCATAAAGCTGGCAGACAAAACTAGCCTATCCACCGTGCCACATGTCTAGACTATGTTTACGAAATGGCTCTTCAGAAACCTCATTTAGGCCGACAAATTGAATGATATTATATTTGATAATGCTCATTTTGAAAGACTCAGGACAATTATCCTAGTTGTCAGTCAAAGCTAGCGTGGTAAAAAAAAAAAATCTCTATAAGTCACAAACTTTGAATTGTATTTTCTTGGAAGGAGTCAAAATATTGGCTGCGCAAATTCATAAAGTGAACAAACGTGTACGTGAAAGGATTCCTTGTCTATCGTTGTTTTAGAGTTCACTCAGACCGGTATATCTGCCCTCGGGCTGTACGGCAGTTATGGGAGAGTCAGGAACCTGCCGCTTGTCCAGGATGCAGTCAGGTGTCTATCCTTAAAAAAAAAAAAAAGTTTCACGTTACTGCACTGACGTTAACGGATGAGTCTTAAGGCCTCCAGCTAACAGGGAAACGTCTCAGAACTTTATGAACAAACGTTCTTCCAGTTACATTAATAGAACGCTCGCTCAAAGTTATCCGGTCTTTAATATCGTTTGCAAAATGTTAGCGTAAAAATAGTATTTATATACATCGTTCATGATCTTTTTTCTCTGAAACGTTTTAGTTTAAAAACATTATTACTTACTAAGTCACTACTGTTATAGAGAAAATTCTAAAGTAACATTCTCATTGTTTGCAAAATGACAAAATGGAACGTTCCCTTAATGTTTTTTCGAATGTTCGCACAACCAAGAAATTACGTTGTAAACCATTTTAAAATGATCGCCTCAGAACTTAATCGGAACATTATCAAAACGTTCTCAAACTTATTTTTTATTAGCTGAGCTGTCCCTCTTCTTTTTCTGTTAGCTTTTTAATTGTAATAATAGTTGAGTCAGCTTTCTACCCTTGAAAGAGATTATAATCATCTGTTTAATTGTTTAACGAAAGATAACGTTGTATTTTGTTTAAAATGTTGTCCTTTTTTTTCTAAAAAATAAAAATGAATCATAAAGTGGATCATAACAATGACCAGCCATCAACAGCAAGAACATATTGAGTCATTTTTATGACCCACATCTTTCTTTAATTGGATACTGTCATGTATTGCTCATATATTCCTGTGAAATTTTTCCTGGAACTGAAAATAACAAGATAATTTCTTCATTGACACTGTTAGTTGTAACACAATATTATTGATGTATTATATATACAGTCAAACCAAAAATTATTGAGACACCAGATATAATTTTTTAATAATCCACAAAGAACCTTTAACATCTGAAGAACCTTTCTGTTTCACAAAAGGTTCTTTGTGGCAAAAGAAGGTTCTTCAGATTATAAAAAGGTAAGAAAGAGATGGTTCACATTTGCTTAATGCTTCTTTGTGGAACCAAAAACGGTTCTTCCGTGGCATCGCTGTGAAGAACCTTTTTCATTTTTAAGAGTGTTTTGCTTGAGTTAATTGCTAATGCAACCTTTTTACACCACAGACTGAACAAAATGAATTACTTCTTGGTAATTGCTCAACCAAGTATTGATATTTGTGTAAATATTGTCATACTAACACTTGAATATTTTTGGTTGAGTGCAATCCATTACATACCTTTCTATCAAAGTTATCTGACATTATCAAGATGAATTTGTTCTGACACAGATTCCTTGTCATATTTTATTGCCGTCTGAATACATTTTGGTTTGTCTTTGTGTTTGTTAGTGCTATAAGTGCTATAAGTTAACCATCTATGTCATGTCTATCTGTATTAGATAAGGCGAATGTTGTGTGTACATTACAACTGGTTACTTCATTAGTATGCAACTAGACGCTTCAGAGGTGGAGTCACTACAACAGACAATTAAGAACGTACTCACAAAAGCTGTGTATTTTAATCACAAGGCTAAACATTTTATTGATTGTTCTTATGAAAATGTGAGCAGTTGTAAATGATATTTATATTCCCTTTAACCACGTGCCTTGCTTTTAATACAGCAGACGTCATAATGCCCGTGTTCTCCTCTATTCTCATGTTTCACTCACCTATACACATCATAAACCCAGGTTAGTCATTTCCCACCTGCCCATTTGCTTTTACCTGTTCTAAAAACGAAACCTGTGTCGTAAACTGGCCTCTTATAATCCTACAAAACTTATGCAATATCCTGCCAGATGAAAGGAGACTTTAAAAACACTTTATTGGAAAATAAGTCTCCCTCCACCCTGCCATTCGAAGTCTCCTTTAAACAGCCCATGCGGAGAGAGAATAAAAACAGGCCAGTATTTGCTCTCTGGCGCTGTATCTCTGATAAATGTCACCTGTATGTTCTCATCGTGTGTGTGGTTGGATGAAATGAACGTGAAAAGCAAAAGCACAAGCACAAGCACACACACATGCATAGGATGGTGTAAATGTTGACTGAGAGTGATTGTAGGCATGTATTGTCGAATGTGTGGGCTTCGGAAAACTCTTCACCTTTGCCGGTTTTATTTGTTCTTTTTTTTTTTTTGGCCAGGATCAAGGAAAAGACAGAAACCTACATCTATGACCACCCAAACACGGAAGTAACCAGGACACACCCGGAGTCATAAACCGTGGCAAAAGGCCAAACCTTTGGAGCGTATGCAGATACCCGAAGCTCAATTCCTGGTAACTGAACAATAGTATAAAAATAAGGAGAGATAAACACAACAGTGGAAGATGTGTAATAAAGTTTACTCCTCCATCTTACTAAAACAAACTGTTTGGATGGCAATGAAGGGTTGATTTGACATTTGCAATAACAATTATTTGTATTACTGTTTATTTTGATACAATATAATTTAACTGTTCACTTCATGATTTAGCATTGGTTCACGTATTTCATTCATCTTTTGATACGTGTGGTGAAAGTAACCAGCCCACGTTTGTTCTGTTATAAATGTGGCTGTGAAATAACCTGCATGTCAGGTTGGTCTATTGGCCACCTGCATCATCTCTGACCAGGATGCGGTTTGTAATCCCGAGGCTCGGAGCCGGCCATTGTCAAAGTCACATAGCGTGGAAAGGCTCCAGACACAACCTGTACACACCCGCCTCTGGCAGACCTCGCCCTTTCCAATACAGATTCATCCCGGCTTATCTTTATAGTCTGCTTCTCACGGCTTTGCTTGAAACAGATCTGATCTTGAATGATCTGATGCTGAAAAGGAAATTATAACAATCATTTTTTTTGTCTTTGATAAAGTATTACCTCTTTAAGTTTCTCTTAGTGCTTAGTATACTACTTTTTTGTCAGCCAAACCCCTAACATAAAATATTATGATATTATGGAATATTAAGGCCAGACGCTGCAGGTGAATAGGATAAAAAAAAAATAATAATAATAAAAAAAAAATAGTTATCGCCTTATTTACCCAGTTTGATTGATTACATTGATCATTGCAAACATTTTTTGTATTACAAGTTTTCTAAAATGTTAGGTTTAAATATGCAAATGAGGCAGTATTTAATGAAATATGCACTGATTTGCAAATATTTCTAGTACAAAAATCTAAACACTGGATCAAGTCAGTTTCAAAATTCTTGTTTAATTTTTTTGACCTATAGAGTCAAATGTTTTTACAGAGGGAATTTTGAGTATCTAATTTTGTCCACTAGGGTGGATTTTTCTCATTGTAGGGTGGTTGTGTACACAAACTATTTTTAACTAAATTTATTGAAATCATTTAAAGTTGAGGCTAAGAAATTTTAAACCTAAATTCAACTGATCAAACCTGAAACTTAATAATAATTACTTGAATTAACCTAAATTAAATGAAGTCTTACAACTTTAAAGTCATTTTCTTTTTAATGTCATCTGTGAAAAACTTTCAATAAGGTCTCATTAGTTAGCATTAGCTAATGCATTAATTAACATTAAGTAACAATCAGTAATTAATTTGTTATAGTATTTTAAAATCATTAGTTAACAAAAATGCAACTGTTCATTGTTAGTTCCTGTTACCTCGGGTCCATTAAATAATATAAACAGACACAAATTTTGATATATCAACAAATGAAATTTTATTGTAAAGTGATATACACTATCAGTCAAAGTTTTTGAACAGTAAGTTTTTTTATGTTTTTTGAAAGAAGTGTCTTCTGCTCACCAAGCCTGCATTTATTTGATCCAAACTAAGTACAGCAAAACAGTACAATTCTGAAATATTTTTACTATTTAAAGCAACTGTTTTCTATTTGAATATATTTTAAAATGTATTTATTCCTTTGATTTCAAAGCTGAATTTTTAGTACCATTACTCCTGTCATACGGTCCTTCAGAAATCAGACTAATATGCTGATTTGATGCTCAAAACCCAAATGACTCCAAGCTTTTGAAAGGTATAGTGTATAATGTTACAATTACAAAAGCTTTTTATTTCACATAAATGCTGATCTTGGATCATTCTATTCATCAAAGACTCCTGAAAATAATAAATGTTTCTTGAAAAGTAAATCATCTTATTAGAACGATTTCTAAAGAGTCATGTGACACTGAAGACTGGAGTAATGATGCTGAAAATGTAGCTTTGATCACAGGAATAAATTACATTTTAAAATATATACAAATAGAAACAGTTATTTTAAATAGTAAAAATATTTCACAATTTTACTGTTTTGTGGTACTTTGGATCAAATAAATGCAGGCTTGGTGAGCAGAAGAGACAAATGAACTATAATAACCGATTACACTTTTGTTTCTCTTAACCTAAATTGTATATTTATATATCTCAATCTAATTATACTGAATGAAAGTGAAATCAATTAATCTGACTCACAACTTTATTGTTTTTCTCATTAAAATGATATTGAACTGCTCTGAAGTGAAGCCAGTTCAATTGTTTATGAAGGTCCTGTACACACTAACCGTATTTTCTAACTGAATATTGGCAGGATCAGTCAGTGTGCCTGCTGATCCCAGTTTGAGAAGGTGAAAGAAACAGAGAGCAAGACAGACAGCAAGAGAGGGAACAAGGATCTAAACAGTTTGTTCACCCGGGTGAAGGCTAGAAGATCAAGGTGGGTCAAAGTGTGGAGGAGGGGATCATGGGGTATGGAGGATTGGTTAATGGGGGTTTGAAGGTGCAGAGTGGCAAAAGTAACTCATTACCCTGCCTGGTCGAACAAGGACGGTGTGCGGGAAGAGGTGGACCGTCAGGAACCTGGTTATTGATCCAATCTTCAGTGTGTGGCCCACTCACACTCCATGACACAGTGTGATAAGCCATGATTGAGCAACAGAGCCGTGCAGACTTCAAAAACCTGCAGAGTGCAATTGAAATTAAGGTGGAATCAATGTTAAATGCACACAGTAAACACATTTGTGACTCTGGAACACAAAACTAGTCGTAATGGGTATAATTGTAGTAATAGCCAACAATACATTGTATGGGTCAAAATTATTGATTTTTTTTTTATGGCAAAAATCCTTAGAATATTAAGTAAAGATCATGTTCCATGCAGATAGTTAGTAAATTTCCTAACGTAAATATATCAAAACCTACTTTTTGATTAGTAATATGCATTGCTAAGAATTTAATTTGGACAACTTTAAAGGTGATTTTCTCTTTTTTTTTTTGCACCCTTAGATTTTAAATTTCTAAATAGTTGTATCTCAGCCAAATATTGTGTGGTTAGGATTAAATAATAGCTCATGTCATTATTCACCTATCTATGAGCCTGATTTTTCTCTTATCAAAAAATATAACTAATACAGATGTTCAAAATGTAATTTCAAAAACATAATTGTAGATATGGTGGGACATATAAAGAATTTCAGCATGTTTGTTGTTGTACAATCTTAGTCGATTAAAAAATAAATACATGTTTGTTTATATACAGTCAAGCCCGAAATTATTCATACCCCAGGCAAATTCTGACTTAAAGTTACTTTTATTCAACCAGCAAGTTTTTTTTTGACCAGAAATGACACTGACGTCTCCCAGAAGATAAAAAGACGATGTACACGAGGCATCATTGTGGAAAAAAAATATTTCTCAGCATTTATTTACATTTGAACAAAAAGTGGCATGCCCAAACTTATTCATAACCTTTGCAAACTGTCACAGTCTATGGGAAAATCCGAAGTTCTATACCATTCCAAATAGTCCAAGCTGTTCTGAAGCATCCTAATTACCCTGATTCATTGGGAACAGCTGTTTTAATCAACTCAACAGGTGAAAAACAGATGCTCTCTGCTGTTGGTTTGTGGACAGTCATGGCTAAGACAAAAGAGCTCACTGAGGGCCTGCGGCTGTGCATTGTGGCTGCTCACAAGTCAGGAAAGGGCTATAAGACCATATCTAAATGTTTTGAAGCTCCAGTGGCTACAGTACAAAGTATTATTAAAAAATACAAGACGTTCCGCACTGTGAAAAATCTCAGAGGATATGGTCGGAAGCCAAAAGTGACACCTGTGCTGGGAGAAGCCTGTGTTATTTCCGGTCAAAAAAAAAAAAACTTGCTGGTTGCCAGGGGGATGAATAATTTCGGGCTTGACTGTATATTCATTTACTTTACTTACAAGTTTCTGCCATTATAAAAAAATAGAACTAAAAATACTAAAGGGGTCATCGGATGCCCATTTTCCACAAGTTCATATGATTCTTTAGCGCCTTAATGAAAAGTCTATAATAAACTTAACAAGCACATTATTAAGAAAGGCTATTTGCAAAGATGCATAAAAAACCCTTATAGTCGACACAATGGCGATCTGAGTCGGACTGTTTTAGTAATATCCCATTTTAAAAAAGGGGATATTACTTTTAAAGATTAAACAAATACCACTGGGTGGATTTTTATCATTGTAGGGTGGTTGTGTACACAAACTGCCAAAACACATTAATGTTGAAACAACATGTAAAGTGCGTTTTACATCCGATGACCCCTTTAAAACAATTTCAAAGCATAACTGAAGAAGTTGGTTTTATGAGTTTCTGAAAATATAAAATATGAATGTGTTTATCTTTTAGGTTAACAGGGCCAACAGTGTCATTAGTTGCAGAAACACACTTTCATTAATGTTTTATGTTCTTAATATTTTGGTTATGCAGTAGCCATTTCATAAAAGGTACTTGAAGTCATACTAATGATCACAGTCGTGGCTCAGTGGGTTGCAGGCACTCTACTTTCCATCGGGCCTAATGTTTTTCCGTTTAGCTCTCTTATCTACCTGAGTGCTTAAAAGTGATGTATAATTTTTTCAATGTTAAAATACTTCTCCAATCTCCAATCCAACATCTCTTTAGTGTAAAAGGCACGTAGGAGAGGGCCAGATACCGTTATATGCTGATGAATCTAGGCTCGTCTCTTAGTAACGACAGGTCAATGATATCTGTGCAACACCTCCTCCAATCCTCCCTCTGTTTTGCGGTTGTTCTCTCTTCCCCCTCTCCCGGTCATGTCTAGTCTTATCAGCTGCTGTCCTTGGCCCCCACACCTGTAACAGAGGGCCACAACTCAGCACGGGCTACTCATTAACCAGCATTTCCTCCTGCACAACAGACACAGCTGAGTTTGGTGGCCTCAGACTCACAGCAGGCCATCGGTCCAGGCCTTGGCTGTACAGTGGTTACGGGTTTTGGGTCAGAGTGCAGCTGCTGAGTCAGGGCGGCCAAAACCAACACAGTCTCATGAAAATACGTAGCTATATTGTGTTTTAGCAAACTGGTGGCTTATTTGTTTGTATTTGCTCCATGGATTCAAAAGGTTAGTTCACCCCAAAAATGAAAATTAGCCCATGATTTACTCACCCTCCAGGCATCCTAGGTGTATATGACTTTCTTCTTTCTTTTAGACAAATCCAATCGAAGTTAAGATATTTAAAAATATATGGCATAGGCAGGTGTTTCTCTTAATTAGTCCAAAACAAGTTCAATAAAGTGCATGCATCCATAATAAAACGTGCCTCACACAGCTCCGGGAAGTGAATAAAGGCCTCCTGTAGCGAATCGATGCGTTTTTGTAGGAAAAATATGCATATTTAAATCGTAATATTCAATTTAATCTAGCTTGCGCCTACTAGTTGTACCAGGAAGCAGCTCCAGGCTCACGCGCTCGTGAAAACCAACGTTTGTTTCCAGGAGCAAAGGAAGCTAAGTTTTCTTACTTTAGCAAAGGAAAACCAGTCTTCTCTTGGTTTATACATTTTTCTTTACAATCCTCATTTTGAACTTCTAATTCATTAGTGTTGTTTTTTTAGGGCTGGGTATCAATTCAGATGTCCCAATTTGCTCTTGATTTGATTCTCAATTTTTCTGATTACATTCACTGAATATACTTCTAATACAAATGCTATTGATATTTCTAAAAAATCTACAGTTAACATCAGTTTACAAATGGTGAATTAATAAAAAGAAATTAAGAGCTGCAGGCCTGTATTTTAAACCTATTCTTTTTTTTTTTTTGTATATGGTCCTTTTTTACACAATAATAGGGCCCTATAAAATGTACATCTTAATTTTTCTGGAAATAACATAAAGGCATAAAACATTCATTTAATTCATCCTGATCATATGAAAATGAAACCTTTTTACTTTTTGGCAAACAAAGCACTGCACAACAGAGTTTGTCTTCGAATCTTGACTCGATGACATTTCCCCATCCTGTCCCTTAACTCTCTCTCATTTCCTGTCAATTCTGATCTGTCCTGTCAAAATAAAGGCAAAAATTCCAAAAATATCTCTCAAACATCTCACAAAACTGAGATGTATACATCATATGAAAGCTCAATAAACAAGCTTTCTATTGATATATGGTTTGTTAGGACAGGACAATATTTGGCCGAGATACGTCTATTTGAAAATCTGGAATCTGAGGGTGGAAAAAAATCAAAATACTGAGAAAATCACCTTTAAAGTTGTCCAAATTAAGTTCTTAGCAATGCATATTACTAATCAAAAATTACATTTTTGTTTACATATGTTTACAGTAGGAATTTTACAAAAAATCTTCATGGAACATGATCTTTATTTAATTTCTTAATGATTTTTGGCATAAAAGAAAAATCAATCATTTTGACCCATACTATGTATTTTTGGCTATTGCTACAAATATACCCCAGCGACTTAAGACTGGTTTTGTGGTCCAGGGTCACATATATATATTTATTAGTAGTAGTAGCATTGTTGTTACATTAAGTCTTAAGACTGCAAAATAGTAGTATATTTCTGACACTGTTTAACCTTAAACTTTTATTTTGACGGGTTGCCGTAAGGAATTTGCAGCTGCTGTGTGTGTGATATGATGGTAGTTTTCTCAAATTAAACAGTACAATGTCAGTGACATGACTCTCAGAGCAGCTGGAGATAATGTTGTGTGTTCCTATCGTCATATAGAAGCTGAAAACACAGCGAAGGTTGTCCGTGCTTTAGTATGTGTGTAGTAAACAAAACAGTGTGTAGCGCCATACGCCAGTCATTCATTACGGAAATCATGGCGCCTTTAAAGGAGTAGTTCACTTTCAGAACAACAATTTACAGATAATTTACTCACCCCCTTGTCATCCAAGATGTTTATGTCTTTTTTTCTTCAGTCGTCAAGAAATTATGTTTTTTGAGATAAACATTTCTGGAAATTTCTCCATATAATGGACTTAAATGGTGCCCCGATTTTTGAATCTTCAAAATGCCGTTTAAATGCAGTTTAAATGCAGCTTCAAATGGCTGTAAACGATCCCAGCCGACGAAGAAGGGTCTTGTCTACCGAAACGTTCGGTCATTTTCTTAGAAAATATATTTTTACATACCTTTTAAGCACTGAAACTCATCTAGCACTAGGGCTTGTAGTGCGCGTTCCTGACTTTACGTACTCACGTCGAAAGGTCATGCGTGACGTATGCGAAACTACAGACCCGGTGTTTACAAAGCGAACTTGAGAAGAGAGAAATGCAACGCAATCAAATACTCTTTAGCAACAAGGTACAACATAAAGTACAACGATGTCGGACGACTTTGAAGCTGGAGTTTCTTTGAAGCTAGAGTTTTTCACATTTTTCCTATCTTTTTGAGCCGGAACACACAGACGATGAGAGAAAACTGCGACAGCCGCGGTGGCGACACAAGCCTCGGGCAGACCGCGTTCAAACGAGACGAGATAGTGGTGCAAGTGTGGAAAATGCCAGCCATTTCCAGCGGAGCAGGAATCTCAGTGCTGTCACGACTGGACCACATCTGTTCCACTGTTACAAACAATCGGCGAGTAAGGTGATGGGACTGCTTCAAGCATTCGCTGCGTTGCAGAGCACGGTGGACACAGTACGTAAAGTCAGGAACGCGCAGTACAAGCCCTAGTGCTGGACGAGTTTCAGTGCTTAAAAGGTATATGTAAAAATATATTTTTCTAAGAAAACGACCGAACGTTTCGGTAAACAAGACCCTTCTTCGTCGGCTAGGATTGTTTACAGCCATTTGAAGCTGCATTTAAACTGCATTTAAACAGCATTTTGAAGATGAAAAAATCGGGGCACCATTTAAGTCCATTATATGGAGAAATTTCCAGAAATGTTTATCTCAAAAAACATAATTTCTTGACGACTGAAGAAAAAAAGACATAAATATCTTGGATGACAGGGGGGTGAGTAAATTATCTGTAAATGGTTGTTTTGAAAGTGGACTACTCCTTTAAGCGAGATGTCAAATGCTTCTGCAGATTTGTAGGATTACTATAGCATTTCCAGTTTGACACATCTGGTTGTATCAGAAAATGGAGAAGAGCATTGTGATTTTTATTGGCGCAAGTTACAGAAAATCATCTAGTGAGTAATCTAGAGCGATAATGCATTGAGAATGTGTTTGGGGTGCACACACCAAGAATAAACAGACGATATTGTCCGCTGCTGTGGATGCTAATATAGTTTTCATTCTTGTTGTAAATTTACATTTTTGTTTGGGCACTGTAAATGCAGTCATTTGCTACCGTACCTGAAGCTACACAACGCTTATGAACAATGTGATGCAGTTTCATTGCAGTGAAATGGGACAAATTCTAGAACACAACAACACACAGCTCACGCTCACAGTGTTAAAGGAATAGTTCACCAAAAATGAAAATTCTGTCATTAATTACTCACCCTCATGTCGTTTCTAACCCGTAAAACCGTTAATCTTCGAAACACAAATTAAGATATTTTTGGTGAAATCCGAGAGCTTTCTTACCCTGCATAGACAGCAGTGCAACAGACACTTTCAAGGCCCAGAAAGGTAGTAAGGACATCATTAAAATAGTCCATGTGACATCAGTAGTTCAATCTTAATTTTAGGAAACTTTGAGAATACTTTTTGTGCACAAAGAAAACAAAAATAATGACAACAAACTTAGCGGATTTCGTCAGAGATATCTTAATTTGTCTTCTGAAGATAAATGAAAGTCTAAAAGTGCGTTCACACCGGACGCGAATGAAGCGGCAAGCGCGAGTGATTTACATGTTAAGTCAATGCAAAGACGCGAATAGCCATCCTGCGGCGCGAAACGCGCGAATGAGGCGGCGCGAAACACGCGAAGAGCGCGAATGGCGCGGCGCGCATTGAGCGTTTCAAGCGATTGCCGCGCGAAACGCGCAAGTTCAAAAATCTGAACTTTGGCGGAAATCCGCGCCGCGTTAACCAATCAGGAGCTTGCTCTAGTAGTGACGGAGGCAGAAATCCGAAACAACAATGGCGGACAAAATCACCGTTGCTGTCTGTGGTTCCTCGGAGCTGTACGATACATCTTTGGACTTTTGTAGAAACAGGAATAAAAGGGATCTTGCTAGGAATAAAGTGAGTGAAGAGGTCGGACAATCTGGTTAGTTTTAAAAAACGCTCATTCACCTATTTTACAACTACTTTCCCGCTGACGAGTGGCAGAAGCCCCTCCCTTGACGCGAATTCGCGTCTGTTGTGAAGAAAATGTCACGCGCGAATGACGCGAATTTTACCGCGCGAATGGCGCGAGTAAACTCAAATGTTCAAGCGTTCAACTACGCGCGAATAGCGCGTTTTTTCCGCGCAAGTCGCGTCCGGTGTGAACGCACCATTACTGGTTTGGAAAGACATGAGGGTGAGTAATTAATGACAGAATATTTTTTTATGTAAACTATCCCTTTAATGCTGTTAAAAACGTAGTTTGACTAATAGCGTATATCAACCAATGTGCTACAGTGATGCCATATCAACAACAAACACCACAGCCACATGACTTCAACATCACCAACATCAAGCTTTGGACAAATTCAATTATGCGTGTATAGAATGTAAACAGCATGTGGCTATCAACACAAAGCCAAATCCTAGACATTGTAGGCAAATAAGAAATCCTGGCTGGACCAGGAAAAAGAATCAGGCATAAATAAATAAACCCAAAAGACCCACAAAAATGCCCAATTTTCTAGTGAACTTGTGTTTTATAGTTGTCATGCCGCAGGTTAACTACTTAACTAATGTTATCAAGATGCCTTTCATGCCATGTCTGGTGACGTAAGTTTCCTTATAAAGCCTTTTTTTCTGCCTGCTTTCTTTAGTTCCTGAAGGAATGTTGCCATAGCAGTGTTGGAATGGATTTCTTTTGTTGGGTGGAGTTCAGACGTGGTCATTACGGAAAGATCCTTCATTCTACCTGCCGGGGGGTTCGTGCTCCGGCCCGGGACTTGACCAATCATTAATAAAGATGGTATGTGACTGCGTTATCAGTTGGCTTTGGGCCAGGACTGTGAGTGGGGACTGAAATAGTGTTATCTGCCCACAGTGGACGACACAAGCACCTCTTAACCTCTCTAACTTTCACAATAAATGCTCAAGAGAACACTCACTCGAGCCAGGGGTCGCTCAGTAAAATGTAGTTTACGAACCCTTATTTGCATGTTTTACTAAGCACTTCAGAAATAACTTGAAAATGTGTCATTTGCATTAGTTCCAGTCTGTGCTCGTGGCGTATGAGTCACATTTAAATGGACCAAACAATCAATAGATTATCAAGAAGAACATTGAGAGAAGAACAGCCTGTTTTATTGTGTAGAAATCTACTCTGGAAACGCAATCCTCAAAGGCTGGTCTTCAGAAACAATTTAAAGAGACAGCTGACCCTTTCCTTTTTTTTGTAGGAATACAAAAGAAGATATTTTGAGGATGTTTCAAATTCCTTTGCTGAATGAAATCAATATAGACCACTATTGTGACTTTATTTGGAAAGAGAAGCAAGAAAGTCAGGTTTGGAACGACAATTATGTTGTTTGATTTGAAAGTTTCCTGGTTAACAAAGCCGGATGCAACATGCTTAGTCACATATGAGTAAAAAGGAGATCAGTGATAAGTGATTTGGTGGATTTCAGATCTTCAGAAGTCATAACCGCAAGCTGATCCTCAACCAAACTCTCTATGTTAGCTCAGCGCTTCTCTCTTCGGTTTCACCACACAGAAACCTGCCTCTCATCAAACACAGACTTATCATTTGGTCACACATTACAAATTGTTCCAGCTGATGGCTTTTATTCATGGAATGAGAGAAGTGGAAAACACTGGGATTGTACAGGCTATGAATGAGTTGAATGCCTCTGTCTGTTTACAGGAATAACACATATGGAGTCCCAAAACTTAGTGGGTCTGGCATTACTTTTCACAGTTACACTTCCTGGTTTTTAGTTCTGTCCACTTTTAGAAAATACATTTTTAGAATAATATGTCTTTAAGGTTAATTCATAGTTTAGCATCTTATTTAACCTAAATATCCACAATAGACAATCCATAAAAAAGTTATATTTTTACATTTTTTACATACTGTAATTTGTCACAACGCTGCAAAAAATGCTTTTCTTACTTAGATTTTTTTTTGTTTCTAGCCAAAATATCTAAAAAATCTTAAATCAAAAAGGATTTCTAGACTAATCATTTTTTTTTGTTTTCAGAAAAAAGCAAGTCAAAATTAGTGAGTTTTTACTTAGAACAATGGGTAAGCAAAAAAAAAACTTATTTCAAACAGAAAACAAGATTATTTTTCTTACCCCATTGGCAGATCATTTGCTTGTTTGAAGCAAAAACACTTAATTTTGAGTAGTTTTTTTTCAAGAGACAAGACAATAATTTTTATTAGTCTAGAAAATTCTTCTTGATTTAAGAATTTTTAGATATTTTTGCTGTAAGAATTTTTTTGTGTAGTGAATTAAAAAAAAAATGCTTTTCTTACTTAGATTTTTTGTCTTGTTTCCAGCCAAAATATCTAAAATTTCTTAAATCAAGAATGATTTTCTAGATGAGTAAAAATTATTGTCTTGTTTTCAAAAAAAAAAAAAAAACAAGTCAAAATTAAGTGCATTTTTGCATGAAACAAGCAATCTGCCAGTGGGGTAAAAAAAAAAATCAGATTTTTTTGCTTACCCCATTGGTAGATTATTTAGCTTGTTCTAAGCAAAAACTCACTTAATTTTGGCTTGTTTTTTTTTTCTAAAAACAAGACAATAATGTTTACTTGTCTAGAAAATCATTCTTGATTTAAGAATTTTTAGATATTTTGGCTGGAAACAAGACAAAAAATCTAAGTAAGAAAAGCATTTTTGCAGTGTGATATTTACAGTACCTTGATTTGTCTTTATTTTCTAGTAAGTAACTTTTGAAAAAACTTTTTTTAAATTTTGTATTAGTAAGCTATGAAAACCCTGACCTTCATAAAACAATAGAAAAAGTCCAAATCTGTTGGTTTTGCCATATAAGGGCATTATATATTTTCGTCAGTGTGTCCTTCAGCTGTTCCGCTCTCAACTGTCCCATCACAAAGGTGTGTGTGCTCCTGAGAGTGGATGTGTGTTTGCATTTACGTGTGCTGGATTACACGGGCCCTTTCAAGACCAGTAATGAGAAGTGAGCTTACACTTACCCGACATCCCGGTGTTGGTCAGGGCAGGGCTGACTCTCACAGAGGCCTCTAGTTGATCCCATTAAAAGCAATCAGCCTACTGTTTGCACAGTGGTAAAAGCTTTAAAGCTGCCCTCCTCTCTCGCTTGCTCTCCCCGGCCAGGTGCGGGTCCTTCACTTCTCTATAGCACTCACACACTGCACACACTATATACTGTTATTTTGCTTTACACAGGGCACCGTATACATGAATACATGAATACATGCGCTTTGAGGCTTTTCAATTAAATTCCTATAAGAATTAGAAAACACATACATCTTTTTTGAGTCTGCAAAATGTTAATTATTTGACCACAATAAGAGGGATCACACAAAATGCATGTTATTTTTTATTTAGTACTGACTTGAATAAGATATTTCACATAGAAAACGTTTACATATAGTCCGCAAATAAAATTAATAGTTATAAAAATGACCCTGACCAAAAGTTTACATCCCCTTGATTCTTAATACTGTGTTGTTACCTGAATGATCCACGGCTGTGTTTTTTTGTTTAGAGATAGTTGTTCATGAGTTTGTCCTGAACAGTTAAACTGCCTGCTGTTCTTCAGAAAAGTCCTTCAGGTTCCACAAATTCTTTGGTTTTTCAGCATTTTTGTGTATTTGAATCCTTTCCAACAATGACTGTATGATTTTGAGATGCTTTTTTTCATGCTAAGGACAACTGAGGGACTCATATGCAACTATTACAGAAGGTTCAAACGCTCACTGATGCTTCAGAAGGAAAAACAGTGCATTAAGAGGGTGAAAACTTTTGAATGTAATGAAGATTTTTTTTGTTATTTTGCCTAAATATCATTTTTTTTTTCATTTAGTACTGCCCTTAAGCGGCATGTTTCCAAGAAGACAAAATAAGTTTACCCTGATCTGCAAATTCACCCCCCGCTCTTAATGCATCATATTTTCGTCTGGAGCATCAGTGAGTGTTTGAACCTTCTGTAATAGTTGCATATGAATTCCTCAGTTGTCCTCAGTGTGAAAAATGGATCTCAAAATCATACAGTCATAGTTGGAAAGGGTACAAATACATAAAAATGCTGAAAAACCAAAGAATTTGTGGGACCTGAAGGTCTTTTCTGAAGAACAGCTGGCGATTTAACTGTTCAGGACAAACAAGGGACTCATGAACAACTATCACTAAACAAACAAACAAAAAACAAATAGCTGTGGATCATTCAACACAGTATTATAAATCAAGTGTAAGCAAAGTTTTATAAATTCAACTATTATATTCTCTTGTGGACTATATGTAAACATATTTTATGTAAAATATCGTATTCAGGTCAGTACTAAATAAAAAAATAACATGCATTTTGTATGATCCCTCTTATTGTGGTCAAATAATTAACATTTTGCAGATTCTGCAAGGTGTATGTAAACACTTGACTTCAACTGTTTGGAAGAAAATCACCTTACTTGTTATTTTACACACCAGTGAGGTTAACTGTAGAAGTCTCATGTTTTCTCTTAAAAGTCTCCTATAAAATGTGCTATGGTTTGCATAAATATCGCAATAACACTATACAATACAAATCCAACATTATAACATGAAATAACAATAAAAATACTTAAATCATTTAAGAAATTCAGTTAATGTTAATTCCAACATTCACTGCAATAATTAAATATGTTAAATAATACAAATATCCTTTATGCATTTAATCACATTTTATTAACCGATGTCTTTGCTGCCGACCTTCGACGATCTAATTCATCCATACCAATAAGCAAAAATTACGCAAGATCATCTAACATTTGTTTTTCCATTGCTGAAGAGTTGACTTTTTTCCTTCTGTGGTCTATGTACAGTCGTGAATTTACTTTTCTCTAAGCCTGAGGCTTTTGGTGTAAAAAGGCTTTTACATTTGCAAAAAAGATTAGAACTTTTTATATTAAAAACAAACAAGCAAGCCCTATCCAGATTTAAAAAGTAACGCAAAAGTAATGTAACGCATTACTTTCCATAGAAAGTAACCAAGTACCGTAATTAGTTACTTTTTTAGGGAGTAACTCAATATTGTAATGCATTACTTTTAAAAGTAACTTTCCCCAACACTGATGTTTACTAACGGGACCTTATTGTAAAAAGTTACCAGTATCTTAATATGAACGAATGAACCAATAGAGCACACAATCTGGCTTAAAACTAAACCTTTACTAAATGTCAGTTATTATTTTTAGGACAAACATCTCCTTTAAGAACTCCATTGAGTATCCTGATTGGCTCACTGCCACAACAGATTTCGTCCTACTTTTTATTGTTAATTCTTTTCGCATGATTGCCAACCTCATCTTCATGGCAAACGCATGGCTTTCATTCTCTCGGTTATGAAAAGCCAGTTTTTTTTTTCCAGCAGCACATGTTCTGCTCCCATCATTGTCTCCAGCAACAGTTCTGTCTGCTGCATCTAATCAACTGCTCAGGTGTCAGTGAACAGAGCCGTGCATCTGCCTGCCTGCTGGGTGAGCAAATAGACGCTACATACATACAGCCTGACCCACCATTCTCGTTTCTCTTCTCTCTCAATCCCCTCTGTTTCTTTGGAGTGGTCAGGCATTGTATTTACCTGAGTGATCTCCCTCTACATCTCATCTTCATTCCTCTCTGGTGACTCCACCCTTCTGCTGATAACACTGGAGAACAATTAGAACACTTCAAGACTTCATTGTTTACTCCAGTTAAGAACTCTAAAACCAACCTGAAGAAAAGAAACCTGAAGCTAAAATCATGAAAATTCTGATCACTGATAATGCATACACATAAAGAGCAACATTTCACTC